>NC_134569.1:202123626-202461126 GCF_050947875.1 Dermacentor variabilis | reverse complement strand
CTCTCCGAGATGTGGCCGGCGGCGCACGTTAACCCACACCTTTGGCTCGCTGCCTCAGACCACTTGCAGCTCTTCGACATGGTCATCGAGAGCATCCTGACGAGCCATCTGTCTTCCATTTTCTCGCTTGTCCACCACGCGAACGGTACTGTCGACGTCAATATTGGCACGGGAATGCTCGACAAGTGGCTCTTCACTCTGCGACAGTACATGGTGAGCACCGCGGAAAACCTTCCGGGAAACGACATGTACCGGGCCCGCCAGGCTGATTTCACGAAGCTCAACGACGCCGTTCGCGCCATCTACAACCAACACGCTGGCATCCCGAATCCGATGGTTTCCGTCCGGGCGCACGAGTTCCAGCTCGATTCAGTGGCCGCTCTCTTTTCGGTGCCGATCTTGCGGCACTTCTCGCGTGCATCCGTGCCCGCATTGACCGTGATACGGTATCCCGACGACTCGTCCGTGCTGCAGATGTACCATGTCTTTCGACTGTCCGAGGTCAAGTTGGCCGCCGTGTATTTGCTACACGTGCCGTTTGCGGGTTTCATTAACTTTGAAAAAGAAACGTCCGTTCTTCGAGGTCACTACGGGCACTCCAAGACAAGCTCCATCTGCACGGACTTCATGCACACCCTGTTTAAGGATGCCTTCCACCACATCATCCCGACGTCTCAGCATGCTTCGGAGTCCCTGGCCTACGTGAACACCCTCTGGAAGCGCATCCAGGAGGCCGGATCAGGAAGGCCTTACGCTGGTGGCGTAAGGCTTAAAGAGGACCCAGTCCTTCCCAACGCTACTATCGCGCTGCATGGTGAGCTCCTGAATCCTTTCGAAAGAGTATTTTCGTCTGCGTGTCTTCCTCTCTAATTACATGCAAGGTGTTTCAGCTAACATCTGGGACGGTTTAAAAATATATTACCACGTGAATGCAACTAACGCAGCATTTTTTACTCTCCTCTCGCGCAACTCAACATCTATATAACATAAGCGCACGTTGTTGGAGAAGAAAATTAAGTAACCTGTAAAGTAATGCTGTCAACCCATAGTAGAACAGAGAAGGTGAAAATCGTGGTCAGAAATGTTCACGAAGATAGCTGTATGTGAAAATCTGTAATGTGATCTGGCGCTTGAACGCAGCGACACTAGTACTCGGAAACACGCTTCGAACAAATGATCAATGCTGCACGCGGATAGGGTGTGCACGAATGGACCGTAGACTGACGAAACGTTTCAAAAGCAATGATTTTACTTCCAATATTGCCCATATAATTTGTATGGTGAAGCGATGGAGCAAATGGTCTCATGTGACAAAGCCATAAACAAGATAAAGGAAATCTTGACGCCATGCCAGCCTTTTCGCTGCTGATACACTGTGCGGGCGAGGAGGATATTTTGTCGGATGACAATGGATACGAGAAGATCGTCATGTCCATCTAGCAGCCATCATTTTCGGTTGCGATCTATTCAATATGTTTGGTCGGGCCGAATAATCAGTTTCGAAGCATGTTCGAGGGATTTGAAGTTGCTGCGTAAGAGCGCCACTCAACGTGGTGCATTTTCATGTCCGTGCACTTTCTTAGGATGCTCGAAAAAAGGTAAGCCACAGCAGATACATTACTGGGTAGAATTACAATAGGTATTTCTCAGTAGGCTCTGGGATGTTTCTATTGAAGGTTCTGATTTTAAACCATTGCTCTAGGCGTTGAGCAAAACGAGAACAAGATGAAAGCAGGAGTCAACGTTTCCGGACTTGTCTTCTTCGAGACCTTGAAGAAGACAAGTCCACTTGTGGAAAGGGTGGCTCCTGCGTTCACCTTGTTCTCGTTTTCCTCATCGTCTTGCATTTCCATCGCCCGCCTTCCCCGTGTCTGCCCTGCTCTGTGTATTGGTAGTCATTCATACAATAATGGTATGGTTGCTGTTGTACTTGTGTAGAAGATAGGAGTGCAATTGATTTAAGCATGAATCGAATATTTATGGGGTGTGATATGAATGTGGGGGGGGGGGAGGGGGCATGACTGCGAACAAAGATAAAGTTGTTTGCCTTGGCATAACGCACACAAACACACACAAATAAAAGGAAACACTGGCGTGCGTATATAAAATGGGGTCACTGCCACTAAGCCAAGTTGACACTATAACTACCTTCGTGTAACATTCAGTAACAACTTTTCTTGGAACCGGCACATTGGCGACATGTAGCCTTCCGCCTTCCGTAAACAAGGTTTTCTGCGATACAGACATTGAAGGTCTTCTTTAAGTGTTAAGCTACTGAGTAACCTAACCCTTCTCTGGGCAAAACTCGAATATATTTGCACTGCATGTCATTCGTATATTAAACTCAGCGTTAAGCAACATGAGGCAATCCATAGAAAGTATTTAAGTTTGGTTTATTTTAAGTACAATCGTTCTGACGCCCCATCAGAACTAATGCTTGCGTGGAGCATTCCCTCTCGAATTAGGAAAACAAAAATAATGCTTAAAATTTGTACATAATTTAATAAGCCACATTTAGCCATCGGCCACTCACTACGTGTAGCGCCTCTGTCCGCAAGACCAAGACTCCTCCATCGCCCCGATTCAGTACCACCTTATTATGCTAGCACAGACGCGTATAATCTTCCTGGTCCCAAAGAATCATTTCCAATGGGATTCCTTTGTGCCGCAGTATATCTACTGCATAATTTGCGTCTGCATTTTTCAGTATGTAAATGTGCATGCGTAGGTCTCTCTCTCTCTCTCTCTCTCTCTCTATATATATATATATATATATATATATATATATAGAGAGAGAGAGAGAGAGAGAGAGAGATAGGACTTGTTTTGTTTGCTCTTTTTATCTTAATCGACGTATGTTTTCTCCTTTTCTGTATATACACGTAGGCCCGTCCTGCAAGGGCCGCATTGTGATCTGCCGTGCGCACTACATTAGTTAACTAAATAATTAATTACGACATATTAACCAATGGCTTCCGTTGATATATATAAAGAAAATATGTGGAGTTGCTCAAGACATTTCATCATACTTAGTGGGTTGCATTCACTTAACGAACACCTGCTTTCATAAATGTTTTTTTGATAGGTAACTTATACACCCTATATGTGTGCGTGCATGAGCTCTGGCGTATGTGCATGTGTTCAAATGCTATGTGTTGGAAGTGTCTCCACTAGCATGGCAATTACACATTGCCTTCAACAGTGTTGGGGAGTTCATGCAGTGTCAGGGTAAATATTTTGCGCCCGCACTTAATCAGAGGTCGAAACGTGTTAAATTACCGGAAGGTTGCGACACGAAATGACGCCAAATATGAAGTAGAGAGCTAAAGGCAGAAGATCTCGACGTTAGCGTCACGCGACAATCGTTTCGCACCAAAGCCGCAAATCATGGTGCTGGAACAAGTGCTGGTATGGACTGCGGATGGTACCGTTTAATGTATTTCAATGCAGAGCATGGAAAAAAAGCAAGACAGCAAACAGAAAATAATAAGATACCTAAAACAAACACATACATAAACACCTGCTCCAGGCCATGAATGCCTACTGTGGCCTATACTGTTGCATGCTGTCAATCAGCTGGTACTAGCAGGCTCTTAAGTTATTTGATTCTGAGCGTTTTATCGCCTTAGAGGAAAAGATGCTAAACCGGAGATTTCCTAGGCCACGAGTTCAACCAGGTCCACGAGAAATAAGCAAAGCGCGTTCCTTGTTTATTCTGACCACAGGCCTACGTGCTACCGAGGTGGTGGGTTTCTTGTTTACAAGCAAGGAGCTTGCCTATAGCTTTGTAGGTGTGTGTATTAAGACGTGTACGAAATATCTACTCAAGGTTCTGACTCGAACTCAAGAAAGGTCAAGAAAGTTTACAAAAAGTCGTTGTTTTGCGGAAGCATTGATTACGATAGCAAATTTGTCGACAACTATACGAACAATACTCGCTTTATCGGTCGTATAAACTTGGAAATATTCGCTTAGTCACTGAATTAACATGCAAGGTGTCAGCAGGCCCAACATGAACGCACCACACTCGATGAACGCGGACACTCGTTGTCGAAACGCTGGTGTGAGCAAGCGTGGTAGCAGCAGTGAGCGAATTGACCTTCGTGTGGTCTATGGCTTCATGCAAGAGCTGTGAGAAAACAGCGCGCATGAAGGTATCAGCCATCTCAGCCATCTGCAGATCCCCTTCAATATACGACGCGCGCGACCGCGTGCGGCAGTACGAACTACGCACTGGTTGGCGCATTCGAAGCCGCCTCCCCGCCTCCCTCCCGTGCAGCTCCCCGCTTTCCTCCCCCTTTATGGCGTACAAAATTGAGCTCAGTTCCCTTTGCGCCCAGTCGCAAAATGCGCAGTTGCTGCCGGAACACAATGCCGCCTCCCCTCCATACTTCTCTCCCATCCCCCCACGGCCTTTCGCGCGACCGAAGACGCCGCGATAGCTCATCGCTCTTTCTTCGCGCGCGCCAGGCATGTCCGCTATCGTCGGCTTTCCTCGCGTGTTTTCACTCGCACATGCAACATATTACGCGGGGCGACAGTGTTATCGCCTTTCGTAATTATAGGACGCGTCACGGCGACGCCAACTGCTACAATGCGGCTGGAGTGTCCGTATAATAACTATAGCAGTAAAAAAAAGTGTACGGATAGTAGCAAGAAACACGCCCCACGAGTACTGCGTTCCCGTGTTGTTACTCTTCTCCCTCGTTCACTTTTCTTGCGCTCTTCCTGCGCCTTCTACCCTTTTATGAGACACCAAAAAGGTGCGCTCAAGAAGGCCTTATAAAACTGAATTTAAAGAGTTTAAAAAATATTGTTACGTAGGAAGACGCCGACAAAAAGCTATATACAAGTATATTTACACGGCAATACGCCGCACTTGGCAAAGAGGCAACAGCCCGCGCTAGCCTCGTCGTCGTCATCGTCGTCTTCACCCTGTTCGCCTCTTTGTCATCGCAAATACTGTTCCGTAGCACTACCCCCGGCGGCAAAAGCGCCGTCCCGGAGCGACTAAACACCAGACTCGGAAGCAGTGTAGCAGGCCTTCCGCCTACTGACGTGCACAACATCACCAGATGCCAGAGTAGAGAACGAGGTTGAACGCACAGGAGCAATTTCGTTTGTCACAGGCGTCACCTGGCGCAGCAGAGAGGGCGACCAACAAGAGGGCGACCACAGGAGCACGAGCGCACCAGGTGAAAACTGTACGTCACTGTGGCGGGCGTTGTACTGACGCTGCTGACTGCTTTGCAAGGCCGTCACTCGAGTATGGGCAAGCTGGCGTGCATAGTCCGCGAGGGCGATGACGTCCAGCGCATACTCGCTTGTTGAGATCGCAACAGGAGGAAGTGCCGTATGTTGGGGCAAGGTCGGTTCGCTATCGTACAATAAATAAAAAGCAAAAAATTGGGCGGTGTCGTTCCGGGAAGAGTTGTACGCAAATGTGACGTAAGGAAGGGCAATGTCCCAGTCGTGGTGGTCATTGGAAACGTACTTGGACATCATATCGGTAAGAGTACGGTTTAACCGCTCTGTCAGGCCATTGGTTTGAGGATGGTATGTGGAAGTCAGCTCGTTTTCAACGGAGCAGGAACGTAAAATGTCGGCGATAACTTTCGAAAGGAAGTTACGACCACGGTCAGTAAGCAGCTGTCGCGGGGCGCCATGAAGTGAGATAATGTCACGCAAGAGAAAGTGCGCGACGTCAGTGACGCAACTGGTAGGGAGAGCCCGCGTGATAGCGTATCAGGTAGCATAATCAGTTGCGACGGCTACCTATTTGTTCCCAGAGGATGACTTGGTAAAGGGACCGAGGTGGTCTAATCCAACACGAAAGAACGGTTCCACAGGGACGGTGATCGGCTGGAGATGACCGGCAGGTAGCACCGGAGGTGTTTTCCGACGCTGGCCGGGATCACAGGCAGCAACATTGCGTCGGACAGAGCTAGCGAGACCAGGCCAATAGAAGCGGCGGCGGACGCGGTCGTACATGCGGGTTACCCCAAGATGTCCTGCAGTGGGTGCTTCATGCATCTCAAAGAGCACAGTCTGTCGTAGATGTTTTGGTACGACAAGAAGAACATCACAGCCGTGAGGGAGGAAGTTCCTTCGGTACAGAATGCAGCCCTAGAGGACATATCGGCGAACGGATGCGTCGGTCGGTGCAGAGCGCAGACGCTTGATGAGTACTCGCAGCGTTAGGTCTCGGTACTGCTCATCGTCGATGTTAGCGAAGGCGGACACAGAGAAAATGCCGTTGGCGATACTACTGTCGGCGTCGTCAGGCTCGTCTACCGGGTAGCGAGAGAGGCAGTCAGCGTCCTTGTGTATTCGGCCATATTTGTAGGTGACAGAGTACGAATATTCTTGGAGGCGTAAGGCCCCGCTACCAAGTCTTCCAGTAGGATCTTTCAGTGAGCATAACCAGCAAAGCGCGTGATGGTCGGTGACAACGGAAAAAGGTCGGCCATATAAGTATGGGCGCAACTTCGACCCGCCCAAAGTAGGGCCAGACACTCATGCTCAGTGTTGGAATAGCTGCGTTCCGCGGGCGAGAGGAGCCTGTTGTCGTAAGCGATAAAACGGTCGTAGCCGCGCTTGCGTTGTGCCAGTACTGCGCCACTTCCGTGACCGCTGGCATCAGTACGGACTTCGGTACGCGCAGAAGGATCGAAATGGCCCAGAACGGGAGGCGTCGTGAGAAAGTCGATTGGAAGCGAGAATGCAGAGGCCTCGTTATCGCCCCACTGGAAGGGGGCGTCTTTTTTTAAAAGCTTGGTTAGTGGTCGTGCTCTGGATGCGAAATTTTTCACGAAACGGCGGATGTACGAGCAAATTTAAGGCCGATGAAGCTGCGCACATCCTTCATACACTTTGGAACAGGGAAATACGTAACAGCATGGGTCTTGCCTTTGTCCGCGCGCACTCCATTCGCGTCAACGAGATGTCCAAGGGCGGTAATCTGGCGACGGCCGAATTGGCACTTCGATGCGTTGAGTTGCAGACCGGCTCGACGAAAAACGTGCAGGACTGCTCAGAGGCGCCCGAGGTGCGTAGCGAACCTTGGGGAGAATACTATAACGTCGTCCAAGTAGCACAGGCACGTGGACCAATTGAAACCGTGAAGGAGGGAGTCCATCATGCTTTCAAAAGTGGCAGGAGCGTTAGATAGACCGAATGGCATCACTTTGAATTTATAAAGACCGTCGGGTGTTACAAAGGCAGTCTTCTCGCGGTCGCGATCGTCCACGGCAGTCTGCCAGTAGCCGGTGCGAAGGTGAATTGAGGAGAAATAGCGAGCACCGTGGAGGCAGTCAAAGGCGTCATCAATCCGAGGTAAGCGATACACGTCCTTTTTGGTAACCCTGTTAAGGTGCCGACAATCCGCGGAAAAGCGCCATGATCCATCCTTCTTTTTTACCAGTACAATAGGTGACGCCCATGGAGTACATGACGGTTCAATAATGTTCTCTACAAGCATTTTGCGAACTTCGGCGTGAATAACGACCCTCAGCCGGTGATACACGATACGGGCGGCGATGAATAGGAGGGGCATCGCCGGTAATAATGCGATGTTTACCAGCTGCAGTTTGGCCCAAAGGACGATCGTTAAAGTAAAGAAAATGTCGTGATAGGAAAACAGAACGCGGTGGAGCTCACGAGCATGCTAGGACGGCATATCGGGTGCAATCATATTTTGAAAGTCGGCGACGGTACAAGTAGCTTACTACGATGGTAGACTGTGTGGGCTGAATTGTTGTCTACTGCAATTGATGTTACTGAGTGATCCTGGAATGGAGCAAAGCTGGGGACGAGACATCCCGCGTGGCAGCACTTCTGTCGTCAAGCCAAAATTGACCACTGGCAGGCAGACGCAATTCGCCGTAATAGATAAAACTGTGTGGCGTACTGTGATCCCGTGTGTAAGGAGGACGTCTTGCATACGAGCCGGGATGTAGTGACCGTCGGGGACTGGTGGGGATGACACGAAGTCAACGTTAGTCTGGGCCGAAGGTAGCAAGCGAACGAAGTCGACGGAACTAAGGCGACTGCGGTGTGTCTCAGCGTGATCCAGAACAGGCAGGTCAAGGCGGAGAGTACTGGCGGAACAATCGATAAGAGCGGAATGTACGGAGAGGAAGTCTAAGCCGAGGATGATGTCCTGGGGACAGTGGGCGATGACTGTGGATAGCACGATAGTGGAGCGATCGGTGAAGAAGACTCGGGCGGCACACATACCAATTACGGGGGCTGTTCCGCCATCGGCGACGCGGACAATAGACGTCGTAGCAGGCGTGATTATTTTCTCCAGCCGGTTACGAAGGTCAGCGCTGATTACCGACAAATGCGCCCAGTTTGGCTATGAGAGCACATACAGAAACAGTCGACTGGCACTTCAAGCAGGTTCAGATGAGTGGGCAACGTCAGTAGAGGATTTGGCGGCGTAGGGAGCAATGCAGCGTCACCTGGAGGCGCTGCATCGTCTAGTTTTGCGGCTGGGAGCGGCGTCCGAAGGGAGTCTGCGAATAGGAGCGACGGGGCTGGGGAGAGCGAGATTGTCGTCGTTGGGGCGAAGGCGAACGAGAATAGGGGTGGTTCGGCGCAGGGAAATCTGTGGCGGCATTAACGGAGCGGGCAACATAGGGACGAGAAGGGCCACCTGGGGGGCGAGAGTAGGCAGTATAAGTAGGCCGGTTCGGGGAACTCCAGCGACTGCAACTGTGCCGAGAAATGTGCCCGATTCGACGGCAGTGAGAAGAAATGGGCTTGTCGTCAGCAGTGCGCCATTCAGATGGGTCGCGGAAACGTGGTGGGTAATAAGATGCGGGACGGGACGGAATCGAAGAAGCCGGGTGTGTATCAAGACGATGGATCGAATAGATGGTGTGAAGACCCGGTTTGCGAACTCCTGGCGGACAACTGCCTGGATCAGGGAAACCATGAGTGCAGGTGGGTTGAGGGAGCTGTAGTTGAAGGCAGCCGGATAGGCAGCCTCGATCTCACGCCGGACGAGCCTGATAACATCGCCAGTATTGTTGGGACGAGGAGCGTTGGCACAGGAAGATGTCGCTGGGGTGTTGGGCAGACGGGCAAACTGCTGGTCGATACGTCGGCTTTTAGCGAGTTCCAGGCGGCGGCACACCTTTATAACTTCATCGACCGTCGCCACGTTGTTAAAAACGAGCAAGTTGAAGGCTTCATCGGCAATGCCTAAGAGGATGTACGAGACCTTGTCGGACTTAGTCATGTGTGCGTCAACTTTACGGCACAGAGCCAAGACATCCTGAATGTACGTGACGTAGGGCTCTGATGACGTCTGGACGTGGCCGGAAAGCGCCTTGTGCGCGGCAAGTTGGTGACCGTAGGGGTTGCCGAACAAGTCTCGGAGCTTTTGTTAAGTGAATCCCAAATGGTGAGCTCATCTTCGTGCGTCCGAAACCAAATTCTAGGTGTGCCATTGAGGTAAAAAACTTCGTTGGCGAGCATGATGGTAGGGTCCCACCGGTTATTGCGGCTGACGTATTCGTACAGGCTGATACAGTCCTTGACGTCTTCCCCATCTTTGCCTGAGAATACGCCACTATCACGGGAAGCGGGGAGAATGATGTAGGTCGTCGAAGTGGCAGCAGGTGTCGGAGCCGGCGGAGTCGAGTTGTCGTCGCCGGGAGCCATGAAGGAAGGCTCGACGTACCGTCCACTGCGAAGCTCCGTGATGAGGTACAGGGAACGTGACCTCCACCAGATATGTTACGTAGGAAGACGCTGACAAAAAGTCTTGTACATGTATATTTACACTGCAATACGCCGCACTTGGCCAAGAGGCAACAGCACGCGCAAGCCTCTAATCATCGTCGTCGTCTTCACCCTGCTTGCCTCTTTGTCATCGCAAATACTGTTCCGTAGCAATATTAGCCTTATTGAGACTGCGTCACACTGTACTGTACAATTAAGGAGTTAGCGATGAGGGCTCCTAACTCTCTGGTTGATTGTCTAAGGTGCTACATAGCGTCATACACACTAAACATTTTAACACCCTTAAGGGTGTAAATCAGTTTGTCGCCAGACGAACACCCTAAGGGTGCTGTTGTCTACACCCTACAGTTGGGGTGCCACTATAGCACCCTAAAGGAAGGGTGTCCAGCAAAATAAATTTAGGGTGCAAGGGTGCTCGTCCAAATTAACACCCATCTGTGTTGGTGTTGGAAGGGTGTACACCCTTTTATTTCTAGCGTGTATGGAAGGCAGATTCGGCAGTACACGCCTTCAATTACTACTATGTACAGCGATCCACGCGCAACTATTGCGTGTGCCAGAAGGTTCAAGTTCGGCTACCAAACGCACTGTCGAACAGCCGGCCTTGAAGCTTCGATGGGCATACACAACACCTATACGTGTGGATCACATTACATATTAGTAATTCATGGTGTATATTGGAAAACCTGTCTTCGCTGCACAAATACAACCTAGCAAACTTGACACTTTTGAGCATGTATATCAACACCAAGGTTATCACGATTTCCATATCCAAATAACATGCAACACAGACTGGTAAGATATATGCTGCATTTTCAAGAAAACGCAAATATATTTATTGCATGCTGCAATACAGAGTACAACATATACATAAATCACATGAAATATACACATTCACAATCACCAAACACATCGGTAAGTACAAGAACATGTACATTCCCCACAAAGGTACCTAAATATATGTATTGATCAAATCTGTTATTAGAGAAGAAACTATGTATAGCGGCACTGAAAGAGCCTGGGTTGATTCAGTGTTTTGGGCCACATAAAGGAATAAATTTTTAGTATTAGGCTCCAGTGAATGAAAATTCAAGTTTTGATGCTTTAAAAAAAGGCATATTGCGAAGGTGAATTAGGGAAGCAATTGAAATACAGAGCAAACGCACAAGAAAGACACCTGTTATTTTGTACACTAATGTAATTGCAAAGCATTATGAAAAGTTTGGAAAGTCGATGTAAAGCATAACTGGCCAACATTTTTCAGACTGAAACAATACTTTCCAAGCATAGACATGCTTTAAGTGAGGTTTATGCCAGGAGCCTTATTGCTAATTTTCTATTTCCAACAAGATTACTTGAGCACAAAAAATACGAATTTTTTAGTGCCTACATAGTTTGTCCTCTTTTGTGAAACGAGAGTTCTCTGGGCTAAAGGTGCTGTGTAGCGGTTTTTCTAACTACAATACCAGTTTCTATAAATTTTTGTTTTGTAACTCTAAGGCACTGGTACATATACAATATGTAGTTTGAAAATAGGTTCTTTTCTTACTATAAATCAAAAGAGTGCATATTCCACATCTACTAGTGCCTGGGTGCAAAGTGCAGTAAGAGGCCTGATAAAAACAAACCACTGTTGATTAAACGATTTTGCTGAGCACAAAATGTGGAGTGTTTTAAAATACATAGTAAATTTCTAAATTATTTGCACTTAGATGCAGTAATTCAAGATTAAGGCATGCTATAGCATGTGAGCATGCAAATTAGCAAATATGGTTTAATAAATTAGCCATACTCTGGTTACTAAAAGAGCACAGGCATTGGCAGTCATGCAAAAGTTCAAGTTAAATATCACACTGTTAACATTTGCCAGCAAATGGTCGTATCAAACATTATAATTATACTGAACAAGGGTAGTTTCTTGGGATAGTTTGCAATTAATGAGATAAAATTACGTACAGCTTGAATGACAAGAACTGCGAGAGATGACAGACTGCGCTGACTTCCAACAATATTTAATTAAGTTGCCACATCATGTTTATTTGTACAAAAGTGGGCATGCGCAGAATATGAGTCACAAGGGGTGTCTAACAGCAAGTGACTGTACTAAGAACACTGTTCTTTGAAAAAAATAAACATGAGAATTTCTATCTGTTGAGAAACAAGACTTCACTAGGGGTCAGCACGATAGAGGGGTCACTAACGCACACACTAACCAGTTTTCTAGTGGAATCTGCTTCTATAGTTACCTGGACGACCTGTGTCTCGCTAAAGCTTCCGTACCTTCAAAGAGGGGCACGCAGCCGCAGTCCCAGCAATGGATGTCGAAGTGGCCTTGTACAGTGTTATGGACGTTGTTATCGTGCTCTCCTAAATGATTGTTTAGGCGCCTGCCTGTCTGTCCAACAAAGTCAAATGAGATATTGTAAAGCTTTGCCTCCTTAACAGCCTCAATAAATCTTGCTCACACGAGATGCAACATAGCGTTGCTGCACAGGCTGATTGCCTTTCTTGGGTTGGCTACCCTTTGGCCTTAATTTCAGCCATAGCGGAACAGCTTCTGAAGTGCACAAAACATGATGAGCGCGCTCGGTCAAGGAACCAGCCGGTTGAAAGACATAGGTTTGCAGTGCTACCGTATGTTCATGATGTCTCCCATAGGCTAAAAAAGATTAGGGAACCTGCAGAAATCACAGTCCTTTTCTCAGCCCCGGAAAAGCTGGCAAGGCTCTGTAAGTGTGTAAACGCGCCTAAATCACGTCAGAGTTGTTGCTCTGCCGGGCACAGAAAACGTTTTGCGATGTGTGCAACGAATGTGGTTTCCCAAATTCCCATTTTGAGGCAGTAAATATATTGGACAGATAGGCAGGCGCCTAAATGATCGTTTAAGAGAGCACTACAACAACGTCAATAACACTGTTCAAGGCCACTTGGGCATTCATTGCCGGGACTGCGGCTGCATGCCCCTCTTAAGACACGGAAGTTTTAGCGAGACACAGCTAACCCGGTAAATTATTGAAGCTGATTTCACCAGAAAACTGGGTAGTGTGTGCGTTAGTGCCCCCTCTATCACGCTGACCCCTAGTGAAATTTTGTATCTAAACAGATAGAAATTGTGATGTTTTTTTTTTCAAGTGCCATGTTCTTTTTACAATGACTTGCTGTTAGAACACCCCTTGTGACTGGCTTTGATTTTCTGCGCATGACCCCTCTGTGTATACACACACGATGTGGCAACGCAATAAAATATTGTTGAAAGTCAGTGGAGTGTGTCTCTCGCAGTCCTTGTCCTTCACGCTGTACGTCATTTTTTATACTGAACAGCCAATATTGATTCAAAATTAAAAAAATATAGTACACATCTGAGCTGCAAAAATGCAAGTGATGCAGCAAATTGCCTTTAGCTTTCCAAAAGAAAAAGAAATGTTCACGGTTAACCACGAGGTGCAGGGACTCCATTCTCTGAGCATCTTGACCAATAAATGCATCGCATGGCATTGCTGGAATCTTGCATCCTGCATTAGCAACATAAGAAGAGAATCATGAGAATTCAGTCCGTGCAATTACACATGTACTTTGCGGAAAATTTGATAAAGCAACAAGCTCCTCAAAGTAACAAACTTAATGTGACTGGGCAGAATGCACCACTCAGGCAACTGGGCAAGACAAGTGAAAGGTAGAAGTTTCTATTTTGCAAATTAAGGAATTGCATGTTACTGTGAATGCTAAACCACTATGTCATTGTGAACACAAGGCACATACAGCAGCAAAAACATAAATTTACAGTAGCCTTTTCACCATAGAAAATAAGAGTGAATAAAGTTTAAAGACTACAAATGACATCTCTCAACAACAGACATTTGTCCAAGAGTGTGTATGTGACCTTAATACAAAATTGACATTATGAAATCTGCAATATATCTGCATTACACTTTATAAGTACTGCAGGTGAGAAGCTTACAGGATATGGTACATTAAGAGTGAAATGCACAAGGCATTAAAAAATGACTGTTTTTACATAACATTATTACACTAGGAGACAGAGAACTGTTTTACAGAGTGCACACAAAATGAAAATGAGGGAATCCCCACTGGCATTCTCATTTGCCCTGCAATACATGCATCCAGCCCAACAATATCCAACTCTCCAATGCAGTTTATTAGACACTTTCTGCATCCTAAAATTTATCATGTATTTCTTATTTACTAATTTAGTAAGAATGGGCATTTTGGCATACTTTCCTCGAAAATTTAGCATGTGTTGTCAACTATTTTTCTTAGAGCACGCCCCCTTCTTTCAATGGGTTAGCTTGGCAATGCACTGACAAGTAGTATTCCCTTATTTAAACTTATGATCCGTCCTCATGCTCTAAACTGTGATGCCACTCCGATGGTCTATGTTAATCTGTGACTATTTACGTGGTCCTTCTTTCTGTAGCCTCTCAACTAGAGCCTGAAATTTCTTGTCTCCTAGAACAATCGTCTTTCTTGCCCAAAACATATTGCACGGTTACCCCTCATAGGGGGGGGAGGGTACTGTATATGAGTTTTCACATAGTCAATGAACCTCAGAGACACAACCATTTCTCATCCTGTGTTGCTCCTACCCGCATGAGTCACAATGGCTGTAAATTGGCTACCTGCCCTCTCTCGCTTAAAAGTACATTTTGCATGTGGAAAATAACCACAAGCATCACATTTCATTGAATGAGTGCTCCTGTGCATGTTTTTTTTCCCGTCCTGTAATGGCTAAGTTCAACATGGTCAAGTTGTTTGAAAACTGTCTAGCCTCAACCAATACTATGTGTAGTTTCAAAATTATGATACATTCATTTTTCAAAACTTGTCCCAAATTAAGCATGAGACATTTTCATGATGCAAATGAGGTAAGGTTGTGCTCAGAGACTATGATAGGCCTGCTATATCCTGCAAAACTATGTGAAATGAAATATGCTTGCAATTTTCGTGAGCAGCTAGCTCAGTACAATTAGGCACATTACCTGCGGAAACGTTTTTTTAACGCTCCCGAGAGGTCCTGGTTTCTTGTAATTTCTTGAAATCCCTTGCAGTCTAGATTGCAATCCGGTGCATTTTGATATTGTATTCAAAATAAAAACAGCTGAAATTTTAAGGTTTTGATAATTATATGGGAATAAATTAAAGGTAGAAGAGTGTAATGCAATGAGCAAATAACAAGCTCATTGCAGAGAGTAAACAAATATTCCTTTCCTGCAAATATATTGGTAGCAGGAAGGTCATACGAAATTAGCAGTGAATGCACAATAAAGAATATGATGCTACAATGCCCCGGCATTCTGTGAATATTCTTGCACAAAGAAAATCCTCATTATGAAAGACCATCAAGAAAATGCAAATGTATACTTTGGATCAGCAGTCATACCTGCAGTATGCACTGTACCATCGGCAATATTTACAACCACAGGCAACTGCACATCATATCAAGCTTAGGCGTCCAAGGAGCCCGAGTTTTAAATTATAACTTGACTTATTATATTACCTACACAACTATATCTACTTACAATGTTGTCTTCTCAACCGCTTTCAAGAAGACATTAACCATCTGTCTGAAGGCGAACGCAAGTGGCTTGCTCTTGATGGGGGGCGCCAAGGCTGGGCATTGTGAAATTGCTGCTACCATCTGCATGACCTGCGAGAAACGACGCTCTAAGTACAAGATAAACAAATGCTATTAGAGCAAAAGACAAGATCATTGGCAATGAGCCTCGTTTTGGTTTACACGAGAAAAGCCAAGAATATGGACTTTGTGCTGCTTACTGAAGAAGCAAGCCTCCTTCCAGATGTTGCAGTCATGCATTAAGCTTGTCACACAGCTGCATGCTTGTATGCTGCTGTCGCCAGTACGCCAGTATGCTTTGAAGTTTATTATTTCAAGTTAAATTGATTATTGTGTTTTCTTGCCAATTCTTGGCAAACAGACCAGCAATGAAATAGCTCACTTACACACATACTCCCTTTTGAGGAGAGAATTCACACACACGCACACACATGCTTCTGCCACATGAGCAGCTTCCTGTGCTTGACACGCATACATTTTTTTTATCCTGTGTCACTCCTACTGCTAAGGCATAAAAAATCCTTTGTGTTACCAACCCCAAACTCCTCAACCTACACCTCCAGCTTAAACACTTTCTCGAGAGCCAGGACAAGCCTTCTAGCTTCCCCAGTGCTCTAAACTGTAGTTACGAATTTCGATAGGGCTATAGGCGACAGCTCTCGAAGGGCATGCAAATTACCCGGAGACCTAAAGCTTGTATATGATACCCCTAAAGCACAACACTTCAAATTTTCAAAATTCATTAAAGCTCCTGAAGACAATTGCTATATACGTAGAACGTCTCGAATAACCTGCCGCTGACAATTTCAGCGGTTGTCTGCATCAAAAGAAATGTGGGCTAATGGGAAATCCACGTCTTTAAGATCGGAATTATTGTTAATGGCGAAACACACTACCAGATTTCTTAATCATTTATTTATGCTCTGGATGTAACGTTCCTTTCACAATAAAAAACAAGGATATCGATTCATCAGGGCATGGGAGGAAAAAGGACGAAGCGTATACTTGGTGCCTTCCCACTGGTCCTCCCTAGAAACGGCGCCTCATACAGCAGTTGTCCAGGGTAGCTTGAAACCAAGCTCGGCTTTCAGGCGGGAACACTCGCTGCACCAAATCGGAAGAGTTTTATTGCGAGTAAAACTCTACCGGCCTCATGCAATACATACGCACGCACAAAAAACGCACCCACACGCACACACAAGTATACGCACTCTCAAAGCGCAGACACAAAAGCGCAGACACAAAGCGCACACGCGCACATTGATGAACACAAACAAGCACACATACATGCATGCAGGCAGACACGCTAACACGTGCACGCACACACAGCGACCCACAGACAGCACACTCACAAAACACGTACGCACTAGACACGCGTAAACACGCCGGCCCATACAAACCGGCATGTACTGAACGCGCGCGCGCGCGCACGCACGCGCACACACACACACACACACACACACAAACAGCGAGCCGAGCGCACGCACGCACGCACGCACACACACACACACACACACACACACACACACAAAGCGAGCTGAGCTGAGCGCACACACAAATCAAGCCGAGCGCGAGCACGCGCACACGCACAGACAAAGCGAGCCGAAAAAATGCTGAAGGCGTCCGGCAAGCAGCAACAGCAGCACGCGACCGCATCAGGGAGAACCAATACCGCGCCGGTTCCTTCGAAAGGTGGCTAAGCCAGTCCTTTTTCTACGCGACGCAAAAGTGGTCGACCACATTTAACTGAAGTGCGAACGACCGTATTACAAGCAGCCGCGCTGAACGCACAAGAGAATCACATCAATGAACGTTCAAGCACTGAGAAACAAAGCGTAACTATGCAGGCGCACCACGCCCGATGTAGATTTGACAAACATTAGTCACACGGGACGCGATCGAGGTAGTTAACTTGCCCTAGTAGGAGTGCAGCTGCTCTTGCTCTTACATTAGCGAATTATGAATTATGCTACGAGATCACAGTAAGATATTTCTAAAGCGAACAAAACAAATACCAAATAAACGGGCACTTGCCTGAAAGTTTCCATCATGCCAGTACTACCGACCGGGCACGTTGCAACTTCTCGTTTCAGCCTTCGTGGATCCATCTTCCAGTGCGTACGAACGCTTTGCTTTGAAGTGGGGCACGAGTAATACACAAAGCATGGGCCACATCTTTTTCTACCCCGCGCGCAAAACTAATCACACGTTTAAAATTACTTCGCACAGCGCGCGACGCGAACGCACGCGAAAACGAGCATGATGGCGCAGCTTCCGCCTTCCCATCCTGCCGCGCGCCGAAGTGATGGTACAGCTACAGCGTCGGCCGTCACTTCCGGTCGCTTTTCATTGGGCATGGGCGGCCGCGCAAATTGAACGTTTATTCTGACAGGTTTGCTTGCTCGCATGGCCGCCTGTTTGCTGCTGCTTCGTTGTGGTCTCTAACTAGAGCGGTGAGGCGCGTAGTTGCTACTAGGTTTCGTGCCGGGCATTTTATTTTGGGGTGGGGGGCGCAGTCTGTGCTGCATCACTGAGGGTACAGTACACAAATCGGGACCGTGAGCGAGACGATCGGCGCTCTTCTGCTGGTGCGATTAGATTATTCGCTGCGTCCGAACGAAGCAACTTTGCGAGGTCACAGCGTAGTTTCAGCGATATCATGGCTCGATAAAGACGCTTACATCTTGGTCGTGCGACAGCGACGCGTAAACATTCATGAGGAGACTGAAGACTGCGTTTGCAAGTGCGTATGCTCTGGATAAGAAATTACAGCTTTGACGACACCAGCCCTTAATATATAGGCTCAGCCTTACAAGCTGTATTTTAGGACTTAGAAAGCACTTAGAAAGCAGATCAGTAGCTTAGTCAACCTCTGAATGAATTAGGCAAGGTACGTGGAAATTCTGGTTTGAGAACTTCCAACGTGATCTCGCCTCTATAAGTCTTCTTTATGGATTCACCATGCAAATTGTACGTTGATGCCATTGTACAGCAGAGGCTCGTCCAACAGCACGTCCCTGTTTGTTCAGCAATGTATCCAAACAGCTTCTTCCATTTCACCACTTTTTGTTGGGCTATTAAGGGCACCGAAATATTAGTGCAGAATTGCGCAAGTTGCTCTCGTGTTTTCGCTCTGCTACTGCAGTTTTTCTAGAAGTGTTTAATTGCATGTTAATATTCCTGTGAGCACGAAAAATGATAATGGAATTGTAAGTGAAAGGGCGTTCTTTTTCTGGATGATACATTTTTGGAGTGGCCGTCATGCCAGTAACATCAGAATCCTTGAAGAAATATCGACAGTCACTTAGGAATGGGAAAACTTAATCGCTTCACGCATCTACACTTGCAATTGTCACGTGACCATGATACGTTAGTTCATACATTGTCACATGTTCTTCACAATTCTACCTTAATCTCCCGTAATCCACCGTGCTATAGTTTGTACGAACCTTAATGCAATTTATTCCACCCTTATTCACTTTAGTTCACATTATTTACCCATAATTCCTCATACTTAACGTTGTTGTATTTACTACCTTCTGTATCACTACTGACGTCATACAAGACAGTGAAGACTTCACATTTTATTTATTTATTATATACATTAAAGGCCTAGTAGGCACAACAGAAAGAAGTGGTGAAAATATGCAATAATTGCAATGCAGCGCAAAAATAGAAAATCAAACCATAAGATAATTTGAACGGCGACCTTGAATTAGTGGTGTCACAAATTGAGACTGTGGAGGCGGGAAGGCGGTTGCATTCAGTGGCTGTTCTTGGCAAAAAGGAAGAATGGCACATCAGTTTTGTGTTGATGGTCGATGCGAGACGAGAACTTGGTGTGGTGAAAAGATTTTCTTTACGAGAAGGGTTAAATTAGCATATTCTATGAAAAAGACAGAGACGAAAGTATTTGCGACGTAACCAAAGGTCAGGTTCACCTAGTGCTCTTTTCATGGACGTGACGCTAGAATGAAGTGAATAATTTGGGAGAATAAAACGGGCGGCGCGGTTCTGAATGCTTTCTGAATGCTTTCAAGGGAAATGACAAGATTGGCATGAGCAGGGTCCCGTATGGATTGTTGTTGCGGAGAATGCCACCTTTCCTACCTGAAAGGCCATGAAACGTTTTCGCATTAAAAATGCAATACATACACACATTGCTCAATGCGTGGACGTGTACACGTTACTCAGATTTATGCATCAATACGTTCAACACCCTTCAGGCGTCGATTTAACACCCTTCTTTGAGCAAAGTCACACCTTATGTGTGGTATCCACCCTTGTGATAGGGTGCTTTGGCCGAAAAGGGTGCTAGAAGGGTGTGGGCATGGGTGTAAATGCCGAAAGCACCCCTATTAACACCCATAAGGGTGTAAAAATGTTTAGTGTGTAGGATCTCCTTGTTGTCCTTGTGTTGACTGATTGGCAACCGAAGAAAGTACGTTTGCATAGGAAGGAGACCATGATGCCCGCTACCATAGAAAGTGAGGTTGGGCATATCGTATTGGCGTAGACTAAATGCTAAATCAGGTGATCTGGCGGACGCTAAGGTGCGCGCCCAGAAGTTCATTTATTTATTTATTTATTTTTATTGCATAAGTGGCCCAGAGGCATTACAGAAGGGAGTGGTGGAAGAAAAAACAAGAACATGTCATAATAAGATAGTACTTCAATGGGAATAGACTTCAGTGGCATATTCAAATGCGGTAGAGTTGATAATAGTGACGACGAAGGTGGGCAAGCGGTTCCATTCATTGGCTGTCCTCTGGATGATTTAGCCGAGTTACCAACAGTATCTGTTCCTAATGTTCGCCAATGCGGTATCTCACAGGTCGCAGACTCGCATGCTGTAAAACTGCCTGATAGGGTTCGAGTGGAAACCGTGCAGAAAAACTGAACGTGAGAGAGGGACAGACAACAGCGTTTTTGTCTGTCATCGAGTCTTGTTATTTTGCGCTGTTGCCGCACAAAGTGATTAACCAACGAGCCCAAACGCGTATGCTTCCGTTGAGGATTCATTTTCGTGTAATCGGGACGCATTATAGAATTTCGTCCAATGCCCTGTGTTCCACGACGACGTACATGGTCACTGTATATAGGCAGACAAGTTATTGAAATGTTCCGTGTAATTCATCTGAAGGTGGTACCATATGGTGGGCTGTTATGATGGCTGAAGTGGGTCAAGTGCAGTCTCTCAAAGTCAGCGCTGCCGTAAGCATCCCTTGATCTTCTCCGATCATCATACAAGTGTAAAATTCGACCTAGTTAAGCCGCACCATCATTCGGCGAGGCTGTGTTTTAGTGTAATTGCGTGAGGTAATCGCAACGACAACATCTTCCTACAGCGAAGCTGTTATTGCGACTGTCAGAGCCCAAAATGTTATATGGCCGTTTTCATGGTTTTTCGAGTATAAAGTAGTTCACACATATAGTTTACATATTACGTAGAATAAAGTTTATATACCGAGGAATAGTGGATTACCTGCGAAACTTATACATGGAGGAAACACACCAGAGCGTTACGTGGCTTTAACGAGCGGCGCACAACTTCGCATGCTGACATAGCGGAACTACAAATACTACTGAGAATAAATTTAGCAATAATCAATGAACTATCTATTTCAGCAGTGAAATGCGTACGGATAAATTAAAGACATTATTAAAAAACTCGCAGTTTCGCCCGAAAGTCGGAGCATCGAGGGTAAGCTATACGAAGCAATAATAGTAGTCTTATAGGCAATATGAACATGTAAACAGCTATATATATTAACTTGCAAACATGGTCTCACGCGCGCACAAGCAAACATGAGCACATCTCCCTCGATGGCCGCGGAAACTCGCTATGAAAACGTTGCAGTGAGGAGATGAGGCCGCAGCAGCGGGAGAGTTGACCTTTGTGCTGCCGCTCGCGTGCCCCCCCCCCCCCCGACGCGAATTACGCCGCGAAAACACAGAGCAGCGCGGACTCTGTACCCGTTGCGAATGGCTTTCAAGATACAGCGGCGCGGCCGAGTGCGCGCGGCTGCCCGGGCCACCCGGAGTAGAACGCCCCCCCCCCCCCCCTCTGCCCTTGCGTGCGACGGAAGGCGGCGCGCTTCGTCCCCGCATTCCGCGGTTGCGTGCACAAAATTGAGCCGTGATCTCCGCCTCGCCCTCGCAAACTTTCACTCGTACATACAGCAAATGGCGCGCGGCAACGATTTCGTCGCCCTTGGACTTTATATGGAGCTTCGCAGCGACGCCGACGGCAGAATGCGCCTGCAGTGTCCATATATTTGTTATCGCAATAAATTTTTGCTCAAACTAAAGAAAGTGTCATCTCATCGTTATCAGCCACGCTTCCAAATTTCCAGAAGGAACTACACGTCACCGCAAGTTTATATTTCGTAAAAATGGCCGCCATATTAACTGCAATGTGTGGCAAGACTTTAGCGTTCCGGGTCAATTAGAAGCCTTGCAAGTAAAACCGGACCTTCGTATTTTCGTCTCTTTTTATACTTTATAGAATGCTCACGGTAAGTTTCCCTGGTGTCCTCTTCTAACTGAACAAGACACGTGGTTCATACATCTCTAATATTAAGGGCAAGTTCGTCTGGGTCAGTTGATCGAGTAATGCATAGTTGAAATTTGAAATGCGTGGACTGATTATGGCTTTCACATTAAATCAGGTATTCGAGGCCACCGTCAGGAAATAGTTTGTGTTTTCCGAACAGAGAAGTGTTTATCCCGTTGACCTGGGAGAACTGTGAGCGCAACCGAGATCAAATGTAGTAAAAATGGGGCAGGTGATTGGGGGGGGGGGGTGTAGTGTTGCGGGCAGGGGACTTTACGGCGAATGTTCAGGCGAAGTAAAATGTATGTGAACGAATTACCCGTTTCGTAAAGATGTCTTAACAAGTATTTATTTATTCATTTATTTACTCAGAAGAACCTTACAGACCCCATGGCAGGGCATGAAGTGAGGGGGGCATATTAAACAGTAAAGGTGTAAAAAGTACAAATTTCCAACAGGAACAGTGCTATAAAAAGAGCACCGTGTTACACAATATTGAAGGCACAAGAAATGCAAAGCAATATCTGAAGGCACACGAACACTTGTTACCATTAACAGAGCGAAGGAATACCGTTTATGAAAATGATATACAACATGGCAAAAATTCACAATAAAATACACTAGATTGGCCACTCGTGAAAGGTATTAAATGGGAAAAGCATGAGTAACTGAGAGCAGAACGTGTCGGGATTAGATATGGAGATTCGAAAGCTTTATATGCGGAAAAGGTTCCAAACAGACCCTGTAGATAGAAAACATTGCCCATATACGTTGCCCGTGTGTGAGCAACGTTTTAAGGTATTTGATTTTAATACAGATAACCTACATAGTATTTCATAAACGAGAAGAAAAGGGGCTAACCGAAGGACCAGATTTTTCTTATCCCTATCATAAGAAGCCAACAAACATTGACACCATGGACAGCTTAGGGAAATTACTTCTGCTTAATTGAAATAAACAAACAATAAATTAATGGAAATTAAGTGGATGAAAAAACTACTTGCCGTAGTTGGGGAACGATCCCACAATCGTCGCATTTCGCGTGCGATGCTCTACCAATTGAGCTATCGCGGCGCCGTTTCCCCGTCCACTTTCTTGGGTATTTATGTTTCCTTTTAGAACCCTGGAAGTGTTTGCCAGCGCCACCACTCACAAAGCTTGGTGGCGGACGTGGAACATCCTTTCTTCCGCAGGCGTCACGAGAACGCGATCTTATTGGGTGAAGGCAACCACTCAATAAACCCACGCATGCTACCCGAAGGCATCAATGTTGCCGAATTCGAGACCCTCGTTATGTAATAAACGAGAAGAAAGGGGCCTAACCGAGGGGCCCGAGTTTTATTAGTCATATCATAAGAAGCCAGCAAACACGCCGCCAACGTCTGTGAGTGGTGGCGCTGGCTAACACTCCTAGGGTTCCACAAGGAAACATAAATACCCAAGAAAGCGGACGGCGAAACGGCAACGCGGTAGCTCAATTGGTAAAGCATCGCACGCGAAATTCGAAGGTTGTGGGATCGTTCCCTATCTGTGGCAAGTAGTTTTTTCATCCACTTTCATTTCCATTAATTTATTGTTTCTTTATTTAATTTATTAAGCACAAGTAATTTCCCCTATGTTGTCCTTGGCGTCAGTCTTTGTTGGCTTCTTAGGATATGAATGGTACTTCAGAGTATTTCATGTATGTCACTTATTTCGTGTATGAGCAAAACGTGAACAAGGTGAATGCAGGAGCCAACGTTTCGACAAGTGGACTTGTCTTCTTCCAGGCGGATTTCAAGGCGAATTTCCATCTCCCGCATTCCCGGTCTTTTCTCTGAATTTCCATCTCCCGCATTCCCGGTCTTTTCTCTGTATTTCCATCTCCCGTATTCCCCGTCTTTTCTCTGGTTTTCTACCGACGGAAGATGAAGCAGAATTTGCATCTGTTCTATTCTAAGCAGCAGACAGACGCTTCGGTGGCAGCAACGCAAAAAGCCCTTTATTCAAGGCAGCAGCGTACTTTTATAGATAACGCTGCATGCCGGTTAGGCACACGTCATTCACGGTGCAATCTTATCATACCGCCTGGCCGATACAAACCACCATCTCCCGCATTCCCCGTCTTTTCTCCTTATTTCGTGCATGTCACCTGACATACACCAAAAAGCCAACTGCTGCCCGTGAATATGCCCATGATTACTGTCACTTAACACGGTGTTCTAAAGCTGCTTTCTAATCTAACAAACAAAGCTGCTGGAGGTCCTAACGGTATCCCATCCCAGATAATCAATGCTTGCTCTCAAGAAATTGCTGATGGCTTAGTTGGTTTGGTTAATAAATCATGACACAGCTGTGCGATTCCAGAACAATGGAAAGTAGGTGATGTGGTTCCCGTTCATAAGACTGGTATCAAAATACAGTACTTAACTACAGCCCATCTCTCTAACATTTGCTGCAAGATAACTGAACACATCATCTACAGTCCTGTGATGAAACATCTTCAGAGCAATAGTTTCATTTCAGTGAGCAACATGGATTCAGGCCAGGCTTCTCATGCAAAACTCAATTGGTAGAATTCGGCCATCATCTATTTTACTTTTTCGACTTGGGTTACTAGGTACGTTGCGTATTTTCGGACTTTCGAAAGGGCTTTGATACCGTTTCTGATGCCTTGCTGCTACAGATATTATCATCTCTCCGCATTCATTCTGGTATAGTCGATTGGAACAGAAATTATTTGACTGGGCGAACGCAGAATGTCGTGTTCAACTTAAATCAACTGGTGTCACCATAACTTCCGACATGCCCCGATGGTCTGTTTTGGGGCATTTGTTATTTTCAGTTTATATAAAGGATATTGTACAAGGACTTTAGTGGCAGGTGCGATTGTATGCGGACGACTGCGTAATTTATATAGATATACAAGGTGACCTTAATGTTAGCTGCCTACAGAGTTATTTACGCGTAATTAAAAGGTTGATTCTCGAAGTTTAGCATGTCTTTAAACAGTGCAAAATGTTTGTCTTTCACCCGTGTACACTTCCATGTGTGATCCATTTATAAGTTGGATGGATGGCATGTTGAACGGGTTGAATCTTATAAATTTTGTGGTCTGCTCCTAGGAAAATTTGACCTGGAATAGACATATAGACCATCTAGCCTTAAAGTCAGCAAGAATGATCAATCTCATTAGACGTAATTTTTTTCAGGCCTCCAAAAGCGTAAAAGAGCATGTTTATAACACAAATGTTTGCAAAATACTCGATTGCGCGTGATGCGATTGCGATTGCACTAGATGCGTGCGGTCGCGCGGTCGTGTCTTGAGAGCAATCTGCGTTGGGGGCAGAGTCGAGGTGCGTCGGCGGCACGTTGGTTTGTGAGTGCCCCCTGTGTGTTGTCTACCTCACTTTCCCTTGAAGCAATAGGCAGCACGAATGCACGAAGGTCACTTCGCTCGCCGCTGCTGCCGCATTTTCTCACGTCAGTATTTTGACAGAGAGTGTCCGCGGTCAACGAGTGTAATGTGTTCATGTTTGTGGTGCGAGCTGCCACCATGCTTGTTAGGTCAGTCAGCAAGCGAATATATACAAGTTCATACTGATGATGACAGTACTATTCTTACTTCGCATGGCTCTCTGCTTATTTTCCCATCGCAATCGATGTTTCGCTTTTCGTGCGAAACCGTGCCTTATTTTCTGACTACAGCACTCGACTTCACAATTGCGGGCATCGCAAGCTTCCTGATCTGACGAACACTTTCAGCTTTGTGAATACGCTTTTTTTAAAGGTATTTCTTGCGGCAAAATTTGTTATGAAGTTCGCGTAGTGAACTCCGCCCCTGAATTGTTGTCTTCCGTGCTCTGCACTCTGTATATCTGCCTACCACCTTTTAAACCGACCACTGCGTCGCTCCATCTCCTGTGATCGCCTCCGCTGCAGGAACCATCGGGAACAGCGACAAAGTACCGGAGGCCGCACTGGGAGGCGATTACGGTGACGATTTTTTAGTCAACATCATCTACTACACGCGCATCACCGGCGTCCAGGTGCGGCTCGACTCGGAGACAAGTTGGTCCGAGGACGCGGTCGAGCCGAAGCTCCTGCAAAAGCCCTTTTACTACCCGGAAGCCACGGAGCCGTTCGTCAACTACGCCACACTGGGTGTGCGCGTCGCTGAGCTGCTCTTCGAACAGAGCGTGACGCGCAGCGCGCGCGACTCGTCCACAGTGGCCGCGTGCTTCTCGACGTACGGACTGTCCCACATGCGAGTCGTGTTCGACGGGCGCGACTGGCCGCGCTACGCGGGCCTCGCCTGGGCCCTGGAGACGGCGATGGACGCGGCGCTCGGAGCAGGCCGTCGGTCGGCACAGCTGGAGCGCTTCATGATGATTCGGTTCGCCCGGACCTACTGCGGCGAGCAAGCCGCCGACAGACAGGCGCTTACGTACGCCGTCAAGTCGTCCACGACGTTCGCCAGGGCGTTCGGATGTGCCGAGCCGCCCATCCCGTACTGCTGAATTTTTTTTTCGCGCTATCGATGCGTCTCCGTCTTACTGTGCCCGTTATGTCACTGCACAGCCGTGCTACGTAGTGACAAGCTTCTTTAGCACCTGGCTAGCACGGAGCCGCGCTGCACCTCTGCAGTCTTTGCGTCGATTTTAATGTGCTTAGTATGCACTGTTTGTTGTGACGCTTTAATATTGGAATTTGTGCGCACCACATCTCTGGCCTTATGTTGTGTGTTAGTGGTACCGTACTTCCTCGCTGATTCTGTGCTTTTGTCGAGCCACTGATAAGCTTACCCGAACTACGTAATGCGAGAAAAAGCGTGAATGACAAAGTAGCTCAGCATATAATCACCCGACCTTCCCAGAGAGAGAAAGTAAAAGAAGACACGGAAGTTGTCAAATGAACGAAAGATTTTTCGTAGCCGCTTCACCCTTGAATTTTCCGGCCGTTTATAATTTTAGCAATGAAGCTACTTCTTTCGTAATATTTCTTTTGCTCTTACGTATTCTTGTTGATAGTCGATCAATGTAGATGTAGCTCGGCGTAATATTTTAGGGTGCTTTTTTATATTTATCCTAATAAATCAGCAATCATTGGGGGTGATACTCGCCGTGTAGTCTATGCCGACGAGGCTACGTTATTTTTTTCCTCTCTGTCGAGGTATTTCTAAGAGCAAATGCAGTTTTAAGTAAGCTGCACACATTGTCAGTTGATAACGATTTGGCTAATTTCATAAACGAACATGCAAATTACTTTCGAGGTAAATCTAACAATAAATCACTCTAAAATTCTGAATTCGGTGAAATATTTAGGGGCATTTTTGGTCATGCCATGACTTGACATATCTACAAGGATTTTCTTCCAAGTAAGCTATCAGAAATCATTGGTATTAATTAAACTATATCTCTATCGTTATATTAAATACATCATATATAATTCACTTTTTATCAGCCGTATGAATTCGTATGTGGCTTCTGAAACTAGTACAAGAGATTGTATATTCTGCAAAACAAGGCTTTGTCGCTGTTCCTACAAGCCATCGGATTTTCCTTGATCTTTATTTGACGACCTCAGTACGCAAAGTGTAAAGGCCGTTTTAAAGTGTCGCTTAGTACTTGTAAATAAAAATCACCAGAAAACGAAATAAGACTCCGTTACTTGTATGGCTAACTTTGCGCAAGCTACAATAATAAAAAATTCAGAATAGTGACTGTACACTCTTAAAATTTTCACACCCTTATGGGTATAATGCGGGTGTATTTATCTTTTCACTCTTGTAAACACCTTTGAAACACCCTTTTTTAACGGAAAAGGGTGTTCAACAAGAAAACACCCTTGAAACTCCCCATTCTCTCTAATTTACACCCTAATTATAAGGGAGTAAGGGAAGAAGCTTACAGTATATGATAAGTGAACATTGCCAGTTAACGCGTTGATATTGGCTATACATGAAACGCGCGCTACCTTCGCTTGAATCAGGTAGCTGGAATGATTAGATCGGGGCATCTAGGCAGCAGCGTACAGACTCCGAACAGCGGTCAAAAATGAAGTCTGCCACGAATGTTGATATCGAATGGATGACACTAACGCGCAGACTTTGCATAGCCAGATATCTGCAAGAGGCTTCATATGATCAATGGCAAAATATTTACAATGCTATCACTAAATACTTAAAGGTGTGCTACCAGTTAGACTGGGAATGGTTAGGAGCGAGGGCTAACGGTAAATAGCCCACCAACTTACGGTTTGTACATGACATTCGCATACTCAGCAACGCTGCAGACTATTTGCAACAAACGCTTGAGGACCTTGGCGAAGAAAGTGTAAGAGTCTGATTGAAAGTTAGTATGCAGGAGAGAAAAGTAATGTTCCGCAGCCTGGCGAGAGAACGAATATCATGGTCGGCAGTCAGCCTCTTGAACCTGCGCAGAAATACGGTTATTGAGGCTAATTAATCGCAGGGGCCTCTGATCAAGGAAATTAACAAAAATAAAAATTAGCTGGAGAGGTTACGGCAGGCATTACTGAATCATGACAAGGGAGCTTACTGCTAATCATTGCTTTCTACCGTTACTAACGTATGGGGCGAATTTGGAAGTTACCAAAGAAGCTTGGGAATTCGTTGAGGTCCGCGCAACGACGATGGAATGAAAAATATTAGGCATGACGATAATAGACTGGAAGACAGCGATATGGATTAGAGAGCGAACTGGGATAGCTGATATTCTGGTTGACATAAAGATGAAGAAGTGCTGGGTAGACATTGCAATGCGGAAGAGAGAGAACTGCTGGTCTATTGGAGTTGCAGAATGGGTGCTAAGGGAAGGGAAGCACAGTCGAGGACGGCAGAGAATAATGTGGACGTGATGGAATTTGGAAACTTGAAGACACGTGGAACCAGTTAGCACAAGACAGGGGTATTGGAGATCGCTGGAGAAACTTTCGTCCTGCGATGGACATCAAAATACGCTGATGATGATGATGATGTGACGACATCCATGCCAGCTTCGCGGCTTGTCATTCATGTTATGCCATGCATGCGTGTCATGCACGTTCTGATAGCTTGATTTGCGTCGATTGCGGGTGGGGGGGGGGGAGGGGCGAGTAGCGGCGTAGCCAAGTGGGGCACGTCGGGCACTTGTAACGCTCACTAACAGTAAATCTTTAGCTGCTAAGGCAACGGCCCCGCTTCTTCCCCCTCCACGGTCAATTGGGACCCCCCTCCCCATCACACGAAACATTTTCTGGCTACGCCACTGTGGGGATGGGGGGTGTAAGATTGCTCTAGACCCCTCCCCCTAAATTGTCAACGGAAACGGGGAAGGGGAGGGCAGCTGCCGCCGGGCCGCAAACCTTAGGCAGCCATATACCGGCTGCATTTCCTTTTGGACGTGAATACTGCTCTAATGTCCTTACAAAGTACGATTCATGCGGTTCGAGGCCCATGCGACAATAAAAAAAAACCACATACAGCCATCAGCAAGTCTTAGCTTGAGCAGATCTTTAAGAGCACGGCAAGACTCTCACAAAAAGAAAAGTTTGGCACCCGTCTTACATGCATTGTCAACTCTGGATCACCGCCGACTGCACATTTACGATAAAAATATAACAAAGGAACTCCTCTGGGATTTGTCTGAGTATGCGTAAGCATTGTGACTCTTCCTCATCTACACGCAGTCCATGTCGTTATCAATGTTACGAAACTTGATCCGACGAGTATAAGCGACAGCGCTGCGGCGACACGAACTGCTGTGGTCGGCGGCGCCAAGTGAATAGCGCAAGCGAAGTACTGCAGGTGGCGGCGCCAGGTGCGCTGGTGCGCTGGTGACGCTGCCTAAGGTTTGCGGCCCGGCGGCAGCTGCCCTCCCCTCCCCCGTTTCCGTTGACACTTCTCATCTGCGTCGAACCATTATCAACCGTTCTCCGGCGGCGGCTGCTTGTTGCACGGTCGCGCGAACCGTATCTTGAAAGCGAACTGCAATGTGGACAGAGGGTGCCCACTGCTGAAAACTTCACGCGCTGTGTTCTCACCGTTCACTTCGCTTTGAAAACAGACGCGCGTACACCTATCTTGAAAGCGATCTGCGAAAAGCGCATAGTGCGGCATGAGCTGAGAGCTTCGTGAGCGCTGTGTTCTCGCCGCTTCGGTCGCGTTGAAGCGAGAGCTAGCACGAAGGTGAATTCACTTACTGCTGCGGGTTCTATTTTGAAAGGTATCGTGCGGTACGGACTGACAGACGGATGGCTTTTCTTGTTGGGAAAGTGTAGAAATGCTTACGTTATAAAAAAAATCGCAGGGTTCGCGGATGTCGCGATAACAACCAACTCGAACCTACTCCCCCGCCCCCCGCTGAGCGGTGCCGTCTTGATCGCCCCCTCCGCACCCCGGGAAAAGAGACACTACGCCTCTATCTCAGTTGAAGAAACGATGATGAAACGTTAAGGACGACGAGAACGGCATTTTCTAACGCGTTGTCTTATGGCCTCCGAGATTTGCGCGCGATGCTGGCGCGCGCGAACCTGGGAGGCCATAATTGGCTGCTTAATAGCATAAAAAGACAAAAAGATAATACCAAACGACACAGTCAAAAATGCAAACAAAGAACTGATCTTTGCTATACTGTTTGGGAAAAGAAATAAAAAATTAGACAGCCGCAACACACGCCACTAAAGCCACCACCGCCGGCATAACACGGAACCAACAGTTGGGAACATTCATTCGCGCTTCATTGCTTCGTCCGCTTCGTCTCCGCAACGAGAGCCGCCATCCTTTCGCGCCTGCCGTTTTTTCATAGTTTTGTTTTTCTGCAAGTCCGCGCATGTAGCTCATCAGTACATGCACGGGTGCACGGCGTCGCATTGCGACCTGCGGAAATTTTTTGGTGTTCGCGCAATCGTTGTGAAACATGTCGCATGTGAAATATATGATAGAAGTGCCTCACGTCCAAGTCAAGCCGCCGCACGGGTGTATGGCTGTGTGCCCCGTTCTCGGAAGCGTCGACGGGTTTCCGGCATGCGGATCTCAGGTACGTGCAAATGCGTTTCGCCCTCCTATTGAGCTCCGGAGCAAAGCGTGCAGTCTTTCATGTGAAAGATGCAGTGCCCGTCATCATGGTGTGAATTTAGAGCGGTAAACGAGAACTCTGGCACTTAGCGCACACCGCGGCTGCTAAGTCAGCGTCGAAATTGTTTTACGTTACCGTAATGTGTTGCTGTCAGTCTAATCTGCGGCTTGTGGACAGCTAGCTCATGAAGATTTGCTTGTGGCAGCGATAGGTATGTAAATGGAAGCGCTAATAATTTTCGAGGGCAGACAGTTGTTTCGCCCGATGTTTGGTCGTGTTCATGGCGTTATGAAGGCTAGAAAACTGGCTTCATCGTGCTTAGTTCTAACTCCAAGAGGCGTAACGTTGGCGCTGTATGTGTTTGTTTTCCGTGCCGCGAGTACCACTTTCATGCTTTTGTTGCATGAGAGTGGTAGCTGCTACATGCCGCCTGGGCAGAATACAATAAAAGCAATTTCCTCACTTTCATACGTATGCAATGTGGGGTAACAAAATTTCCAGCGTTTTATTCGGAGCGTAAATATCCAGTATAGCTTAGTAGGAAACTCAAATTCTATCTTAGCTTAGTAGGCGTGAAACAAGTGAAACTCGCATTCCTTCTTGAATTTTTCGCCCAAACCGCACCGCCCGCAGATGCGTCATCGGGTATTTGACAGTAGCTTCGCTACGTGCGTTGTTTTATGCGCAAATATTGCCCGGTTATGTATCCTGTTAATTTATGCCGACGCTCGTTCATTTTAAGTTTAAGCGATTACTATCCCCGAGTACCGGACGATGCCAAACTTGTTGTGAGGTGTAGCAAACGCGGGAAATTCAAAGTGGCGTGGCTGCAAGTTCCTGTTTATACGTTTCTTGCATTCACAGCCAACAGACACAGTATCACTGATTTATTTCCATTTCTGCTGTACTTGATCAATCCAATCTGACAACTGTATTTGCTCTTCAATGTCCTCCATTTACTGCCAGAAAATGCTTGAATTTTTTTCAGTATCCAAGTGACGAAATATTTCACTGACGAGCGTGTGTGAAACACACAAGGTGACAAAACTGATAGCAAAATGATAAGATGTTTCATTTATAGAGTTTGGACTCGACTTTTGGTGAGGATGTCGATCGACCTTGGGCCTGGTGACAGCACACCCGACATGGCCAAAGTGCAGCCTATCAGTTGAGTGCCCCCGAATGGACCATCAACATGGCAAAATGAAGCAAAGCCAGGTAGGGGCAATTTTTACTTTGGAACAGAATACTGACAGCTGCTTCTTTGTTTAAGAACTAAATAACGTATTTACAAACAAATCCTTTCTCTTTGTGCAGCCTACACAGAATTGTTTTTGCTTGTTATACAGATCTTCAGAAAGCAGTTCTTCTGAACCCTTTTTGCATGCACAAATAAATAAAGAGGAGTGTACTTTCCGAAGAAATTGATGCATGGAAATGTGCGTTCGACAAACACAGAAATGCAAAATAACCATCAACATTAAAGCGGTAAAAAAAAACAGGTTTGAAAGATGTTCTAACATCCTAACCCGCCTTGGCATACGGAACTAAATATAACAGCAACAGAGGTGCATGCAGAGAAGTGTTTGTAATTGTTTGCAAGATATAGACATTGTCTGAGAAATTGTTTTTATTTACTCGGAGTTTCTTCATGTCATGGCAGTGCAGTAAATGCTCAAGATGATGTCCTGCTCCTAATAAAGCACCTTTAGATTTTAAAATTAAATTAAGGGCTTTTACATTCCAAAGTCACAACCTGAAGTTTTGGGAACCTGGCCTTCTTTAATGTACACCTGAATCTGAGTGCCCATAAGCGGTATTGCATTTTACCTCCATTGGAGGGTAGCTGCCATGGCCTAGATTAAAGCTGTGACCAGCATGAGTGAGCAGCATGGCATCATAGTAACTGGACTATAACACCAGGTCAGGATGGGAAATACTACTTAGAACTACCAACTTTTCGGCGCACAAGCACTTTGCACTAAGTTAAAGGAGTGTGGAGTACTGGCAGTGACCGCTTATGTACCAATTTCTTTTTAGACTGTAGACTCCATTATTAGAGTGCGAAGCTTCGAGTAGTCAAAACCAGCCTAAATTACAGAACCAGCTCAAAACACACATCATGTATAGCGGGATTTGGACATGAAAATGGAGTCAATTCTTGTCGCCGAAAATGGAGGTGGCAGTCACACTATTTCATGTATTTTGCCTAAAACATAGTCAATAATAATTCGTCAATTTCTAAAATATTCTTTTCAAAAAGTTTTTTCAAGCATGAAAGGAGGAGCCAAATGGTGTTCAGGTGCACGAGTGGTTAGTTGCACGGCACTACTTGCATGCATTCACAGGCTTCTTTCAAGCTTGAAAAAAAAATTGTATTGCACCTATTGAGCAGTAGAAAGCTGGATTGGGAATTTTTTAGGAAGCTCTACAATTTTTGCACTGACACTTTTGCTTTGAATGTAATATTTGAACAGTTAAGTAATCGTTAATAACTAATTATCTAATTAGGAGAAACGCAAAACTTGGTTTCACTTGCTGAAAACGATGGCAAACGACATTACCTTGTTTCTGTCCAGCTACGTGGCACTTGTACATATTTAAAGCTTGCACAAGTCGCACAGACCACCTGGTACTTACAAGGCATACATTGAAGCGGCTAAGTTGTGTGAGCCAGCCATGTGTAGCGAACCATGAGAAAGAGCCATGTTTCTTTGACTTAAGGGCATGTTAAGATTTACATGCTCGACACCTTGTATCAGTGTGTTCTAGGCCCGTTCGTAGTTTAGCTGCTACATAAACAATATTTCTCCACGTGTAAGCTCATATGCATCTTTCAAGTATATTGCCTAGTGTGTCCAGAATAAACCATCCTCCCGCTTCCCTTATTATGTCTTCATCTGTTGCTGTGCTAAATTTTTAACATGCAACTGCACAAATTTTCATCAAGTTTTCATATTTCCTGGTTGTTTGATGGCTTTATTTCTGAACAAGTTGCTTTCTTTAAACCCTGTTGCACACAGCAGTACACAGCATTTCTGTCTAAAGTGGGATTTTTTTTTTCATATTGACATTAATACACCTTGCCTGGGCAATGAAAGGCATTCTACATAACGCGGCTCTGCAATAATGTTTTATATTGCATTCCAGCATCATGCAAAAGCTGTTTACTTACCAGATGAGAATATGTATAAGTGTTGGAAGTAACAACTGGAAGAAGCCAGCAGATAATGAGGCAAAGGAAAGCATACAGGAACATGTTTTAAGTTTTTTATATGAAGTATAGAAATGATAAATTCAAGGGAAATGAAAGTCGATGAAAAGACATCCACCTGTGGGTGGGGACGGACCCATAACGTTCACATTACGAATGTGATATACTAACCATTGTGGTACTACGGCCGCGTTCGAGCGTCGACAATCTGAAGGGCCATTGTGGATGGTTGAATGCTGCCTTGGTAGCACAGTGGTTAGTGCATCGCATGCCTAATGCAAAGGCTGTAGTTCGTTCTCCCCCCATGGCTGGCTGTTTTTTTTTTGACAATTTTAATTCCCCTTTATCATTTCTACATTTAAATAGAAAATTACAAATAAGTTTCCACGGGCCTTCTCTTCCAGCTGTGATTAAGAAAAATTTTGACTCTCAGTATCCTTTCTTCTCGTTTGCAAGAACAGGAGCTTCATTTTAAAAATAATGAATTCACCTTTTACAGCATCTCAATGTGGTCTCAAATCTTATCACAGTATGTGTATTACTAAGTTAAGTTTCTGTTAAGATGATGATATAGCATGGGACCTAATTAGTAGCCTTTGTGTACAGAGATATGATTAGTCTAATGAATAGGAGGATTTTAAGAAGCACTTCTAACACCTCCTGAACTAGTTGAGAAAGTGCAGGTTAATCGAGTGGAGATTATATAGTAACCGAAGCTGAGTGATTCGGCATTACATTCACGAAATATACTTCATGATACCTTTCCATTTATTTGTTCAGTTATTAAGAATCCCTTTTGCAGGTTTGGACAAAACTACAGAATGCGAACTTATTTTCTAGCATTAACTGGTAGCAAACATGTCAAAACTTGTTCTAGTTTCTGGATTGCCGCTTCACCCGTAAACCCCCAAGTTAATTCCGGAAAAATGTACCAAATTTCCCAAATTTTTTATGTACTAATTTTTTCGGTGTCATTCTCATTCTAAGATATATTGGTCTGTGGTTATAAATAACACAAAAATAAAAGCTGCTCTTGAGGGCAGCTTTCGCTCAATGCCGACTGTAACTCATCTTTGAAAGTCAGAGCAGCATAACATCGGGCAGAAAGAGTGCGACTCGTCATTGGCGATATTGGTACTACCTCCAGTCACTAGGGCAGTTGGCGTAGCTGCCGACTCACTGCTTGTAGGTCGGACAGCCGCCGGAGGCCGTTGTGACGCTGCCCCCTGACGCGCCACATCGGCAAAGGTTTTCTTGGGCAGGTACGATACCCGCCTGCGTGCCTCCTTGAAACTTATATTTTCCTTTACTTTAACGATTACAATTTCCTTTTCTTTTTTTCAGGATGGGCACGACCGCGAGTACGCGGCGTGCTCCCCATCACAGTTTACACCGTGGAGAGCATTCTCACCAGCTTCAGATGTGTGTTCGTGGGCACTGCATTTTGCACATGCTTGGCGGCCTCGGCAGCTCTGCGAGCTGTGACCGAAGCGCTGGCATATGAAACATTGGAGTGGATTTGGCACGTTCGGCCTAACACGGAGCTTGATGTACCCAGCCTCGATTGACTCGGGCAAGATACTTGATCCAAAAGCAATTATTAGGTGCTTCGTCTGAATCTCTTTACCATCCCGCTTCATCTTAATTCTTTTGACATTGATCCCATTTTGCTCACTGAAGCCCTCCAGGAGTTCCGCTTCAGTCAGCTTAAGCAAATCATCATCTGACACAACACCACGGGTGGTGTTCATTGTGCGGTGCGGGGTTACTGTTATGGGGATTTCCCCAAATGACACTAGTTGCGGTAGTTTCTCATATTGTTTTACATCGCGGAGCTCCAAGAGGAAGTCGCCGCTTGCCAGCCTCGATACCTTGTAACCTGGACCAAAAACATCAGTCAGGGACTTTGAAACAAGGAATGGTGAAATGGTTCGCACTGCTTTGTTTGACTTTTCAAGGTGAATAACCTGAAAGCGGGGAAAATTCTGTATTTGGTGTCCGAAAAACTGGAATAAATCTTCGGTGCGCCCTCGTTTCTGAGGGCGATCAGGAAGTTTGGGCAAAGAAGTTTCCATGAAAATGTATAAAAATTCGGCAACAGCGCCGACCGCCCACCACGGAGCCCAACGAGGGGACGCGGCAGAGCTTGCATGCAAGTCTGCACGACGCCAGTCGTACGCCGCCACTATAACCAAATATGGTGTACCCAAGGTTGGATAACCACACAGGGTTAACCCTTGCCGCCAAGGAGAAAGGAAGTAGATAGAAGAGAGGAGGAGACAGGAAAGGTGGAAAGTAAGGGAAAGACGAAGGTTGTAGGGAGAGAGAGACAGGAAAAGGCGACTGCCGATTTCCTCCAGGTGGGTCAGTCTGGAGGTGCCGTCTATGTGAAGCCAAGGCCGAAGAGGTGTGTTGCCTCCGCCGGGGGGCCTTAAAGGTCCAAACACCCAGCTTCGGCTCAACCCCCAGGATCCCCTTTTCCCCAGACACGGCTAAGCCGCGCACGGCTACACGCGGGAGGGTCCAACCCTCGTGTGCTCGGGTACGTGATGTCGCAACACACCAAACGCCTGCTTGCGCAGACGCCCCTGCGGGGACGTCGAATACTTAGGGGTTGACGTGAAATATCAAGTTCGATTTATGAGATGCTTGAATTGTATGTGTAGTTACGTGACATAAATCTAGCGGCCCTGTTTTGAACTGATTCTAATAAGCTGATTAGGTTGTTATGATGGGGTGACCAGATTGGAGAGGCAAATTCGAGCTGGGGGCGAAAAAAAATATCTTATAAGCTAGCTTGCAAATGTTGCAGGGCAAATTACGTAGGTTTTGGCGTAAGTGACAAGTGACAATAACTTTATTGGAGTGCCCTGAGGGACTTGATTGGCTCGGCTCCCCAATCAAGGTGGTGGCTCCCCCACGACGTGACAGGGAAGTGGCGACGCCCCGCGCCGTCGCGGGACCTCTGGACGGCCTGCAGTTGGTGCTTGAAATCCAAGCTCTTCAACAAGGCGTCCCACTTCACCTTGTGTTCAAGGTCAGCGCCCGTGTTGTAGGGGCACCGCCACAGCATGGTGTCGAAGAAGGAGCATGCATGACTGCATTGGGAGCACGACTGCGGGAAGTTGGAGTCTATCCAACCAAGCGCTCTGGGAGTGAGGTACGATCTCGCCTGTAAGAGCCTGCAAGTAACGGCTTGAGCCCTGTTCAGGCCGTTACTCAGAGGCTTCTATAATACACCAGTGATATTGCAGCATTAGCACATATAGTAGCAACGTGATGGGTCCAGGAAAGGCTTGGTGCGAGATTAATGCTTAAGTATTTGTATGAAGTACCTGGAGAAATTTGCTGATTATTTACGTGATATTGGAAATAGGAGATTGAGTGTTTACGAGTGAAGGAGATTACTTTGCATTTAGATGAATTAAGAGCCATAAACCAAGTGTTACCCCAATCCAAAATAAGCTGAAGGTCGTTTTGAAGAATCAGGTGGTCATCAAGGCTGGTTAAAGTGCGGTAAATAATGAAGTTGTCTGCGAACATTCGCACTGGGTATCAAAATTTTTTTCCCACTTTCTCTACGCAACACTGTCTTTTCTTTCGTTTTGTGGAAATTAACCCTACCGTACAATACTTCTGTCACCTAATTTCTACAGCACCAAGATTTCACCTTAAAATTTTGCGCTGGCTTCTCTTTATGTTCAGTAAATCCAGGAAGGAACTTTGATACCTCATGGCACTAAGTTTAAAAAATACCACAAATATCAACAATAATATTACTCGCGTTCTGACGGTCATATAGGTGATTGTTGTTTCTCGTCACATATAGGTCATTTAGTAGAAGTTTAGTTTATAGGTCATGGTCAGGAATGACTAAACCACTGTTGCTAGCTGACAGCTGTTGTACTCGCATCTTGATCAATATGTATCCAGGCTCATTTGGTCGAAGCTACGGTGTTGTCGCTGACGCAAAAGTAGCGGGGACCCTTTTTCGAGTACTTGGATTGGAATATTGGTGCACATGAGTTTCACCCTCATCACTCACAGCATATCAAAAACGATTAGTTGAGAATTACTGCAATAATTAACACATAAATAACAGGCCACTAACTGCACGGCTGATTTCAGGTATTATGCGCTTCGCGCTGCGAACCACCTAGAGATCCGGAACGCGGCGAATCCGCCTTTTGTGAAGCCGAACTGCGCATGCGCAGCGCCCTAGCGAAGACCGAAGCAATTTGACAGGCGCACGGCCGGACTCACTCACTCCTCCATGTGAGTGGAGTACGGCCGTGGCAAGCGCGGCACTTGTCAGTGGAATAGGGCGCCAGCCGTTTCTCTGAGGCTCTTACAGATCGGCACATATCCGTGTCTTGCCGTTATACACTGTTTACCCCGACATATAACGCGAGCCTGCCCGTCCAGCGGGCAGACCTCCACTCTAGCACACATGCTCCGGAAGTACGGGTCACGATACCCCAAGTTCAGCAAGGACGAATGGGACTCGTGTTGGCGTGGCTCCGCTCTAGACAAGCAAATACTGGCTGTCCGGCGTGCCCGTGACCTGCCGGTGGGCTAGACCTGCCAGTCCCGACGTGGGACTAGCCGGGTACGCGAGAGTTCGCGTCCTCGGCAGAACTCCAATAAAGTTATTTCACTGACTTCTCCGCCTTGTCAGTCTTGCTCCCGCGCGCATGGAATGCCTTTTGAACATTATTTCCATCGAAATTTGGCGCGATGCGAATGTCGTGTCTCGTTTACGGCTGCACCTCCCGTGACCATCCCAGCAGGGCAATACAGATTTTCCGATTTCCGTCGGCAAAACGCTATCGACAGCGCCGCGAAGCCTAGATTAGGGCTGCACATTGTGACAGGTATGTATCGGCATATGCACTTTAACTCTCTGTTTTTGTCACTACTGAGTCATACGAATAATCTCGACGAAGACGCAAATGTATGTTTGAGCTAGCGAAACAAACGGTCTCTGAGATCGGGCGACCTGGTTGAGTGAAACGAGAAGTGTTCTTTTTTTTCTATCGTCTCTGCGTCCGTCGCAAGAACGCCGTCATTTCGGAACTTCACACCGTGCACGCTTGCAGCTTTATAAACGCTCAGCGAATGCTCGTTATGTCGGCGTAGTTATCTGTCGGAGCCAAGCTCACCTGCACTGCCGGGCTGACGTGGGAAACAGCGCGCACTGTGGGTGTAGCTGATAGTGCTAGCTAGGAATCGTTGCTAGTTGTCGTTTCGTCATTCTTGTCGGCACCAAGTACTATTTACTTGCCGAAGGCTTTTATGTTAGTTTAGCGAATCGGGATGTAGTACGGTATGTACTAAGGCCCATTATCCTGTGCGGCATCTTCTGTAGTCGGGGATCTGTTGCCTTCTGTAATCACAGGTTATGTTGCCTACCAGCATAAATCAATACATTAAATGCCACAAGGAGTAGGAATTTCCAGTCGCAAGGTGTAATTTATTTTTCTTTTGTCTGGCCGGCGCTGATGGCATAACGCTTATTACACTCCCTTGGTGAAGTACGCTGTAATTTATTTTGTAAAGAAAGCGGGAAAATACGGCATATAATATCTTTACAGATACTTCTGCGCCTTGTCTCTTACTTTTCTGTAGTTTTTTTAGTATATTTTTGTTGATGCCCATTTTTTTCTCTCGTTTTACAGAAAAACCTATTACGTGGTTGACTCTTTTATGGGAGTAAAGTTTACCCCATTTCTGTCTAGTTTCGAGGGACCACGAAAGATCCAGACCATGCTATGGGGCTGTAACAGAACATACTAATATAGGTACCGGAGTCACAAATATCATATGAGAAGCGCAAGGACACGTGTCCACCATGAGATATAGTTCTAAAGTTCAACTCCAACCATGTTCTGAATGCCATTACTGGCCCGGCCAACAGCTATATTATTACAAGAACATTATTTGGCTCGATCACTGTGCGACCCCGCCATGACCAGAAAGCCGTGGCGGAAAAACGGCAGAGAAATTACGTCATCTAACTAAAAAAAAGTGGCCACTGTGAGGATTCGATTCTGTGGCCCACCGCCACTGCCACCGCTCCGCAGCCGACCGCGCTAAATACGGTGCTACCGTTTCACTGTGCCACGGTTGAAACAGGCGACAAGGGTGAATACATATCTTTGAGACTGTGCAGGTGATTGGGCTTTCTTTGGCGGGCTATTTATTCCTTAGATAGCGCATGACAGGAGTGGCAACGCTGTGGGCGCTATGGGGTTTTCAGCGTCCAAAGTTGAAGCGCTCGCGTGTACATCACCAGGCGAAACAGCAAAGTCTGGCTGGAGGCACCAGTAAAGTACGTATCGGCATACTACGGCGATCATAAGGCCATGCACCTGTCGATCAACTTGGAGACGCCGTCGCCGGAGCCCTTGGCCGACGACAGCAAATAAGGTGCAAGGTACTTCAGGTACCTACTCGTCGTACGACGACTGCGACATCCCCCCAGAGTGTGAGGTGGACTTTGCCTACGAACCCGATGAAGAAATGTAGTTTAAACACCATGCTTCGGCCCGAAAAAGTATTGTCGTCGCTCGGCAAAGTGAACATCATCGTGCTGAAAAATGGTGTCATCGAACACTGAATGCAATCTGCCTGAAACACTAATGATAACTCCGTAAATAAAAGAAACTGACTCGCCGTCCCAGCCCTGCGAAAGTGAATGCTCAGCAAAGCTGTTGAAAACCACCAATACAACTGCTAAGGGGTGTAGGCAATGCCTTATTGCTTGGGAGTAACAGTAGTAATAACAGCAATTTAATGCAGAGGTAGTAACGGGAGTAATGGCAATTTGGACAGCACGCCGCCACCCGTAGGGGTGCGCAAGAAACTTGAAATCAGTTCCTAGGCTGGTTATTTTTATAGGAAATGATAGGGACGTCACTTCCGACGTCGCGAGGTGCCGTCGCCGCGGAAGCTTGCGCAACAGTAATATTTACCGAGAAACTTATGCGGGGAGCGCTACGTGCTGGGCACTGTTATCAGGAGCGCTTTGTCATCAAATATGTGGCTCAGGTGCTTGTTTTGTGCTTGGTTTTTAAACATATGCTGTTCTGTTTGTTGTATGCACGATTCTAAAGAATGTGGGCACTGGGCCTCTTCGATTTTCGGAGTTCTGGCAGCCCGCTGGCAGCCAGATGGCAGCCAGCTAGTTGCGGTTCTGACAGGAAGTCACGTGGGCTGGGATCCCAAGACAACCCGAACCTGCCCGAAGTTTGCAAAATCGAACGCCGCTACAGCTGGCCAAATGTAAACATGCTACCAGCATGGCAGCGCCCGGCGAGGCCGGCGCGCGCTCGGCGTAGTCGGCCCATTTATGCGTTACCAGCTTGAAAATATATAGTTGCATTCAGGAATACGATCACTTTCGCGCGATTTCGCGCGACTCGGCGCAGGACGCGTACTGGGCCAACCTCGCCTTGCGCAGCGCAACAGGTGGCCTCCGACGCGGCGGATGACAAGACGCGAAATCGTGATTGTATACTCGAAAGCGATAGTTGGAGGATCCCTGTTCGCGGCGATCACGTCGCCTACTGGCGACATTGATGAGTTGGCGCTGTGTCATTACAAGACATGAAAAAGCAGGTTATCGGGTACGTCTCATACGCATAAAATTTCGCGCCTACCTGCTTGCACGGGCTTCGATTTCAGAAAGTTTGTTGTGGCTGGTGGTGCTTCTCATTTTGACCCCAAGGAGCTGGGGACGCGGCTGGCGCATGAAAATGCACGTCGCCTGTGACCAGCGAAACGTTTCACACGAAAAACATTGGTCGCAATCATGAGAGCAATAAGCCAATGTACGTACGTGTGTGTGTAATGTACCGAGTGCAATCAGTGTATTCTTATATCAACGGCCTGCAGTTCGAACACATCGGTTTCGAGCTGCCACCTAAGCATACGACGGACAGACGGAGCAAACATGGGCTAGCTGCAAAGCCTTGGCTAATTGCAGAGAAAGGAGAGATATATACATACGCGAGATATGTGAGAAGGAACGCCACCAGTGAAAGACGAACCCAAAATGTACCGCAATGTGTGGATGAGCGTCTACAACTTTCGTGGAACACGATGCAGTTAACATGCACGCATGAGAGCGCGGCGCTCTGTTCACCGCCGCGAAGAAGCAATCAGGGGACACACACACAAAAGTTTCAAGCGGTTCACCACGGCTCGTATCACACCGCTTCGCGATGCGCAACGGAGCGTTAGCACCTAAAAAGATAACGCTAGAAGTAAGGAAATCAGAAGATGACCGTAGACAGTTGGCTGAGCGAGTTAAATGTAAGTCCTCAAGCGCCCGCGTTGCAATCCGTGAAGTCCCAGCAAAGATGGCGGCGAGCGCCCATCGCCTCTTTTAGTCGTCTGCTAGCCAGAGAACTTCCAGAGAGCAGCCAGACCAAAATCGTCCTGGCAGGTTCTGGCAGCCCGCGGGCAGCCAGAACAGTCCAGCCCGAGCAAAACGAGCGCCCGGCGGAAGTGCGTCGCGCGGTGGGCGGAGCAACCCGAGAAAAACGAAGGCGCTCTGGCTGGCTCTGGCAGCCCGCGGGTAGCGAGAAGTGTAAAATCGAAGAAGCCCACTGTTCGCTTCACTTTGCTGAGTGGTCGAAGCCTCTGCCTTACGGGCGTACGAGCCACTTTTCCTGCCCCTGCGCAGCCGCCGTGATTCGCCCATATTTTTGCTAACGGACGCAAACACTAAAAATGCCGAGCAACCGGAGGCTAGCTGCTTCGCTGAAGGACTGAGATGCGAGATCGCAATATGGCCGGTTTGTCGCCTTGCGTTCTTGCGACCTCATAAGCCGCAACATTGCACTCGGTAACATAACGCAGCAGCACTAAAATCAATGTAAAGAGCTTTATTGGCTTTGAACTGGGAGGGGCTAACTCGTCGGGGAAACAGAAGCAAGAGTTCCTGCGTGACCGGCGAACCCGTGCCTAGCGCTGGTGATGATGAATGGCCAGCGTTCGTCATCTTCACTACATCAGCGACATGAGTCCACGATACACTCAGCGAGAAGTAGTGCTCTCGCAATTACACGCCACAAGGAGTGCTTAGGTGCCTCCATAAGTCCTTTTCTATAAATTAGTATCAGTGTGCTTGCAAATATTAGATCTTTCTACCTGAGATAGCCTTTGCGGTGAAGCTGCACACATGTGCTAATTGAGAATATCAAAGTAACAAAAAGAAAACTAATTTCGATCATAATATTCGTAAAAAAGCTTGCGCTCTGTGGAAAAAAAGTTTTGCATTTCAGGGTAAACGATAAAAAATATTAAGGTTTTACCATAATGACGAAGCAATAAATGCGATAGCAGCATGTTAGAATATTCCACGAAGTGAACTACTGTTAGCTGTAGTGGCAGTATGGGCTGAAATAAATCTAAGCTGACTAAGTAAAAACCAGCTGTTGTTAGGGCGCTCTCCTTAAATGCTCCCATCGGACAACTTCATTTATGTTTATCAATTAAATCCGACGTCTGTCCTAACGACTTTACCCCCAGTTTTCCGAATTGGATATGTTTACAACTTCTTTCCTCGGCCAATCCCAGACGTTGTGTACAGCCGCGCCAATAAAATTACATAATTTTCAAGTTTCAGGTCTGTTGCTCCATTGCGCTTCTAATACAAAATCAGAGAAGATTTGAGATGAAAAGCATGCACTGTCGGTGTTTATTTTCATGAAATTTGCTTGTGGGCTGCAATTCTAAATATTCCGAAGCAAAATATTGTCAAGAATATAACCTGGTATGGAAAACTTTAGTGGTAGAATAGTGTGGCAATATAACTCGCATAAAGCGCATATCAGATAGCACGGAATGTAGCATACATATACCTAAATATATACGGAACCTCCCCGCAACGCCGACGACAAAAGCTTGTTTTGAATGTCCATTTGATTACTATCGTAATATAAAGTGCTTTTTAAAGAAAACATTTTGTCGCATTGCAGAAATTTTCCGTGCTAAAACGAAAAACTTATTTCTCGCTTTTATTCTTTTATCGTGTAGTGAATCGCTCACTTGATAAAAAAGACTAGATTAAGAAGAAATACTTGCTCTTTTACTCCACTTTGTACGAAACATCGGCCCTTGTAAATTTTATATACTGGAAGCCGCATTATTCTCGGGTAGCTCGAGCTGCGACGACGAAGGAAATGCGACGCGCAGTGATTATCATTGGAGCTATAACGTAAAGCTATTCCAAACTTTTCTATTCCGATTCTGCAATAACCCTCCCCCATTGGTCAAAAACGTTTTTAGACCACACACACGTCGCTTCTCTCTGACGCGACGTTAAGAAAACCGCGATAGTTCCCCATCTCATACGACGTGTGCACAGTGGTTATGCTTGATTGAACCAAATAAAAGAAGAATAATTATTCCTGATTCGACGCCTTTTCGCCATTAGACCTCGGCTATTCCACAAAAATTTTAGGGCTGCACCCACTTCACCTGCCTGTCCCGCGACGTCACAAAACCGCAAAAACTCACCGCGTCAAAGTGACGTGTACGCATTAAGGATGCATTAATGCGCCGAACAAAACTGATTTTTCTTCTGTATAGCCGCAGGCTGGCCCGTTCCAAAAGGAATAAAAGATGGCTGCCGCCGATCGCTGAGGCGCTGGCTACTCGCAGCTGCCGGAGCGCATGGATTTGTTTGTGTGTAATAAAGCTTGTTGCGTGGCCGTGTAACGTTTTCGAGCACTTTCGTCACATTTACGACCTCATTCTGCCAAATCTTCTTTGCTGAGGATCCGTTTTAGCGTCATTCTTAAGCTTCCGCTGCATACCGCCGCGATTTTGAATCAGCCACCGCAGCCTAAGCAAGGCAAAGCAGACCATTCGCAGACGCCGGCACCACCCACTCAAAGCGGTTATCGATATTCAGTGCACTGGCTCGGTCCCATCGAATCCCTCTCCACTTGAGCGTGCCCTTCGCCTCTTGTCATTCAATTAGATAAGAGAAGCCGCTCAGTGTAGGCAATGCTATTCGTTTTTAAAGCAAACAAAAGTGATCTCCTATAAACGAGGAAAGCGTTTGGACTGTTCAGACAATCCTGCAGGTCACCGCCTGATGCTTGCGTCGGCGGTCACGAAAATTTGACGTCAGGTGATTGGAGTAAAAACATATTGGAATAGTTTTACGTTATTGGGCTCCATATGTACAAATGAGAAAGACTTAGGCGTGATGATGATATAGTCGTGTCTCTAGTTTAGTGAGGACGATGAAGATAAGATGATACTGGTCATTTAACCGAAACAATGAAGCATAGCAAGCAGCTAGCGTGCGTGGTATCAAGAGAACGTTGTGGTAGTGTCATACTACATAAGACCAGCCTGTGGCTCTTCTTCAAGAATAAATCTGGGCTGGTTAGTGAGTGTCCGTCGCCAATACCCAGCGTGTCCTATTTTAGTTGGTGGTGATTTCAACGCCGCTCACCCAGATTGGGGGTACCCCACTTCTAGCCCTCGATGTAGGCGTGTGCGGGATGCCTTCGCGGATGCGTTGTTTGTACTACTGAACCATCCCGATTCAGCAACGCGAGCTGTGCCTCAAGCTCGACGTACAACATACGCACCGGATCTTACGTGGTGGTCGGGTCCCGGCACTCCCACTTGGCGCCTGGAGCCCGACTGCTGGGGTAGTGACCACCACCCTATCATCATCGGCCTTCATCCGTCGCAGGCCCACCGATTGCGCCGCGAGTGTTCTGTGGTCAACTGGGACAAATTTCATGCCGTTCTCCAAGATACCTCTGTGGACTCGTCACCACTAATTGTTGACCGCATACAAAGCGCGCTCAATGAAGCTACAACCATGAGCTCGGTAGACGTCAATCAACCGGCACCGGATATCGGCCTGCTCAACTTGTGGGCTGCTCGCAGACAAGCTGAGCTGGCAGCATCCCGAGACCCTACTTCTTCACAAGCACGTACAAGACTGAATTTCCTGACTGCTAAGGCCCGCAGATATGAACGATCTCGCGGAGGCACTGGCATACGTGGTGTGAGCGGTTTTCAACCAAGACATCCAATGCTTCTCTCTGGAGAACATTCCGTGCCATGGAACACCGTGGCCGCCGCCCAGAGGCGGCAGCCACAGCCTGCTTCGCTGCTGGCTTGTCGCCGGATGATTTCGCCAGAGAAGCAGCCCGGAAGTTTTTCCCGCAGTACGGCGTGTTGCCTCAAGTAGTCAATGGTGCTTCCTTGGCAGGCATTCCGACACATACCGACAGGTTACCATCTACAGCAGACTCCGAAGGGATTGCAAGCTCTTTCACCATGCCTGAGTTGCTTGCAGCGATAGATGGTACCAGTCGCAATACAGCACCAGGTCCAGACTCTATTACTTATGAGGCCTACAAGAACCTGAGTTCCGCTGTGCTGCATCAACTCCTCGACACCATTAACAAGGTATGGCTAGATGGCGTTGTCCCTCCAGGCTGGAAATCAGCTATTGTGATCCCGATTCCGAAACCAAGCAAGCCGCCGACTGACCTTGGCAACCTCCGACCCATTTCCCTAACGTCAACGTTGTGCAAGCTTGCTGAGAAAATGCTAGCCACACGTATGTCGTGGTGGCTAGAGCACCACGGTTTCTACCACCCTGCTCAAATTGGCTTCCGTCCATCCATAGGTACTGAAGATGGGCTGGCTGTCTTGGTATCCTCGGTTTTATCGTCAACTCGTAGCCAATGTGTCCGTACTGTCCTCGCTATGGACGTCGAAAAGGCGTATGATAACATCAGTCATGCTGCCATCTTGGCTTCAATTGACATGCTGCATTTTCCCCCTAGAGTACAGAATTTTGGTAAATCTTTCCTTGAAGACCGACATTTTGCAATTCGCCTCAGTGGTGACGCCGTTGGCTCATTTGTCCCTCTTCGTGGCATACCCCAGGGATCTGTATTATCACCCACATTATTCAATATTGCTTTCATCCCGCTTGCTTGGCGCTTACACGATATACCCGACATAAAGTTCTTGTTGTACGCTGATGACATCACGGTATGGAGCACTCATCACGACCTGCAGACTCAAGCCGCTGCCCTTCAATCAGCGTTAGATATCACGGCGACTTACGCTTCTCCGGTAGGCCTTAGGCTTTCCGTCAGCAAATCTGCTTACATGTCAGTCGCCAATCGCTGGGGCCGGCGTAAATTCTCTACAACACCCATTCGTCTTCATCTATCCGGAACCCCTCTTCAACAATGTTCAACTATAAAAATTCTGGGTCATATAATACACGAGTCGGGAACCGGAACTGCTTGGCTCTCCAGCGCTAAAAAGCAGGCAATTCAGACGTTGGGTCTGATTAGGCGCATTGCTCCTAAAATGGGCGGCACCAGCTCATATGTTGCGCGACAATTGGTGAAGGCGGTAGTGCAACCACGCCTTATTTATCAAGCCCAATTCCAGCATTTGACGAGGCCACAATGGGATCGCCTTGAGGCTGTTAATCGCGAGGCAATGAGGGTCATCACTTGCCTTCCCCGCATCACCCCGATCGTGGCTCTCCAAGAAAATGCACAGCTCAACACACTAGATGAGCTGGTGCAGCAGCGATGTGATGCTCGCAAGCTTAAGGCCAGTCTTTCACACGCACCGTGTGCTCTCAGGGCTTACGCTTTCTCGAACTCGCTTCTACCACCACCATCGCCAGTTCTTCCTCCCTGCAGTTTTGTACAGCTCAGTGATAACAAGCCAACTGATATACATCGCCCGACATCAACTCACGCGGCGGCGTCGCTTCGTGACCGAATTGTAGCTCAAGATGCCCACCTGCGCTTGGCTCCATCGTCTTTTACGTTGATGCAAGCAAAAAACAGTGCAGCGGTGGCGTAGAGGTAGAACACCCGCCCCGCGTGCAAGAGGTCCGTGGTTCGAATCCCGGTGCCGGCAATTTTCCACCGGATTAAAAAAAAAGAAAACCCGCGTGTTGATAAAATTGCACAAACAGGCCTGGAGTGTGGCCTGATCCCGGTGACCAGAACCGGTAACGCACTCCCTCACCAGAGCAGGATTGGCCACCCTGGTACAGTACTTGGCCACAACCTCCTATGAACACAACAATCAAACCCCGGCCCTCAGACCCCAGCAGCTGCGAAGCAACTGACCACGGCGGCGGTCAGACTTGCGACGCAGCAGAGGGTGCTAAGAATCACTGGCTCCGGACAGGCCGCCATTGGAATATGAACCTGGCAACGTTTAACGCTAGAACGTTATCTAGTGAGGCGAGTCTAGCAGTGCTATTGGAGGAATTAGAGGGCAGTAAATGGGATATAATAGGGCTCAGTGAAGTTAGGAGGCCAAAAGAAGCATATACAGTGCTAAATAGCGGGCACGTCCTGTGCTACCGGGGCTTAGCGGAGAAAGGAGAACTAGGAGTCGGATTCCTGGTTAATAAGAATATAGCTGGTAACATACAGGAATTCTATAGCATTAACGAGAGGGAAGCAAGCAACAAAGTCCCAATAAAGAAAGGCGTCAGGCAGGCAGATACGATATCTCCAATGCTATTCACAGCGTGTTTACAGGAGGTATTCAGAGGCCTGGATTGGGAAGAATTGGGGATAAAAGTTAATGGAGAATACCTTAGTAACTTGCGATTCGCTGATGATATTGCCTTGCTTAGTAACTCAGGGGACCAATTGCAATGCATGCTCACTGACCTTGAGAGGCAAAGCGGGAAGAGTGGGTCTAAAAATTAATCTGCAGAGAACTAAAGTAATGCTTAACAGTCTCGGGAGAGAACAGCAATTTACAATAGGCAGCGAGGCACTGGAAGTCGTAAGGGAATACATCTACTTAGGGCAGGTAGTGACGGCGGATCCCGATCATGAGACGGAAATAATCAGAAGAATAAGAATGGGCTGGGGTGCGTTTGGCAGGCATTCCCAAATCATGAACAGCAGGTTGCCATTATCCCTCAAGAGAACAGTATATAATAGCTGTGACTTACCAGTGCTCACCTACGGGGCAGAAACCTGGAGGCTTACTAAAAGGGTTCTACTCAAATTGAGGACGACACAACGAGCTATGGAAAGAAGAATGATAGGTGTAACGTTATGGGATAAGAAAAGAGCAGATTGGGTGAGGGAACAAACGCGAGTTAATGACATCTTAGTTGAAATCAAGAAAAAGAAATGGGCATGGGCAGGACATGTAATGAGGAGGGAAGATAACCGATGGTCATTAAGGGTTACGGACTGGATCCCAAGGGTAGGGAAGCGTAGCAGGGGGCGGCAGGAAGTTAGGTGGGCGGATGAGATTAAGAAGTTTGCAGGGACGGCATGGCCACAATTAGTACATGACCGGGGTTGTTGGAGAAGTATCGGAGAGGCCTTTGCCCTGCAGTGGGCGTAACCAGGCTGATGATGATGATGATGAAGCATTAAGGGCTGTGAAACAACCACTGCAATTTATTGCCCATGCGCACCTGCACTTAATAAGACGACCCGGTTTCAAGTCCAAGAACCTCATTCCTCCTTTTGTGCTGAGCTCCTTGCTGTCCGAAAAGCGTTGTGCTCTATGGCCGCCTTTCCCATGCTCCCCACGGCCCGCATCGTCATCCGCACTGATGCCCTCCAGGCGACGCGGCTTCTGTGACGCGTCAGTCGCAGCCCTGACATATGCCAACAGATCCATCTTCTGGCGGCACGCATCCCGCAGTCAATATCTGTCGAGTGGATCCTACGCGACCTTCTAAGCTTCCAAAGTCGTGCGGATTCTGCGACCTGTCTAGCGACCTCTCCATCGTCACTGCCTCAAATCTTTCACCTAGATGATGCCACCCTCCTTTTAACACGAAAGGAGCACCTCCGGCGCCGCACACGTGCTCTCATACCTCCGTGTGCGGTAAACCTCCCCCGCGGTCTTACCCGTGCTGAGGAGGTTGCACTTCGGAGGATCCGGGTCGGGGTAGCCCTCACTCCTGCCGTGGCTAGGAAGTGGCCGCACTTTCGCCCGCTATATCCTCGTCCTGAGTGTCCACTCTGCAAGTCGCGAAATGTTGAAGCCGACATCCACCACCTGCACTGAAACCGACGACGCTCCGGCACCTCGCAGCAGCGGGACTCTCGCCGCATAATCTGAGCCATTACACTGCTTGGGCGCAGGGACCGCATTATCGATCCCTCTTGGACTTCATTAGGTCAGCAAATCTTTTTTCATTCATTTAATCATCTTTATTCACCTCATCCCATATCCTTGTATGCCCTGAGGCATTTATCCTCGCATTAAAAAAAAAGAGGACGTCGTTGTTATTCCTGTTAATCAGTTCTGCTGCCCCCTTAGCTTCAGAAGTGGCGACAATATACAGGTAAATCTAGAAATCACATAGTGCGCTCATACTATCTCCCTCTGGCGCCGGAAGCGGCCGACTGGCCGTTCCTAAACGATGTGGGTGAATGTTCTCATATTCTCATAACTCAGCCAGCCCATTGTCGTCTTGTTTGTATTTTCTGACAATATTCGCACAAATATATGCGATTGCTTTGCATGGAAGAATCACGTTCGCTCCATAAACACCTCCATTTATTATTAACTGAACAATGAGTTTCTCTGGACCAAAATATGGTTCATGCCATGCCATGCCATGCCACCCCTACTTCGCCTGCCTTTCTCGCGACGTCAGGAAAGCCTCGAAAATCCTTATCTGGTATGAAGTGCCCAGTGATTATGCACTATTAGACCGAAGAAAAGGCAAATTATTAGTTCCGCTTCGACGTCTATTTCGCCATTAGCCCTCTGCTGTTGATGAAAAGATTTCGGGCTGCGTCAACTTCGCGTGTTTTTCACGCGACGTCCAAGAACGATGAAAACTTACCGCGGCCAAATGGTCTACACATTAAGAGAAAGCTTTAAGGTCGGGAGCTCCTATCTAAATACAAGAGACAGGAGAAATAGTTTTTCTCAGCAACCACTGCTCCAAATTTGATGAGGTTTGTTGCATTAAAAGAAAACGTTCAAACCTAGTGACTGCTTGTAGCGAATTCTAAAGTTCTGCGATCAATTTTTTAAAAGAATTGAATAAATTCGCAAATTCTCAGAAAATAAAGCTATTGACACGTGTACTTGTTTATACGGCGACCACGTTCCACCCCCTAACAAATGTTATCACAGACCGCAGAACGCGCCTGCATGTATCAGATGTTTGTGGAATGTCATCGATGGTTGCATCCGCTGTCTGTCACTGAGCCTCACTGCGTGTATGCGCCGCGTGAATAGTGTACAACTTAGTGGAAAACGCGTGGGTCCCAGTGATTACTCTGGAACATTCGGCGACTGATGTACAAAAGCCGAAGCGCTTGACCCACTGATCAGATTTCGACGACCACCGATCGTCGCTATTGCTGTCCTCTGAGTGTAACTTGATTTTGTGGACACAAGTTTGCCCAATAAGACCGTGCCCAATCCCCCACGGAGTCCAATGTCTCGTACATCCAGGACGTGCTGGTACTTTGTCGTAAGGCCGATCACGACATGACAGAAGCTGAGAAGTTTGGCGCGTGCTTAACGGCATTGCTGACGATACGTTTAATCTTCTCATGTGCAAAAACTGCTCTACAGTTGATGCAATCATTAAAGAGTGCCGACAATTCGAGCAGGCGAAAAGCCGACGCGTCTTGCGACCATTCGCCAGATTTCCTAATACTGCCGCAACGACGACGTGTGAAGATCAACACGCACAGCAGCATGCGTCGCCATCAGAGGACGTGGTTCGAATTGTTAGACGTGAACTGGATGCGATGGCGCGCGCAGCTTTCTGTTCGCGTAGTTCTGATGCTACCACATTTTCAATTCCTCTCGTACAAGTCATCGTTCGCCAGGAACTTGAAAACATTTGTTTACCTTCTGTGTGTGCTGTCTCCAATCCCAGACCTAACGAACGCCCTTCTACTATTTTCGCTCCACCCCGATGCTTCTGTCCACGTTATCGCAACCCGACTGAGTGGAGAATTGCAGAAGACCAGCCGATATGTTTCCCCTGTCGCCGCATTGGCCATGTCGCCCGATACTGTCGCAACTCGTGGCCCTCAACACGTCGCATGCCGACCAACCTGAGCCGTTTTGATGGAAATGCCCGCAAGGTTTCGCCCTCCTCCTAGTATAACAGCGCCGACAAATCTGCTAAGAACACGTGGTACAGTCGCTCACCATCGAAGCCCGGATACCAGTCTCGTTCACCGCAAACATGTCGCCCATCTTCCCGTTCGTTGCCGCCACATCGCCTTTCGTCCCCTGTGGCGTTTGGCCTCACCCTTGCGAAAAACTAAGAAATGCAGCCCTCGGAGGCGGTGCGGCATTGTCTACTACCGCAGCAAATCCTCTCTCTGTGCCCCCAAGCAGAAGTGTAATAGACGTTAAAATGGACGGCGTGCCTGTCCAAACACTCGTCGACACTGGAGCCCACGAATATGTGATGAGTGCTAGCATACGTAGACGTTTGAAAAAGGTCCTCATCCCATGAGCTTCCCGAGTGCTTCGTGTGGCCAACAGCGGCATGCTGGTTGTTGTTGGAATGTGTACTGCGCGTTTAAGTATAGCCGGTTGCCCTACTTCTGTTCTCTTTCCTGTGATCGATAACTGCCCTCACGACGTTATCCTTGGATTGGAGTTTTGTGCAATCATTCTGCTCTCATCGACTGCGCGACCGGCGTTCTCCAGTTAGAACTGCCTCAACTCGCCCATGGTTCGACCACCGCCCCACCGCACTGGTGCTTGCTTCACGATGTTCGTCTGTCACCCGAGGCAGTTACTTACGTCACTTTGACCGCCAAGCCACATGGTTCCTGACGGTGAATATGTGCGTCGCCCCATCATCGACGTGATTTTGAACCGGAACGTTGCTGCTCCGCATACGTTGATCACGGTTACTAACAACGACGTCTTTCTACCGCTTCTGAATTTCAACCTGTGCCCTCAAGTGATTCTGGCCGGCATGTTCTTGGCCAGCGTTTCTAGTGGTTCCGAATTTGACATTGAGAGTCTGGTAGCTGGGAGTAGCTTATTAGCGCCAATTGCAGCTCACACCCCTGGTTCCATAACGGATAACCTTGCGAAAATGATTGCACCTGACCTCACCTCTGAACAGGCCCACGGACATACGTCACCTGCTTGAATCGTACAGTGACAACTTTGATTTCGGCGAGAGGCCTTTAGGCCAAACATCTGTCGTTCACCACCGTATAATCACTGGAGACACGAATCCTATTCGTCGGCGTCCCTATCGGGTATCGTATGCTGAACGTCGAGTCATCCATTCAGAAATGGACAAAATGCTCCGCAAAGTGGTCATCGAGCCATCAGCCAGCCCTTGGGCTTCGCCTGTCGTCCTTGTGAAAAAGAAAGATGGCACCTGGCGTTCTTGCGTCGATTATCGCCACCTAAACAAGATCACGCGCAAAGACGTCTACCCTCTACCACGCATAGATGACGCCTTGGACTGCTTCTTCATCATCATCATCAGCCTGGTTACGCCCACTACAGGGCAAAGGCCTCTCCCATACTTCTCCAACAACCCCGGTCATGTACTAATTGTACGACTTGGACTGCTTGCACGGAGCTAAATACTTCTCGTCCATCGATCTTCGATCCCGCTACACCCGCCGTGGTTGCTCAGTGGCTATGGTGTTGGGCTGCTGAGCACGAGGTCGCGGGATTGAATCCCGGCCACGGCGGCCGCATTTCGATGGGGGCGAAATGCGAAAACACCCGTGTGCTTAGATTTAGGTGCACGTTAAAGAACGCCAGGTGGTCAAAATTTCCGGAGCCCTCCACTACGGCATGCCTCATAATCAGAAAGTGGTTTTGGCACGTAAAACCCCAAATATTATTATTATTATGCGATCCCGCTACTGGCAGATTTCAGTTGATAAAATGGACCGCGAGAAGACGGCCTTCATCACGCCGGATGGCTTATATGAGGTCAAAGTCATGCCCTTTCGCCTATGCAATGCTCCTGCGACATTTGAACGTATGATGGGCTCTCGTCTGCGAGGCTACAAATGGACCACCTGTCTTTGTTACCACCTGTCTTTGTTACGTTATTGTTTTTTCTCCCGCGTTCAGCAGCCACCTTACCCGACTCGCTGCAATTCTTGCGGTCTTCCGAAAAGCCGGCCTTCAACTGAACTCCACGAAGTGTCAATTCGGGTGCCGTAACATTACAGTGTTCCAACACCTCGTTTACGCATCCGGCGTCCAACCAGATCCGGAAAAGGTTCGCACCGTAGGCAGTTTCCCTGCACCACGTTCTGCTTCTGACGTGCGCTGCTTCATCGGCCTGTGTTCTTACTTTCGCCATTTTGTCAAAAACTTCACCAACGTAGCTCGCCCTTTGACAGATTTCTAAAGAAGAACACGCCATTATTATATGGGGCCTTGAGCAGGCTCACGCGTTCGCCGCTCTCATCGGGTTTATGACCACCCCTCCCATACTTGCCCACTTTGATCCATCTGCACCGACCAATGTCCACGCTGACTCAAGCGGCCACGGCATCGGCGCTGTTCTCGCCCAACAGCAGAACGGTAGCGAGTGCGTGATAGCTTACGCCAGCCGCCTGCTGTCACCTGCCGAGAGAAATTACTCCGTCACCGAGCGGGAGTGCTTGGCTTTAGTTTGGGCTGTCGCCAAGTTCCGGCCATATTTGTAAGGTCGAACGTTTTCGGTCGTAACATACCACCACGCCCTCTGCCGGATGTTTTTCCTCTGGGACCCCAAAGGACGTCTTGGTCGCCGGGCTTTGCGGCTCCAGGAATTATTATTTGTAGTGAACTATAAGTCTAGACGTCTTCACAAGGACGCTGACTGCCTCTCGCGTCACCCCGTGGATCCCCCTGATCATGTTGCGCATGAACCGGTGACCTGCATGATGGCTTTGACTTACATGACCGACATGCGCGCTGAACAACAATGCGACGCATTTTGGACTAAGGGTCGATTGTCAAAGCCGAAAATTTGCGATAGCCTTCAAGAACGCGACAAAGGGCTTCAGCTTGAGCAGGTGTAAGGTCAGAAGAAACCGTCCTTCTCAATATCGACGCCACTGCCACAGGATCACGTCGCTGTATAGGCTGAGCTGCAACGAGCTTCGATTGTGGAGGGCTCGACTTGATAATCCTGCAGAGCGCTAATTTCAGCCAATGAGATCCATTGTGGGAGGACTTGCTCGGTTAACGTGAAGTTGACAAGGGGAAGGCAGGTGCTGGTGCCAGTCATTGTTAGCAGTGCGGACAAACAGTAACACCATGTGTAAAGATAACCGCCGAAATTGGTACGACCGTGTAACAGCCGTCAGGTACAGCTGGTGTGGAAAACAAAGTCGATGTGTATCACAGATTTAGGTAGGAGGTGACTAAAATCCATGCAGTTTAAACTGATTTGAGGTGGGTTCCCAGTCGACAAGAAAAGGCAAGTCAAGGCGATGTCAGCCGGCCGAACAGTCAATGAGGGCAGGAGGAGCGGTGAGAAAATCCGGACTGAGAATGAGTTCGTGAGGGCAATGCTCGATGATAGCGAATAGAACGACGGTGGTTCCCTCAGCGATGGAGACTTGCGCAGAGCACATGCCAACCATAGCGACAGTCCCTCGCTCGATGACTCTTACAACTCGGTTCGGGGCAGGCGTCAGGACTTTCTTGAGCCAACGGCGAAGAGCAGCACTCATGGTGGAAACATGTACCGCAGTGTCAATCGACGCGCACACACCAACATTGTCAACAAGAACTTCCCAAACATTCTGTTTCATGGGTATGGTCAAGCGAGGATGTCGTCCCGAACTCGTTAATGCAGCTCCACCTCCAGAAGCTGCGCTGTCTAGTTTTCCGGTCGATCGCACTGCGATTATGTCGGAGAAGGAGCACAGCGTGAAGGAGGAGAACTAAATTGACCGCGGGAGGGAGAAGGTGAGCCTGCGTAGAGGGGCCTTGTCAGAGATGTCGCAGAGTCAGATGGGTTGGGCATAGCGGAAGCGAATGAAAAGGACAAACTAGAGGGAGAAGGGTGGTAGGCAGAGAAATAGCATGTTGAAGTTCAGCGGCTGCGTCAGTGGCGAGCGATATGCCAGATGCGTCGGCAATTAAAACATTCTGGCTTGTCGTGAATGGTGCGCCATTCGGCCGGGTTGCCTTTTTCGTAAGAGCAGTAAGAGGAGCGAGCGTCAGGTTCAAAGCGCATGGAACGAATGGAGTGAAGCTGACGTTTGACTATTGTTGCCGGACGACGGCCTGTATCAAGGAGATTGTCGCCGGAGCAGAATAAAATAACGGAAATGAAGTCGCCGCCAGCTGTGCGACTATTCTTGGCAGACGACGGCCTGTATAAAGGAGATTGTCGCCGGAGCTGAATCAGATAACGGAAATGAAGTGGCCGTTGGATGTGCGACTGTTCTTGGCGGACGACGGCCTGTATCAAAGAGATCGTCGCCGGAGCAGAATCAGATAACGGAACTGAAGTGGCCGTCGGATGTGTGACTATTCTTGGCGGACGACGGCCTGTATCATGGAGATCCTTGCCGGAGAAGAATCAGATAACGCGAATAAAGTGGCCGCAAGGCTGTACCGCTTCGACCTCACGACGAATGATGCGGCTTAAGTTGTCACATTGAGAGGACTGGTGAAAGAGCTCGTCAAAAGACGACGCTGCAGCTGTGTTGGGAAGACGTGGGATGCGTCCGGATACTCGGCAGCTTTTAGCATGCTCAAGATGGCAGCATTTCTTGAAGATCGTATCAAGGTGGTGACGTTGGTAAACACCAGTAGATTGAAGGTGTCGTCAGCAATGCCTCTGAGGACGTGACTAACCTCATCGTCCTCCAAGATGTTAGGGTTGGCCTTGCTACAAAGGACCAAGACGTCGAGAATGTACGACATATAGGACTCCATCGACCTCTGTACGCGTGCGGCAAGCGCCTTCTTTGCATTGAGTTGGCGACCAAACGGGTTACCTGAAAGGTCGCGGGGCTCCTATTTGAAGAGGTCCCGGCTCGTGATCCCCTAATGGTGAGCGTGGAGCCATGCCCATGGAATGCCGTCGAGGTAGAAAAGAACGTTTGCGAGCATAATAGTCGGATCCCTCTTGCGACTGCTGCTAGCACGTTCGTACAAACGGAGCCAGTCTTCAACATCAGGACTGCCGTCTCCGATTAAAACGTCAGGATCTAGGGCGCGGGGGCGGGGGGGGGGTGTTATTACGTTGGTCATGGCTTCAGGGATAGAGGCTTGTGTAGATGAAGTGTCGGAAGCAGGAGCTGAAGTTGCATTGTCGTCGTTGCGACCACTGCGAAGCTCCATGGTGGGTACGGGGTACGTCCACCTCTCCCAAATAACAGTATAAATACTGTTACCTATGGCTGATGCACACGGCTATTTACAATATATATATATATATATATATGTGTGTGTGTGTGTGTGTGTGTGTGTGTGTGTGTGTGTGTGTGTGTGTGTGTGTGTGTAGGCCAACGCTGGCCAAGGTGGCGACCCTACAGCAATGGGGAACACGTCGACTTCCTCTCTTCAGTGGAGCTACACTGCGGCGGCTGTTCCGTATGAATATCTACTTACTATCTTACTTCAATATCAATAAGGGTTGGAGGGCGATGGCGACACCAACGAATGCATACCTACTTTACTGCGGCTCTTGTATTTCCATTTGATTTAACCTGTTTCTCCCTCTTATTCGTACCTGTTTGCTGAGTGAGCTGATCTCGACTATTCGGTGAGCCTAGGCTGCAAATCCGGTTCTTTCAAAGAGTTCCTCACGTTTTTCTCATTATTGTGAATTGACCACGCTTAGTGTAAGGCGAGGATTCGGACCAGTACGATTTCCAGCGGCAGTGGCTGCATCGCGCAAACACGGCGCACCCTGTGTAGCGAAAATGCTACCTCCGGCGCGCTTCACTCTGGATAATATAGAGAGAGTACCATGTCCTCTGCTCTGGAATGCATGGACTTCCCTTTGAAATAAAGGGATTGTCCTCCGTTACTTGAGGGAGATGAGACCATGGATGTGACTCGGTCTCCTTCGGTCATTGGAACGGCCAAACGGGCCTCCTTTTAGCGCCATGGCAGCGGGCCCTTCTAGCGCAGCCACCGAAACTTCTGGCGACGGGGGACAGAACAATCTCGTCTGTTATCGACTCCAACTATCACCGAAAAGGCTGCATGCCGAACGGGTGGGTTGGCGCCGCTACACCTTCTTGATCAGGCTGCTAAACAAGTGGACGTATCAGATATTACGGAGCAGGCTCTCACAGACACCAATCAAGAAAGAGCCCGATCCGCTCTTATTGCGTAAATGATAATTCTTTTTGACAGAACCAGCAGTTTCATATGACTCGCCTTACGTGACCAGACCCATTCTCGCGAACGTTGCATACATTCCTGCCGAGCTGGAACAGTTCACGGCAAATTGGGGTTGACTCGACCTGAACACATTGCCGCTTCAGGCACACGCGTTACAAAGACCCAGCTTAACAGTTCACCCCATCAAAGCGCATCGGAGCTGTGAATAGGGGACATTCAGTGGCGAGCTTCCTCTTTAAAACTCAGCTGGTGTTTTTGGCATTTTATATGGCACGTATACAGCAGCGCTTGGTTTTGAAATAGGGAGTCATCCGTGTTCATGAATATCGACCTCGCTCAGTAGCAAGCTACACGTGTAACCGTTTGGGCCACTTCACCAAATACTGGTCTTGCCCGCCGGTCTACCAGGACTGTGGCAAAACTCCACCCGAAACTGATTCAAACTGTAAACAATTTCCACAGTATGTCGCATCTGATACCTCCAAGCACATTGCACTCACCCTTCAGCGTCTCAAACACGAAATTTTCAACTCGGCCTCCACTCGAAGCACCCATGCTTCTCACTGTTTGTGGCATCATCCACATCACCAGTGAAAAAACAGGTCACCTGTGCGCAAACAGATGCTTTTGCCGATCTGACTCAGTTTGTTACCAGCCTGCGCCAGGAAATTCAAGAACCACGGAAAGAAAATCTGCGGCTTCGTGAAGTCGTGTTGAATGCTAAGATAGGCTCTCACTCCCTAAACACTAGACGTACCCTTTATCAAATAGCCGTCAGAGCGATGCTCTCACATATCGTGTCAAACTGGTCATGGACAAGACTTCGCTTACTCTAACATTGTTGGGCTTCTCAGGCAAGAACGGGCTCAGGAGTCTAATAAACTAGGGCGAGCTATTCGTTTAGACATGGTCAAAACTTTTGACACAAGCAACAGATGTTCGACAAACTGCAGCGCACTGTCCTAGCTGACGGCAATAAGTGCCACAAAGGACAGCTGCCTTCATGAGCTCTTCGGCTCGGTGGGTGCAGTGGAACTTTTGCAGCTTTATTCAAACGGGTTCCGCACTCCGCAATTATGGACAAAGGCGCCGACCACAATTTCCCCTCCTCTAGGAGACGCCTTGGATGTGTTGCTCCAGGGATACCGTAACTTAGACTCCTAGCATTAAACACAAGCGACCGACTCCCACCGTCCAAGTAGCACTTCTAGCGCGCCAGCGACTCACCTGTGGCGCTATAACGTTAAACTATTTCAAATTTTTCAATTCCAATTCTACAATCCGTCATCCACAATTGGTCAAAAATTTTTGGGGTCGCCCCCACTTCACCTGTCTGACACGCGACGTCACTAAAACCGCGAGAACGCTCCGTCCCATATGATGTGGGACTGCATGTGATTTGGGACAGTGCACACTGATTATGCGTGATTTGACCGACCGAAAGTAAAATGATTATTTCTGATTCGATGCCTTTTTCCGACATTAGCCCTTTGCTATTTGTGAAACGTTTTCCGACTGCGCCCACTTCGCCTGTTTGTCACGCGGCGTCAGAAAACCGTGAAAACTCACCACTTCATAGTGGCGTGCAAGCATTAAAGACGCATTAATATGCCGAAAAAAATTTAATTTTTTTCTGAATAGCCAGAGGCTGCCCCGTTCCGAAAGGAATACAAGATGGCTGCCCGCCAATCGCTCTAGCACTGGCTGCTCGAGCTGTCGGGGAGCATGAATTTATTTGCCTATAATAACATTCTTGCGTGGCAGTATAACCTTATCAAGTCCTTTCAGCATGTTTACGACATCGCTCTGCCGATCCTCTTCTTTGGCGAGAATGCATTTTGGCGGCATCTTTAACCTTCCGGTGCACGATTCGTTGCACGATTCGTTGCACGTTTTCAACCGGCCACCGTAAGCTAACTAAAGGAAAGCGGACACATCACAGAGGCTCGCACCACCCTCCTCATCTGGTTATCTGGTTTCCCTGTGTTGGCTCATCCCCATCGAAACCCGCTCCACTTGAACCTGCTCCACGCCTGTCATCAGCCAATTATATAAGAAAAACTGCTCAATGTAGGCAATGCTGTTTGCTTTGAAAGCAAAGCAAATGACCTCCTACAAACGAGGAGTGCGTTTCATTGGGCTTACGCAACAACGCTGCGGGTTACCACCCGATGGTTGCGCCGGTGGCTACGTAAATTTGACGTCAGAAAATTTTAAGAAAAACAGACTCGAATAGTTTTACGTTAGAACGCCCCTGGACCTGTCTAGTCCTAAAGGTCCCAAAAAGCAACTGCTCTAATTTGTCCTTCTGGGCAGAAGCCATTTGTTGCGATGTCCAAGTATTTCCACCTAGGTAATATTCCACCTAGGTAAACACGCGAACAAGCAGCTCAGAGCCTCCTTCTCCTTAATGGAGGTGATTATAATACTCACCACTCCACCTAGAGTGCCTCGAATCCTAACGAACTGGGCAAATATATTTGGGAAGCTACTGAGCTTTCTCCCGTGGACATATGGCAACACCCCTGTTAACACTACGTGAGTCGCACCAAACAAAGAACATAAAGGTGCGTCTCCATATCATACCCTCGCCAGCCCCTCATTCATACTCAAATGGCCGGTCTCCAGCCAGTCACGGCGCAGTGGTCGTGATAATTTCCCAATATTCTTGACAATTTAAGGCAAATGCCTCCGCGCCGAACCGCAATAGTGACTAAGTAGTGCACATTTCGGATTGGTGTCCCTGGCTCCTTCACGGCGCTTGAGGGCCTCCTGGACAATTTCCATCAGACCCGTTAACTGGCACGGGAGAAACTGTCACTTGGCGACCATACTCAGCCGGTGGACAATCATAAGGCTTACCTCTGGAGAAGAGCAGAGTATCGAGTACAGCTAGCTAGCTCGCGCGGGAAAAGAATTTGATCTTATGAAAATCAAGCGCCAATTTAAACTTATTTGCGCATATCGTCTTCATGTTCAAAGCACAGTCTTGCAATCTACATGAGGGCGCTTTAGCCGAGTTCCGGGACTCTTTAGACTTTTGCGCATATTTCGCAGCCTCGCTGCGAAGAAAAGGATAACCCTTCTCTGATAGAGCTCTTCAATAAAGCTGTTCTCGCAACAGTAGAGGATGAGATCATTACGACCTTCTCTTACGCTTCGTTCACTCCGTCCGCAGCACCCCGAAGCTTGTGTCATGCCAGAACTTGATCCAGACCTCGATCACCCCTTTAACATGGGAAAAATGCTAGCCGTTATCGTATAAAGGCAGCCCTTGTTTGGTGCCGGGACACGACCGAATAACGTGGGGAAAACTCCGCACTCTCGCGGAAGTAGCCCAGGACGCCCTCTTAGTGGCACCTAAAGAAGCGTACCGGACGGGCTTCACCCCTGTTTTTTTCCCTCCGTACAATGATATGAAAAAAAAAACAGAACCTATGTAAGGGCTTTCGGCAAATCTCGCTGACTTCAACTTTATGTAAACTCATCGAGGACATAATTCATACGCGCCTTTCTCATCACCTAGCTGACCTGGCTACGATCCAGGTGTTTCAGATAGGATTTAGCCTTAACTTGGATGTTCGTGATTCCTTTTGACTACTGCGTTGTGCTATCGATCGCACGTCAGAAAATACGCTGCTTCGCTGGCATTTGACGTGCAGAAAGTTTCAAGGGGCCCTGAACCACTCTTTATCGAAGTGGAAAGAGGCGTTTGAAGTTAAAATAGGCAACTTCACAAAAACTTTGCCGCTAAAAGTACATGAATGTGTATAGCATAAGCGGAGTTCTTGGCAACCAAACACGCCCTTCGCTCCGCCTACTGAACTTCACTGTGGCGCGCAGTTCAAATTTGATTTTCGATGTTAACGTATACTCCGGATTTTGGCGCCTACGACGCGCCACCCGTAAGCCAAATGCGGTTGTCTTCAGCAAGCCACAGTCCGCTTAGGCAGTGGACTCGTCGCGGCACCCTTCGGTGGCCGCGGTATCTGCGATACGCAGCAGACCACAGCTCCGTGCAACGTGTAATGCGTATTCGCAGCGTTTGCTTTTGTGCACGGCAGGGCTTGAGTGTGCGCTCGCGTTCATATGCTTGTCTGGCCGTGCTACGTGGTACGGACCGACTTTGTCCTGCACCCGCCTGACCGACGGATAGCAGGCGCATCCAACTTGCGCATTTTAGAAGGACTATCAATAAGTCTGCCAAAGCGTCTAACCAGGAGCGGCCAGGAGTGCGCGCGGTCTAGCAAGCGTGCGTGTCATCATCATCAGCAGCAGCAGCTTATTCTATGTTGACTGCAGGACGAAGGCCTCTCCCTGCGATTTCCAATTACCCCTGTCCTGCGCCAACCGATTCCAATTAGCGCCTGCGAATTTCTTAATTTCGCCCCAGCTAATATTCTGCCATCCTCGAGTGCCCTTCTCTTGGCACCCTTCTCTTGGCACTTATTCTGCAACCCCAGTGGTCCACCGGTTATCTAAGCTAGGCATTACATGACCTGCCCAGCTCCATTTTTTTCTCTTAATGTCAATTAGAATAGCGGCTAAACCAGTTTTCTCTATTATCCATACTGCTTCTTCCTCTCTCTTAACGTTACGCCAACATTCTTCGCTCCATTTTTCCTTGCACGGTGCTCAACTTGTTTTTGAGCTTCATTGTCAGTCTGCAAGTTTCTGCCCCATATCTTAGCACCAATAAATGCACTGATTTTACACCTTTCTTTTCAATGATAATGGTGAGCTTCCCGTCAGGATCTGATAATGTCTGCCGTATGCGATCCAACCCATTTTTATTCTGTAAATTTCCTCCTGATAGTCAGGGTGCCCTGTAATTGACCTAGGTAAACGTACTCCTTCACAGACTCAAGGGGCTGAGTGGCAATCCTGAACTCTTGTTCTCTTGCTCGGCTGTTGATCATTATCTTTGTTTTCTGCATAATAATCTTCAATCCCACTCTTACACTTCCTCTGTTAAGGTCCTCAGTCATTTGTTTTAACTTTTCCCCAGTGTTGCTGAACAGGACAATGTCATCTGCAAATGGAAGGTTGCCGGGATGTTCGCCGTTGATCCTCACTCCTAAGTCTTCCCAATTTAATAGCTTGAATAGTTCTTGCAAGCACACAGTAAGCGTGCGTGCGGTCTTGAAGCTAGTTTAGCATTCAAAACTAGTCGAAATTAGTTAGACCCGAGCTAGGACACCGATAAGCAGGGTGGCCAAAGTTGAATTAGTGCGCGGGCGCCCGCGGCCGAGCGTGAGCAGACGGTAGTCGGCTTCTCCGAGAAGTACGTATGTTTTTTTTATAATTGTATGGTATTTATGAGACGTTGTCACCTTTAATTGGCGCCGGCTACTGCTTTTCAGATAGCGATTTAAAAAAATAGTAAATCATAATAGATATAGTGGAATCATAACAAGATAAATTCCGGTAACATAAGTACACTAATGTCACACTATAACTGAAAGACAACTGCAAATCATCAAAAAAAAATCCGGTCACGTAAGCAAACTAGTGCTGCACTAAAACTGCTAAGTCAGCTAACGTACACGTTATCATAGAAATTCGAAAGCACAGTTTCACTTACTTCCGCCTCTTTAATGAACTGCGCCAATAAATATACATAGTAACGGTAGGAAGAAGCGAACTGACCCATATATCCTTCTTGATTGACGTCAGCTATTGGTCAGTAGCATCCGCATAAGGGAATCTGCTAAATTATGAAACAAAGCGTACATAAAAGAGTGAGGAGCAGGCTTCCGTTGAAAAGAGAGCGTTTGAGAAAAAGGGTGAACTCACGCTCCGCTTGCGGGCTCCACGCGCCGCGCACGACTAAAAAACTTGGCTGGCATGTTCACAGCAGCGTACGCTATCCGCAGACTATATTTTTTCACCAAGCCCGAGGGGTGGTTTAGACTACTTTGATAACATTCATCACGGTGCTATTATCCAGAACTTGCTAGCCGCGGTCCAAACCAGTGGGCCCAGACATGGATTAGAAATTTTCTTGTGGCCCGACGCATTCGCCTAAGTGGCGTGTTACCTGATGGAGCCCACGGTCATATTGTTACGGGGATGTTGGAAGTATAGAAGATTGTATTTACGATATACATACAAAATGAGTCAGAGTAGTTAAGATGGCTGACCACCAACAGCACGCAACAGTCAGCGTGCCGCAATCTCCTTCTTCCTCTCTTCTTTCATCCTTCCGTAACAGAACCCCCACTTCGTGAACCGCCGTCTCTGCGCATGGTAGGCGAAGAATTGCGAGCGATGTATGGATTCAGTCGCGAAACGTGGATGATGTCAACAGGCGTATGACTTGAGATGCATCAAACTGTAGCGGCGCAATCTCATAATTTACGTCATTAACTTGACGTAGGACTTCATAAGGCCCTGTGTAGCGAGAAAGAAGTTTGTGGGCGAGGCCAACCCGACGACATGGTAATCAAAGCAGCACCCAAGCACCTAGTGCGAACGTAACATCACGATGGCACCGATCATAACCCTCTTTTTGTATATGCTGCGAGGTTAATAAACGAGACTTGGCGACTTGACGTGCCATATGAGCGCGATTGATCACTTCACGATCCTACTCAGTTGCAACACGTGGCACAGAAGGGAGGATAGTGTCAAACGGCAATGTAGGGCCGCGACCACACAAAAGATAAAAGGGTGAATATCCTGTCGTGTCATGTGGGGACGAGTTATACGCGAACGTCACGTAGGCCAGCGTGGCGTCCCTGTCGCGGTGATCGTTGGAGACGTACATCGACAGCATCTCTGTGATTGTTCGGTTGAGACGTCCCGTAAGACCGTTCGTTTGTAGGTGGTAGGTGGCGGACAGCTTGTGATCAGTGGCACAAGAGTGGAGGAGGTCGTCGACAACTCGAGACAAGACTGAGCGGCCACAGTCTGTAAGTAACTGCCGAGGCCCACCGTGCTGGAGAATGACGTCGTGGAACAGAAACTCGGCGGAGTCTGTTGCGTAACTAGTCGGCAACGCCTTTGTTATCGTGTAGCATGTCGCGTAATCAGTACTGACGGCGATCCACTTGTTCCCTCTAGCCATCGTCAGAAAAGGGGCAAGCAGGTCAAGACCTACGCAAAAGAACGGTTCACAGGGAACTTCAATTGGATGGAGTTGTCCGACAGGTGATAGGGGAGGTTTGTTCCGGCGCTGACACAATTCGCAAGTTGCTACATAACGACACACGGAGCGGTAGAGACCCGGCCAGAAGAACCGGTGTCGTACGCGGTCCTATTTACGGAAAATGCCAAGGCGTCCCGCCGTCGGTGCATCGTGAAGTTGTTCGAGAGCGACGGATCGCAGATCAGGAGGAAGGACAAGGAGCAACTCAGGGCCATCAGGGTTGATATTGCGTCGGTAGAGGATGCCATCGTGCAGAACGAACATGCGGCACGTGGCGTCAGTGCTGCCAGATTGCATTCCGGCGATGGTAGACTGTAAGGATTCGTCGCGTTGTTGTTCAGCGCGCACGATGGTAACGTCAGTAAACACCATCACAGAGGTCAGCGGATCATGCGCAGCAGGATCAGGGGGATCCACGCGGTGACGAGAAAGGCAGTCAGCGTCCTTGTGCAGATGCCCAGGTCTATAGTTGACCACAAACGAAAATTCCTGGAGCCAAAACGCCAAGCGACCAAGCCGTCCTGTCGGGTCCCGGAGGGAAGACAGCCAGCAGAGTGTGTGGTGGTCTGTAATGACCGAAAACGTGCGGCCAAAATTGGTAGCGGCTTAGCTCGGCTATGCCAGGATATACGTAGCGAAACCTAAGGCATAGCATGATTAGCCTTGGTTATTCTTGACTGCAAGTCCAGGTTAGTCTGGTTGTCTAGCTATGTTGCGGCGTTTAGCCACTCGTTCGGCGCGCTGTTGGTCTGTTTTCTGAGCGATTCGTTTCACTCTTCATCTCGTTCTGATGTCGATTCCAGGCCTCCTTCTCCTGCTTATCATAATTGTCGCCGTCCATACTGCCGCCTCAGCTGATGTTGCGGCGCACGCGAGCTCTCCTTTTCAATCCTCCAACATATTATCAGGCATGAGATGCTGCTGGTGGATTGAGTGGAGGCGAGTGCGACGACGAAGAACGCGGTGTGACGTCTTACCAAACGGCGGCGGCGGAAAAGCGCGGCGCTGCACAGCTGCGGAACACCTACTAGTGCTACTAGTGGCGCATGCGCAGCAGTGACTAGGGAGCGAGAGATAGAGAAATATCCACGGCGAGGCGCGCGTTCTGACGTCATGTGCCTTCTCGGAGCACCACCACGACGAAATCGCCAGTTCGCGGCCAGTAAAGTTTCGCTTTAAAAACAATAACGTCGTCAAGGTAATAGAGACAGGTGGTCCATCTGTAGCCTCGAAGGAAGAGAGTCCATCATACGTTCAAATATCGCAGAAGCATTGCATAGGCCAAAGGGCATGACTTTGAACTGATATAAGCCACCCGGTGGGATGAAGGCCGTCTTCTCGCGGTCCATTTCATCAACTGAAGTGTTCCAGTAGCCGGATTGAAGATCGATGGACGAGCAGTATTTAGCTCTGTGCAAGCAGTCCTAGGCGTCATGCGAGTTAGAGGGTAGACGTCTTTTCGCGTGTTCTTGTTTAAGTGGCGATAATGGACGCAAAAACGCCATGTACCATCTTTCTTTTCAACAAGGAGGACAGGCGAAGCCCAAGGAAAGGACTGGCTGACGGCTTGATGACCCCTTTGCGGAGCATTTTGTCCCCTTCTGATTGGATGACTCGACGTTCAGCCTGTTATACACGATGGGGACGCAGACGAATAGGATGCGTGTCTCCAGTCTTTATAGTGTTGAACAACAGATGTTTGGCCTAAATGCCTGTCGCCGAAATCAAAGATGTCACTGTACGATTCAAGCAGGAGACTTATGTCCGTGGCCTGTGCAGAGGTGAGGCCAGGCGCAATAATTTTCGCGAAGTCATCCGTTAAGGAACCAGAGCTGTGAGCTGAAATCGGCGCTAATAAACCGCTCTCGGCATTCAGACTCGCAATGTCAAATTCGGAACCACTAGAAACACTGGTCAAGAACATGCCGGCCGGAATCACTTCAGGACACCGGCTTAAATTCAGAAGTGGTAGAACGATGTCGTTAATGGTAACCGTGATCAGCGTATGCGGAACAGTGACCCTGCGGTTCAAAATCACGTCGATGATGGAGTGAAGCACATATTCGCTGTCAGGAATGTGTGGCTGGGTGGTCAAAGTGACCCAAGTAACTGCCTCGGGTGATAGACGCACTTCGTAAGCGAGCACAATTGAGGTGACGCAGTGCTCGGAGCATTGGCGAGTTGAGACAATTCTAACTGAAGAACGCCTGTCGCGCAGTGGGTGAGATCAGAATGAATGGATGAAAAGTCCGATCCAAGGATAACGTCGTGAAGGCAGTTGTCAATCACAGCAAAGAGAACAGAAGTAGGGCGGCCGGCTATACTTAAACGCGCAATACACATTCCAAAAACAACAAGCACGCCGCCGTCGGCCACACGAAGCACTCGGGCAGTTGCTTGGGTGAGGATTTTTTAAACGTAGGCTGCCACTCATAACAGGAACGTGGGCTCCAGTGTCGAATAGTGCTGTATTAACGATATGTTAATTCCGTATTATAGTGATTGCAACAATTTAATACCGGTCACATGTTGTATCGTAGTAACGTGATTAAAATGGAAATCTTAATAAACAAACAATAAAGTGCTACGTACAAAGAACACGCTGCAGTGAGTATTTATATAAATTTTTAAATAGAAAAAACGTTGTCCCATTTCGCGTAAGCCAGTCGTATAAGATACGGCAAGGGTATCACCGGGAAGGCTGTTTCAAAGAGGGGTGGCATCCCGAAGCAGCGCACCTGTATACCAATGCATGGCATGCACAGCTTTAGGTCGTAAACTTAGAAAATTATGAAGAACATTAGACATACGTGTGAAGAATTGTTGGAGCGTGACGCGGAATGACAATGACTTATAAAACCATTTGAAAAACGGGAGCAGAAGCGTGGTAGCACGGCGCGTATCCTGGGACCGAAGCGCAATGTCGCGTTTGATTTGGGTGATGCTCCTTACGTAAAGAAAACAGCGCCTCGGTCTCTGCTGTCGTTTGTGCGATCTTTCCTTTCCATATCGATACACCAACAAGCCCAAGTTTGTGCTCTTTTTTCGGGTTCATACTGATAATGCGATAGTACACGCATGTTACAAACGTAGCTGCTTGGTTTTCCACTCGTGCAATCGCGGAAGTCAGATACTCCTGCCGTGACGAACAAAACGACGAGGCGTATTCGAGCAGCGGCCTAACAGAAGTCAAGTAGGCTGGAGTTCCGGGTTCAAATTTGTAGTAGTTTGGCGACTCTGCACTGTAAATATGTTTACACCCTTAAGGGTGTTTTCTAGCCGCACTGGTAACACCTTTACCGTTAGGGCCTTACAAAAATTTATAGAGGCCGACAACTGAGCTCTAACTGGACGCGCAATGACAAAAGAGATAATTCAGAACTGTGTAATCATTCTGACAGCGTTGGACGCACAGAAATATCCAAAAAGTTAATTTCTCTAGTAGAAATGTGAAACTCTCCTGTCAGATATTTCTGTGTGGCTAAGACTGTCAGAATGATTGCACAGTTTTCAACTACATATTTTTTCATCGCAGATCTAGTTAAAGCTTCGCTGTCGTCCTCTTTTGTAAGGCCCTAACGGTAAAGGTGTGACAAAAAACACCCTTAAGAGCATAAAATTTTTTCAGTGTACACCTAGGATGGCTTTGGCCGCTTTCGTGCAAATATCTTTACTATGCCTAGTCAGAAAAAGCTCTGAAGCTGAATCAATTCTAAGGTATACTTATAGCGGAATGCACAAACTAAGGAGTGGCATTTACGGCATACGCAAACCCGGAGGTAAATTTTTATGGTTAAAGCAACAGCTTTGCATTTGATGAGTTCGGTATCATTCGCCATTTTTTGCACCACTGGTGTAGAAGCTTTACATCGTGTTGCAGAGAAAAGATCTTAGTTGTTAAGCGTGCGACGATATGAAATGTCGGTGGGCTGGCCTTTGACACACACAAGCGCATGGGCGCGCGCACGCACATACATGAAGAAAGCTGGGTCGCAAGTCGTGCAGTGTTTACCTCGTACCGAAATAGTAAATCAGGCTTCCGGTTCAATTGTTATGGCTGAACTCGTGTTTTGTTTTTGTTTCTTTTCTTCACTTAAAAGTTGCCATTTTCTTTCTTTGCAGGGGAATTTGCAATTTCAGTTTTTTTGCCCTTCACCAACGGTCATATCAGCACGACCCTGCCTTTCACTGGGACGGAGGATGCATCTACGGCCGAAATTTTGAGTGCTACCCAGAGGAAAAGTACTGCATGGGCTTTGTTATACACTGGCTCCCTTCCAGGAACAAGCTGTGAGTTTCAAGCTCCTGTAGATATAATACCGACGTGATTATTACTATGCAACAATATAGTTAAGAAGTGCTATCAGAACTGAAGAAAACTTAAGCGAAAAAGTTGCACTTACGTCTTTTGAATTAGCAGTGCTGTTGGTGTTGACGTATTATTAGCACAAACGTGACTAATTGAATGACCTAACGAAAGCAAGACCTAAAGGTATGTTATATCTCATTAAAGAAAATTGCAAAAGGGCTAAGTCCTGCAAATGTATGGTCATAATGCAAGACCTGCCCAACTTGCTTCTTTGTCTTTTTGTTCGTTTTTTTTTCGCACCTCCGTCATCATCTCAATGACGCAACCACAGACAGGCATTATGACGACAGCGCAATGAAGACGATGACACTAAGAGGAAGGAGGACATAACAAAAGCGCTGCATTAACAACTGACTGTTTATTGGACTCTGCAAGGAATAAATACAAAAATATCAGTACCTCATACTGCCAGTACAAGCCCGAGAAGACTGATTTCACATTTGCTGGGATTTCTCTCTATGTGACCGCCCTCTGCGCGGCTTCTGTCATAACTGACTTGGAACACCTGGCGCAATATTACGACGTCTGTCCAAACGTTCATGCAGCGAAACCGCAAACATGTGGAATAGCGTGTAGTGGCGCGGCTCTTTTCCTTTCGCCGCTCGAAAGGACCCGATTGACATGCAGCACGAACCGGACTGCTGCCTAGCGGGACCGAATGTTGTGCATGCACTACTTGTGCAATCAAATTTTAGCCTTTGTCGAAATGTAGATCGATGAACAGACAAAACGAAGCATCAAAATATATTTCTTTTTTGGTGAAATTGAACAATAATCAGACCAGAAATTCATCAAGCGTTTCAAAAAAGCATATGGAAAGGATCTCATTAAACAAAGAACTGTGTTCAAGTAGACCCAGCGTTTCCAGAAAGATGTGAAGACCACAAGGACGATTCAAAGGTCAGGAGGCACCTGCATATCCTGTGAGGATGAAAACATCTATCGCGTGCGTTCTCTAGTGCTCAGTGACCGCCGAATCACTGTTGAACCGCCGGATTCCCGCAGATGCACTGGATTTGGACAAGTTGACTGCTCACCGAGTTCTGAATGAAAATTTCAAATATTGAAAAGCTTTTCGCCTTGATCTTGCTGAAACGACTGACTCTTATACAAAAGTTGGGATGAAAGAAAATGCTACATTGATTGAAAAACTTCAGACGACCGCGACATTCTCGCAAAGTGTTGTCACCAGTGAAGAAACGTGGCTTTGCGAAAACGACATCGAGCTAAAGTCGTAGGTCCAGGAGCGAGAAAAAAAAAGATGCACCACGCCCCCCCCCTAAAAGAAAAAGCAGAAAAACAAAGGAAAACATGAAATTTTGATCATGCATTCTGACGGTCATGAAATGTGACCCGAGAATTTGTACCGTACGCTCAAACTGTCAATGCAGCTTTCCACTTGGAGATCCTGAAAGATCGTGTGCATGAAGTGCGACAAAATTTTTTGAAGGAAACGCACTGGATTCTGCACCACGATATTGCACGCGCTCCTTCTGCATTAACTGTGCGTGAGGTTTTCGCATTGAATTTCATCACTGGACTGGGAACCCCTCCCTACCAGCCGGGTTTAGCCCCCCGAGACTTTTTAAAGCGAATCTTCCTCGCGAAGTCTCAGGCGCTTTTTCACACGTATCTGGCCTCTAACGCCGAGCACGTTTAAAGGGACGATGGCACCGTCTAGGAACCGTGCAGCTAAGAAGTAGTTCACGAGCGCAAAAAAGTCACATGAAGCGGCGTCAACGTTTTAGGTGGCAAAATGAGTACAAGCGCCGCGAGGTGCATTTCGCTCAAGTGAAATGCTGCGGAAAATCTGAACACGTATGCCCCCTTGCAATATTTCTACGCCCGCGCTCGCCTTCGTTGATGTGTATAGCCGAGGATTGTTTCGTTCCTCTTCCATGTCCATGTCACATCGATGTGTCTAGTGAACAAGGTATTCATTGCTGCCGGCGCCCAGGTTGCGGAACGCAAGGGTAAGCACACCGAAGCCGAACATCGTCGGTACTACGCCAAGAGAGCCGAAGCTCGAGCAGCTCGCTTAGCGTATACGAGGTTAGCCGCCCGCTAACGACGTACAACCCAACCCAGTAAAGGAGGCCATCTTACAGCACAGCCTCACCGCCGCTGCTAAGCGGTGGGCCACGGAGAAGGCAGTTTGAATTGCTCCGTCTCGCGCGGCCAGTCGCGCGGCGATTTTACGCGTTTCGCGGGCTTCATTCATGCTTGAGAAAACACTCTTCGGTAACAGCAAGATGTATCGGAAATTTTTTAGCTTGCTCTACGATTTTCTCATTGACACTTTTCATCTAAGTATATTATTAGAGAAGTTGATTAAGTAATGAAGACTACTGATACAGTTAGGCGGAATTAAAAAAAAATAATCTGAGTATCTCTTACCGACAGCAAACAACATTACCTGTACCTGTCCAGCTACGTAGCATTTTCACATTTTTTTCAACTTTGGCTAATTTTTGGTTAATCAAGCATGGGGGTACCAACAAGCAAACCACAAGGGTGTTGATCTATGGTAAACCACAGTCGATAATAATCACATGCTTACAAGAGCTCCGGCTTTTGCGACCAGGATCGGCAACTGCTGCTCTAGGGATGCCATGACCTCTTTTTCGTACGGAATGCAGAGTCGGCCTCTTGGTTCAATCTCCAAGTGTACCTTGGCAGCGATCACAATATCCTGGCCACCTCCGTCAACGTGAAAAGCGGGGACCTCAACGAGTTCACAATTACAGATTGGGATTACTTTCGCAAGATTAGGGAAGAGCGAGCACAAACACATGACTCAGCACTTAGCCTAGAGCAGGGGGCTGAACAGTTAAAAGAGGATATCAGTGCGGTGACAAAGGAAGTTCAGGCTGAAGTGGAGGTGGACAGGATGGATAACCGCTTCGCTCATCTTCTATAAGCTGAAACGGCACTGTTGAACAGAAGGAAAGGGTAGAAACTCAACCGAAGGCTCCGAAAAAAGGTCGTGCAGCTCAACACAACTATAGAAGATCACTGCCAAACCCTCAGCAGACAACAGTGGGATGAGGTCTGCAATTCCGTGGATGGCCAGATGACAGTTGGAGCTAAATGGAACATACTCAAGCATCTGCTCGATGACACTACTACCAAGTCAAACCAAAGACAAGTGATAGTGAAGGTTCTACACGAGTCATCACAATCAGAGACAGTAAAGACCGTACTCGAAAGACTCGCTCGCAAGTATCTGCCACTGGGCAACTCGAGTGACGAAAACTATCCGACCATGAAAGGCTCATTTTGCTCCGAGCTAGATAAACCCTTCAAGGCACGCGAACTAAGGTAAGCCATCTAGAATCTAAATGGTAGGTCGACCCCTGGTCCTGACGGCGTCCCCAACCGGCCCCTCAGAAACCTGGACGACGGCTCTAGAGAATGGTTGAAAGAGGAGATCAATGGAATAAGGGAACGAGGGGTTGTCGCGGAGCCCTGTAAAATGGCCTCGGTCATCCTCATCCCAAAGCCTGGAAGACCCCGAGTCTCTCAAACCTCAGAGCCATTTTCCTCACGTCCTGAATGGTGAATGTGGCAGAACATGTCATACACAATTGCATCTTCAAGTACATCGAGATACAAGGATTCTTTCCGTACAACATGATCGGCTTTGTCTGGCCCTGTCAACGCAGGACGTGATGAAGCTATCAAGTGTGAAATCATTGACAACACCACAAGAGATCTAAGACGCATCTTAGGCCTTGACCTGGAAAAGGCCTTGAACAATGTATCCCACGCTCACATTCTGGACTCCATCTCCGAGCTTAATATGGGAGACGCCTTTCACAGATACATAAGCTCGTTCCTCAGAGATCGCAAGGCCACGTGCAAAATTGGTGACCTCAAGTCCGACAATTTCTGTTTGGGCCCCAGAGGCACGCCACAAGGAGTGGTAGTCTAACCACTGCTTCTTAACATTGTCACGAAGAAGCTTTCGCAAAAGCTCTCCAATATATAAGGGACCAATCATATGATCTACGCTGATGACATCGCAATCTGGAGCACCGCAGGAAGCGAAGGAGCTGCTGAATTAGGCTTACAAGAGGCTGTATATCAAACAGAGAGGTACCTGGAAAACACGGGGCTTAGATGCTCCCCGAGCAAGTCTGAGCTACTCCTCTACAGGCCAGTCAGTCGGGAGAGGTCCCAAACCTAGAGGGCTCGAAACCATTGTCTGAAACAAACATCAAACTCTACACTAAAAGCGACTGCACCATCCCTAGAGTAGACGCCATTCGGTTTCTGGGCACGTTCACCGATTCCAATGGCAGTAACAATACGACGTTCAAAAAGCTCACAGCCACGACTCAGAACATGATCAGGCTCATCAACAGTGTCGAATAGGCGTGGAGGCCTTTAGGAAAACAGCCTCCTCAGTTTGTTCCACGCCTTCCTCATGAGTCATATACTTTATGTGCAGCCATGCACAATTGGTATAACTCGAGAATAAACGATTAAACACGCTCATCAGAAAAAGTATCAAAAGAGTACTAGGCATTCCGTTACGGGTGAGCGCGAATCTCCTTATGCAACTAGGAGTGCACAACCCATTGGACGAGATAATCGAGGCCCAGGAGTCAGCCCAACAGGTCCGTCTATCCCGTACTCCGGCTGGAAAGAAGATCCTGGCGGCTCTTGGGATCAACCCTATCCTCATGGAAGAGCGCAAATATGAAATCTCAGAATATCAACGGGCCAGCATACGAGCCCCACCGTTTCCCCGTAATCTTCACCCTCAACACAACGTAGGCAGACACATGGCAAGATTCCTCGCCCTCCTCAAGCATACCAAAGGCTATCCCTACTCGGCATGTTTTGCCGCAGCCCAATATGGACAGTAGTCTACCTTCGCCATTGCCCTCGTTGATCACAACGGATATATAATGAATGCGGCTTCCCTGAAGTGCTCAACACCAGCCAGAGCGGAAACTCTCACTACTTTCAGCGAAATCAATGCGCACTATCACCTGGGTAGGAGGACTTATCCTGCCCCTCAAAGCAAACTGGCTAGACCTCTCGCGTCCACTTTACGCATCACTCCAGAGGCTTTTAGCTCTACAAGCCCCGACTGAGGGGCTGTTAGCAATCTCACACACATGCTCTGGAGATGCCCCTCATTGCAGGGACCCAATCGCATCACAGAAGAAGAATGTAGCTCTGCCACTCAGAGCTCAGAACTTTCACGCCAAATTTGGCTCTCCAGAGAGCCCACGATACGGCGGTTTGGCTCAACCTACCAGTCTCCACGTGGGAGCGGCCCGCAGCTCTGCCCTAGGGCGAAGCTTCTCATCATCATCATCATCCTAGTTACGCCCACTGCAGGGCAAAGGCCTCTCCCATACTTCTCCAACTACCCCGGTCATGAACTAATTGTGGCCATGTTGTCCCTGCAAGCGTCTTAATGTCATCCGCCCACCTAACTTTCTGCCGCCCCCTGCTACGTTTCCCTTCCCTTGGAATCCAGCCCGTAACCCTTAATGACCATCGGTTATCTTCCCTCCTCATTACATGTGCGGCCCATCCCCCCCCCATTTCTTTTTCTTGATTTCAACTAAGATGTCATTTACCCGCGTTTGTTCCCTCAACCAATCTGCTCTTTTCTTATCCCTTAACGTTACACCCATCATTCTTCTTTCCATAGCTCGTTGCGTCGTCCTCAATTTTAGTAGAACTCTTTTCGTAAGCCTCCAGGTTTCCGCCCCATATAAGAGTACTGGTAATGCACAGCTGTTATACACTTTCCTCTTGAGGGATAGTGGCAACCTGCTGTTCATGATTTGAGAATGCCTGCCAAACTCACCCCAGCCCATTCTTATTCTTCTGGTTATTTCAGTCTCATGATCCGGATCCGTCGTCACTACCTGCCCTAAGTAGATGTATTCCCTTACCACTTCCAGTGCCTCGCTACCTATCGTAAACTGCTGTTCTCTTCCGAGACTGTTAAACATTACTTTAGTTTTTTGCAGATTACTTTTCAGACCCACCCTTCTGCTTTGCCTCTCCAGGTCAGTGAGCATGTATTGCAATTGGTCTCCTGAGTTACTAAGCAAGGCAATATCATCAGCGAATCGCAAGTTGCTAAGGAATTCTCCATCAACTTTTATCCGCAATTCATCCCACTCCAGGTCTCTGAATACCTCCTGTAAAAATGCTGTGAATAGCATTGGTGAGATCGTATCTCCCTGCCTGACGCCTTTCTTTATTGGGATTTTGATGCTTTCCTTATGGACGACTACGGCGGCTGTGGAGCCGCTATAGATATTTTCCAATATTTTTACATATGGCTCATCTACACCCTGATTCCGTAATGCCCCCATGACTGCTGAGGTTTCGACTGAATCAAGCGCTTTCTCGTAATCAATGAAAGCTATATATGAGGGTTGGTTGTATTCTGCACATTTCTCTATCACTTGATTCATCATCATCATCATCATCATCAGCCTGGTTACGCCCACTGCAGGGCAAAGGCCTCTCCCATACTTCTCCAACAACCCCGGTCATGTACTAATTGTGGCCATGCCGTCCCTGCAAACTTCTTAATCTCATCCGCCCACCTAACCTTCTGTCGCCCCCTGCTACGCTTCCCTTCCCTTGGGATCCAGTCCGTAACCCTTAATGACCATCGGTTATCTTCCCTCCTCATTACATGTCCTGCCCATGTCCATTTCTTTTTCTTGATTTCAACTAAGATGTCATTAACTCGCGTTTGTTCCCTCACCCAATCTGCTCTTTTCTTATCCCTTAACGTTACACCTATCATTCTTCTTTCCATAGCTCGTAGTGTCGTCCTTAATTTGAGTAGAAACCTTTTAGTAAGCCTCCAGGTTTCTGCGCCGTATCACAGTATCACTTGATTGATACTGTGAATATGGTCTATTGTTGAGTAGCCTTTACGGAAGCCTGCCTGGTCCTTTGGTTGACAGAAGTCTAAGGTGTTCCTTGTTCTATTTGCGATTACCTTAGTAAATACTTTGTAGGCAACGGACAGTAAGCTGATCGGTCTATAATTTTTCAAGTTTTTGGCGTCCCCTTTCATATGAATTCGGATTATGTTAGCGTTCTTCCAAGATTCCGGTATGTTCAAGGTCATGAGGCATTGTGTATATAGGGCAGCCAATCTTTCTAGCACAGTGTTCCCACCATCCTTCAACAAATCTGCTCGTACCTGATCCTCCCCAGCAGCCTTCCCCCCTTTGCATAGCTCCTAAGGCTTTCTTTACTTCTTCTGGCGTTACCTGTGGGATTTCGAAATTCCTCTAGGCTATTCTCTCTTCCACTATCGTCGTGGGTGCCACTGGTACTGTATAAATCTCTATAGAACTCCTCAGCCACTTGAACTATCTCATCCGTATTAGCAACGATATTGCCGGCTTTGTCTCTTAACGAACACATCTGATTCTTGCCTATTCCTAGTTTTTTCTTCACAGCTTTTAGGCTTCTTCCGTTCCTGAGAGCCTGTTCAATTCTATCCATATTATAGTTCCTTATGTCCGCTGTCTTACGCTTGTTGATTAACTTAGAAAGTTGTCCAGTTCTATTCTAGCTGTAGGGTTAGAGGCTTGCATATATTGGCGTTTCTTGATCAGATCTTTCGTCTCCTGCGATAGCTTACTGGTTTCCTGTCTAACGGCGTTACCACCGACTTCTATTGCGCACTCCTTAATGACGCCCATAAGATTGTCGTTCATTGCTTCAACACTAAGGTCCTCTTCCTGAGTTAAAGCCGAATACCTGTTCTGTAGCTTGATCCGGAATTCCTCTAGTTTCTCTCTTACCGCAAACTCATTGATTGGCTTCTTATGTACCAGTTTCTTTCGTTCCCTCCTCAAGTCAAGGCTAATTCGAGTTCTTACCATCCTATGGTCACTGCAGCGCACCTTGCCGAGCACGTCTACATCTTGTATGATGCCAGGGTTCGCGCAGAGTATGAAGTCTATTTCATTTCCAGTCTCACCATTCGGGTTCCTCCACGTCCACTTTCGGCTAACCCGCTTACGGAAAAAGGTATTCTTTATCCGCATAGTATTCTGTTCTGCAAACTCTACTAATAACTCTCCTCTGCCATTCCTAGAGCCTATGCCATATTCCCCCACTGACTTGTCTCCAGCCTGCTTCTTGCCTACCCTGGCATTGATGTCGCCCATCAGTATAGTGTATTTTGTTTTGACTTTACCCATCGCCGATTCCACGTCTTTATAAAAGCTTTCGACTTCCTGGTCATCATGACTGCATGTAGGGGCGTAGACTTGTACTACCTTCAATTTGTACCTCTTATTAAGTTTCACAACAAGACCTGCCACCCTCTCGTTAATGCTATAGAATTCCTGTGTGTTACCAGCTATATTCTTATTAATCAGGAATCCGACTCCTAGTTCTCGCCTCTCCGCTAAGCCCCAGTAGCACAGTACGTGCCCGCTTTGTAGCACTGTATATGCTTCTTTTGTCCTCCTAACCTCACCGAGCCCTATTATATCCCATTTACCACCCTCTAATTCCTCCGATAACACTGCTAGACTCGCGTCACTAGATAACGTTTTAACGTTAAACGTTGCCAGGTTCAGATTCCAATGGCGGCCTGTCCGGAGCCAGGTATTCTTAGCACCCTCTGCTGCGTCACAAATCTGACCGCCGCCGTTGTCAGTTGCTTCGCGGCTGCTGGAGACTGAGGGCCGGGGTTTGATTGTTGTATTCATATAGGAGGTTATGGCCAAGTACTGCACCAGGGTGGCCAATCCTGCTCTGGTGAGAGAGTGCGTTACAGGTTCTGGTCACCGGGATCAGGCCGCACTCCAGGCCTGTTTGTGCAATTTTCTCAACACACGTTTTTTTGGTATTTTCCGGTGGAGAATTGCGCGGCACCGGGATTTGAACCACGGTCCTCTTGCACGGGAGGCGGATACTCTACCGTCCCCGCAGTAGTTAAATAAAAAATTAAATTATGGGGTTTTACGTGACCAAACCACTTTCTGATTATGAGGCACGCCGTAGTGGAGGACTCCGGAAATTTCGACCACCTGGGGTTCTTTAACGCGCACCTAAATCTAAGTACACGGGTGTTTTCGCATTTCGCCCCCATCGGAATGCGGCCGCCGTGGCCGCGATCCGATCACGCGACCTCGTGCTCAGCAGTCTAACACCATAGCCACTGAGCAACCACGGCGAGTCCCGCAGGAGTTGTATGCCTCATTTAACCGACAGTGGTGCCTTATTTGATCAGTCAAGGTGGACCAATCTGAGCTCGGTTATACCGCACGGATGGCACTCGGCTAGAGAACCTGGTATTTATGACCTGCACATGTGTGGCCATACATAATTAAGGATATATATAATCTTTTAGGAGGGTTCCCGTACAGTGATAAAATAAAAGAAAAGACATTAAAAAGAAAAAAAAGGAAGAGAACAGGTGATTTGAACTCGCGACCCTTGGATGTTGCCCGGAAAGATAGCTCAATCGGTTCGTTCGTCAGGCCCCAGGTTACCTTGAAGCGCCATACCTCCTGCTCCGAGCCTCATACTTACGTGGAAAGGGACTCATGTCCCTTTCCCCGGACGAGTGGTTGGAAGGCATACTGTCTTGGAAAAATGGCCTCCCGTGGAGAAGAGCGAACTCGAGCGGCTTTAGAGACTAGGAAAAGCTTGATCACGTGCTCGGCGAGCGCGTGGTCGAATGCGCGCGCTGTTGAAACGGAAGGCGATATAAGCGTACGTGGCCACGATACGCACACGACAAACTGCCTTAAAATATTTAGACTTGAGACAAAGCTTCGTTAACAAACGATAACACGGCAATCAGCACTCGAATACGATGAGAGAAATTATTGAGACGCGGAAAATTCCGTTGAAATAAGTATGGTCTGCGAGACAAATGCTTGTAAGTAGTGAACCTTTTAAAAGATGAGGGAAAATATGCGCTCACCGAGAGGGCAGCGTCCGCACGAGACCACCACCAGGCACCTTACTGAGACGTGGAGGGCTTTGCGGCCGGAACAAAGCCTCCCTTCTCCGCCGGCCAAGAGCAGAAAACGTGCTTTCCGATCGCTCAAGGTTGCGCGTACATAGTGTAACTAGCGTCTAGGAAAAGCTTACAGGTGCGAGGGCGGCACGCATAGCGTGGGAAACTAGCTGCCAGAGTAACTATCTCAAGGACTGCTGCTGACGAGGGCGAAATGCCTTCGTGTAATTATAATAACCCTAATAGGACTACTTTCGAAAAAAAACAGAAACGGCCCAGAGGGCTATGCTACGAGAGCTATGACTGGTAATTTTCTATGTATATATATATATATATATATATATATATATATATATATATATATATATATATATATATATATATATATATATATATTGTAACCAACAGTTACAACAGCCGTTTCTACGAAAACTGATTTATGCTGCGCGAATCTGTACCCGGGAACAAAAACCGACTGAGCACTCAACCACAACAAAGAAAACGTCCCTCGAGCTTCGCTGCTTCGAACGCCGTTCTGCTCTTTGTCGCCTCCTGTCGCGTGCCAATCGGCCGATTATCGCGCATGAGCCACCGGCCTGTCAGCACCGGCCGAGCGTTGCCTTGCGGTGCTTTGCTTGACGCTCGCGGTGTGGCGGCTACGCAGTTGGGATATGTCGGTCGTCTTTTTCTTCTCGCAATGCTGGCGGCATTAGCCCTATCCGAAGAAAGAAGCATCGTCCTGATGCGTAGGAAAGGCCTAAAGAGGCCAACTGCTTTAGAAGGACAGTGGTCAGAGGATGGCCGGTGCTAGGCTTGATCGTATGTGCAACTTCTGTTAATCAATCTCTTTCATAGTATGGCTTCATTCGTACTACGTGTACGACCTCTGGGCGAGTCCTGCGTCGTGTGGAGCAGACTTGGCCTTCAGGAGTTACCTCGTAGTTTAAGGGACTTAACCGGCGAAGTACTTTGTAGGGGCCCAAGTAACGGCGCAGTAACTTCTCCGAAACACCGGGCGTACGTATAGGCGTCCATGCCCACACTTTGTCTCAGGGGTTGTACAGTACCTCTCTTCGCCGTAGGTTGTACCGGTTTGCGTCCACGTATTGCTGTTGTATGATACGCTGCCTTGCCAACTGCCGTGCTTCTTCTGCCCTTTCTATTTACTCGCTAACGTCAGGGTCGTCTTCGGTGCTGTTGTCTACAGGTAACATCGCGTCTAGTGTTGTTGTTACTGTCCGACCGTAAACAAGTTCAAATGGCGTGAAATGTGTCGTTTCTTGTATTGAAGTATTATACGCAAAGGTGGCATATGGTAGAATACTGTCCCATGTCCGATGCTCGACGTCCACGTACATTGAGATCATGTCAGCGAGCGTCCTATTGAGCCGTTCAGTCAGGCCGTTTGTTTGTGGATGTTACGCTGTGGTTTTTCTATGAGCACTATGTGTTAGTTTCATAACAGACTGCATCAAACGGGCCACAAAAGGTGTTCCTTTGTCTGTTATGAGTACCTTAGGTGCGCCATGTCGTAATACTATGTGTGTGACAAAAAACTGAGCCACTTCAATGGCGGTTCCTTTTGTAAGAGAGGAGGTCTCAGCATACCGGGTCAGATAATCGGTTGCTACCACAGTCCACCGCTTTTCTGAGGTTGAAACGGGAAATGGTCCAAGTAAATCCACTCCTATTTGTTCAAATGGCGCTGTTGGTGGCTATATCGGTTGCAGAAAACCTGCTGGTTTGAGTGGCGGTGTTTTGCGTCTTTGACAATCTCGGCACGATTTGACATAGTGCTGCACTGAATTCATTAACTTCGGCCAGTAATATTTCTGGCGGATTCTCGCCAGAGTCCTACTAACGCCTAAGTGGCCAGCTGCAAGGTCATCATGGCAAGCTTCTAAGATTTCCGCTCGCAGCGATGATGGTACGAGAAATAGAAACGTCTCACCACTGTGCTCGAAGTTTCGTTTGTAGAGGACGTTGTCCGGAGGACATACGAACACAATCCGCGAACGAAAACTCGAGGCACTTTCACTTGTCGACTCTCCAGGTACTCGATGAGCAGGAGTAATTCCGGATCAGTACGCTGATGATGAGCCATTTCTGTCGTGTTCACAGCCCCAAGAAATGGGAAATCTTGCTCGTATTCAGGTGACATAGCTTCGATTGGTGCGCGTGATAAGCAGTCAGCATCATTGTGCTTGAGACCGGACTTGTAAACGACCGTGATGTCATACTCCTGTAGACGCCAACTTCATCTAGCGAGTCTTCCAGAAGGGTCCTTGAGGTTCGCCAGCCAGCACAATAAGTGATGGTCGCTTATGGCTCGAAACGGTCTGCCATATAAGTATGGCCGGAACTTACTGATGGCCTATATAACCGCCAGGCATTCTTTTTCTGTAGCTGAGTAATTTGTCTCGGCTTTCGATAAGTTACGGCTTGCGTACGCAATGACTTTTTCTTCTCCATTCTGCCACTGAATAAGTATGGCACCGAGACCAACGTTACCCGCGTCTGTGTGGATGTCTGTTTCGGCATTTTCATCAAAATGGCCAAGTATAGGAGGACTCTGCAAACGCCGTCGTAGTTCAGAGAAGGCGTCTTCTTGTTCTTTCTCCCACACAAAAGGGACATCTTCTTTTGTCAGTCGCGTGAGTGGTTCGGCAATTTTAGAAAAATTTTCTACGAAACGCCTGTAGTAGGCACATAGTCCCAGGAAACGTCTAATAGCTTTTTTGTCTCTTGGCTTCGGAAACATTTCTACTGCAGTGATCTTCTCAGGATCGGGGCGGACGCCTTCAGCACTGAAAATGTGTCGGAGAAAGTGGAGCTCACGAAAGCCGAAGTGGCATTTTTTTGGTTTTTATGGTCAATCCCGCCGTGCGAATAGCATCCAGAACTGCTCTCAGTCGCTGCACGTGCTGCTCGAATGTAGTGGAGAAGACCACCACATCATCAAGGTAGACGAGGCACGACTGCCATTTAAGTCCGGAGAGAACAGTGTCCGTCATCCGTTGGAATGTGGCTGGCGCATAACACAGACCAAATGGAAGCACCTTAAACTCGTATAAACCATCCGGTGTCACAAATGCCGTTTTTTCGCCATCTCGCTCGTCCACTTCAATCTGCGAGTATCCGCTTTTGAGATCCAGAGAAGAGAAGAAAGCATTGCGTAGTTTGTCCAAGGTGTCGTCGATGCGGGGGAGTGGATAAACATCCCGCTTCGTGACGAGGTTGAGTTTCCTGTAGTCAACACAAAATCGTAGGGTGTTATCCTTCTTTTTGACTAGGACTACCGGAGATGCCCATGTACTATTGGATGGCTGTATTACATCGTCCTTGAGCATTTACTATACTTGACTTCTTATTGCTTCTCTTTCCTTTGGAGCTACTCGGTACGGGTGTCGGCGAACTGGTCTTGCAGGTTCTTCGACCACAATGCGGTGTTTTGCGACGGGAGTACGACGGACTTTCGATGAAGTCGAAAAGCATTCTGCAAACTCTTTGACCAAGTTCACAATCTCATCTCTTTGTAGTGATGACAGCTTTCGGTCAATGTCGATAGAGGTAAGGACACTGTCTAAGGTGGCAGAAGCTGGTGATGCTGCTTCGAGGTTTGACACATCCGAAAATTGTGCATAGTCATGAAGAGACGCTATGGCTGTTCCCTTCGCCACTTGTTGTGCCTCATTGCCAAGGTTAGTCAAAAGGACGTCCGTATATCCGTTATGCAGATGAACTAGGCCTCTTGCCGCGCATATTTGCTTTTCCAGTGGCAGCCCGATATTTCCGTCTGCAAGTCCCTCATAGTCACGAAATATGTCGCTCCTTACAACGACAGTCATACTGCACCGTGCCGGCACCGCCACGTCTTCATCCACAATACGGAGAGAGGAAATATGTGGCTGTTCTGTATCAGAAATGGTAACAGCATTTTCTGTGGAAAACAACACGCGTGATTCTTGCAAGTCGATAATTGCGCCATTCGTTCGCAAAAAGTCCATGCCCCGTATCAGATCACGGGAACACTCAGGGAGAATAATAAAGCTGCTCACGTATGTAAAGCCTCTGAATCCGATTCTTGCTGTGCACATTCCTACGGTGTCGACTAAGTGTCCCCCCGCTGTACGTATTGGAGATCCGGTCCAATGGGTCAATACCTTTTTCAATTTTCTGGCGAGTACACTGCTAATAACTGAATAGTCCGCACCAGTGTCTATCAACGCAGTCACTTCGAAGTCGTCGATTATGACGCGCAACTCGGAAGTAACGGTGGCATCACTGCTCTTGTCCGTCGTTTCGTCACTGCCGTCTTCTTGTCGGATTGGCGATGGAGGGCCTTCGGTGTTCCGGGCGTCAGCGGCCTTGCCTCCACAGGTCGCTGGCTCTAGTTTTCCCGTCGCGGACTTTTGGAGCGACGCCTCGGTGAAATGGAAGCGGGACGCGGACTGGGCGACCTATAACACATAGGCGCTGCTGATCGAGGTTCATGTTGCTGGGGATTCCCAACAGTTTGGCGCGTAGAGAAAAATGCCTCAATCTCATAGGGGCGCTCACCGTTTCGAGGGCAAGGCGCATTCACAGAGAAGCCACGCAGTCCTACTCGGCGATACTGGCATTCCCGGTATAGGTGACCAGCCTCTCCACAGTGGTAGCAGAGGGGACGCCGGTCTGCAGTGCGCCATACATCGCTTTAACGTGGGCTTCCTTCTGACATGGGCTGCACATTGCGAGGAAGTACCTGGGGTATTGTGGCCGTTCGTCCAAAGTGGGCGCGTCCTAGGTCCTAACGTAAAGCTTGGGCGTACGATATCCGCGGCTGACGCTCTGGCTGTGCGTGGGGCCGTACCTGAGGCTCTGGCTCACAAATTACTTGCCGGACTTCTTCACGTATGACATCAGCAAGTGAGGACACCGTAGGAGGGCTTTGGGCCAGCTGCAGTTTCTGCAGCTCTTCCCCTTCGACGGACCTCACCATTTCGCGTAGGATTTTCATGTTGTTGGGGAGGGCTCCTGACCCAACGTCAAATGATGCGACACATACATCTCTGTTGTACTGCCGTGCACGCTGCTGCAGTGTCTTCTCCATCGTCGTCGCCTCTGATCGAAATTCGGCTACAGAGCGGGGTGGATTACGAACCAGGCCGGCAAAGAGTTCCTGTTTCACACCGCGCATTAGGTGCCGCAATTTCGTGTCCTCAGCCATGTTTGGGTTGGCTCGGCGGAAGAGGTGGGTCATGTCTTCAATGTACATGGTCACACTTTCGTTGTTCCGCTGGTTCCTCGCCTGAAGAGCGTCTTCTGCGCTCTCTCTGCGGTCCGTGCTCGAGTACGTAGCTAGCAGCTCTCGTCGGAAGTCGTTCCACGATAATAATGACGCTTCGTGGTTTAGAAACGACGTGCGTGCAGATTCCTCCAGCGCGAAGTACACATACCGGAGTTTCTTTGTGTCGTCCCAACCGTTACACCTGGCGACGCGCTCGAAGTTTTCGAGCCAGTCCTCGGCATCCTCAAATGTGTCTCCGTGGAAGGATTCTGGCGTCCGGGGTGAGTCAAAGACGACGTGAGAAGGGGTTATTTGAGTAGCCATCGCACAGGTATCTCGGCTGGCTGCCGCCGCTGCCCTTGGTGAATCGGCGAGAGGACCAAACTGGGGGGCCTCACCTCGTATGCGGCGACTCGTGCGTTGGTGGACAGGCGTTAATTCTGTTGTCTCCAAACTTCAAGGATCCGGGCTACCTTCCCTGGCATGCGTGGGGCTTGGAATCATACCCCGCACCTCCACCAATTATGTAAGCAACAGTTACAACAGCCGTTTCTACGAAAACTGATTTATGCTGGACGAACCTGTGCCCGTCAACAAAAACCGACTGAACACTCAACCACAACAACAACAACAAAAAAAAAACGTCCCTCGAGCTTCGCTCCTTCGAACGTCGTTCTCCTCTTTGTCGCCTCCTGTCGCGTGCCAATGGTGCGATTCTCGCGCATGAGCCACCGGCCTGTCAGCACTGGCCGAGCGTTGCCTTGCGGTGCTTTGCTTGACGCTCGCGGTGTAGCGGCTACGCAGTTGGGATATGTCGGTCGTCTTTTTCTTCTCGCAATGCTGGTGACAATATATATATTCATCTCATCTATGGGATCGAATGCGCGCACTGTTGCTTTGTCTCTGCGTGTAGTAGTTAAGAGAGCCAGTTTAAGGGAGGAGAAGAAGGAAGGAAAGGAAAGACTCTGAAGCAAAATTGCAGCGCCGTGGTTTTAAAGCGCACCCGTGGTACAGAAATGGAAGGCGATATAAGCGTACGTGGCCATGATACGCACACGACAAACTGTCTTAAAATACTTAGACTTGAGGGAAAGTTTCGTTTACAAACGATAACACGGCAATCAGCACTCGAATACGACGAGAGAAATTATTGAGACGTGGAAAATTCCCTTGAAATAAGTATGGTTTGCGAGACAAATGCTTGTAAGTATTGAACCTTGTAAAAGATGAGGGGATATATGCGCTCACCGAGAGGGCAGCTTCCGCACGAGACCACCACCAGGCACCTTACTGCGACGTGGAGGGCTTTGCGGCCGGAACAAAGCCTCCCTTCTCCGCCGGCCAAGAGCAGAAAACGCGCTTTCCGATCGCTCAAGGTTGCGCGTACGTAGTATAACTCTAGCGTTTAGGAAAAGCTTAACAGGTGCGAGGGCGGCACGCATAGCGTGGAAAGCTACCCGCCAGAGTAACTATCTCAAGGACTGCTGCTGACGAGGGCGAAATAGTTTCGTGTACTTATAATAACCCTAATAGGACTACATTAGAAAAAAAAACAGAAACGGCCCAGAGGACTATGCTACGCGAGCTATGACTGGTAATTTTCTACATATATATATATATATATATATATATATATATATATATATATATATATATATATATATATATAAGCTTTTCAGGGCGTTCTAAATAAATTTCTTTGCCTGTCTTTCTATGTGTCTGGCTAATGTTCCGTGAGACACCATATACATATATTAGTCAGGATACCAGCAAACTATCGCAGGAGACGAAAGATCTCATCAAGAAACGCCAATGCATGAAAGCATCTAACCCTATAGCTAGAATAGAATTGGCAGAACTTCCGAAGTTAATCAACAAGCGTAAGACAGCTGACATAAGCAAGTATAATATGGATAGAATTGAACATGCTCTCAATAACGGAGGAAGCCTAAAAACAGTGAAGAAGAAACTAGGAATTGGCAAGAATCAGATGTATGCGTTAAGAGACAAAGCCGGCAATATCATTAATAATATAGATGAGATAGTTCAAGTGGCTGAGGATTTGTATAGAGATTTATACAGTACCAGTGGCACCCTCGACAATAATGGAAGAGAAATTAGTCCAGAGGAATTCGAAATGCCAAAGGTAACGGCGGAAGAAGTAAAGAAAGCCTTGGGAGATATGCAAAGGGGGAAGGCAGCTGGGGAGGATCAGGTAAAAACATATTTGTTGAAGGATGGTGAACAGGTTGTTCTAGAGAAACTGGCCACCCTGTATACGCAATGCCTCATGACCTCGAGCGTACCGGAATCTTGGAAGAACGCTAACATAATCCTAATCCATAAGAAAGGGGACGCCAAAGACTTGAAAAATTATAGACCGATCAGTTTACTGTCCGTTGCCTACAAACTATTTACTAAGGTAATCGTAAATAGAATCATTAACACCCTAGACTTCTGTCAAGCAAAGGACCAGGCAGGATTCCGTAAAGGCTACTCTACAATAGGTCATATTCACACTATCAATCAGGTGATAGAGAAATGTGCGGAATATAACCAACCCTTATATATAGCTTTCATTGATTACGAGAAAGCGTTTGATTCTGTCGGAACCTCAGCAGGAATAGAAGCATTACGGAATCAGGGTGTAGACGAGCCGTATGTAAAAATACTGAAAGATATCTATAGCGGCTCCACAGCCACCGTAGTCCTCCATTAAGCAAGCAACAAAATCCCAATAAAGAAAGGCGTCAGGCAGGGAGATACGATATATCCAATGCTATTCACAGCGTGTTTACAGGAGGTATTCAGAGACCTGGATTGGGAAGAATTGGGGATAAAAGTTAAGGGAGAATACCTTAGTAACTTGCGATTCCCTGATGATATTGCCTTGCTTAGTAACTCAGGGGACCAATTGCAATGCATGCTCACTGACCTGGAGAGGCAAAGCAGAAGAGTGGGTCTAAAAATTAATCTGCAGAAAACTAAAGTAATGCTTAACAGTCTCGGAAGAGAACAGCAATTTACAATAGGCAGCGAGGAACTGGAATTCGTAACGGAATGCATATACTTAGGGCATGAAGTGACGGCGGATCCGGATCATGAGACGGAAATAATCAGAAGAATAAGAATGGGCTGGGGTGCGTTTGGCAGGCATTCTCAGATCATGAACAGCAGGTTGCCATTATCCCTCAAGAGAAAAGTATATAATTGCTGTGTCTTACCAGTACTCTCCTACGGGGCAGAAACCTGGAGGCTTACGAAAAGGGTTCTACTCAAATTGAGGACGACACAACGAGCTATGGAAAGAAGAATGATAGGTGTAACGTTAAGGGAAAAGAAAAGAGCAGATTGGGTGAGGGAACAAACGCGAGTTAATGACATCGTAGTTGAAATCAAGACAAAGAAATGGGCATGGGCAGGACATGTAATGAGGAGGGAAGATAACCGATGGTCATTAAGGGTTACGGATGGGATCCCAAGCGAAGGGAAGCGTAGCAGGGGGCGGCAGAAAGTTAGGTGGGCGGATGTGATTAAGAAGTTTGCAGGCATGGCATGGCCACAATTAGTACATGACCGGGGTTGTTGGAGAAGTATGGGAGAGGCCTTTGCCCTGCAGTGGGCGTAACCAGGCTGATGATATATATATATATATATATATATATATATATATATATATATATATATATATATATATATATATATATATATATATATAAATGAGAAGAAAGGGGGTTAACCAAGGCGCCTGATTTTTATTACTCATATCATAAGAAGCCAACAAACACTGCAACCAAGGACAACATGTGGGAAATTATCTGTGCTTAATAAATGAATGCACGAACCGGTTCGGTTCCCACCTGCGGCGATTTGTTTTTTCATCCACTTTAATTTCCAATAATTTATCGTTTCTTTATTTCATGTATTAAGCACAAGCAATGTCCCCTATGTTGTCCTTGGTATCAGTGTTTGTTGGCTTCTTATGGTATATATATATATATATATATATATATATATATATATATATATATATATACATATATATATATATATATATATATATATATATATATGGCCATGAAATACCTAATATTTGGGATTTAGGATTTTCAGGCACTTACGGTTAACTTTAGAAACACTGAAGCAGTTTGTGAGGGTACCCAGAAGCTCTCGAAGAGGCGTATAATATCCGTCCTGTATATCACTGAGTGCAAATACAATCATTTCTTCGTATAATGTGATCTTCCTTAATAATATTCATGCGAGCAAACCATACCAGGCATACACACACACACACGTTTATCAACCAATCACACCAAGGATGCTTTGCTTTACGTAGACGCCACCTCGAGTTCAGTGTGCCTTTCCTTTTTTATTTATTTTTGTTTCTATTTGAACATGTTGCACTAAGTCTTTTTGGAAGACCTCGTAAAGCCTATCACAGTGTTAGTCATGTCACAAAAATGTCCCAAACCGTTTTGCCAAAATCGACAGTCTGTTTCAGTGCTTCCGGCAACAACAGCTTGGCCGGCAGGTAACGGCATCATCCAACTATTACGACCAGTAATATGTGACTGCAAGCGCGGTGCACGAGTTGCCGGTGAATTGACTGTATTCAGCTGCGAGCTTGACCAGACGCACATCTTTCAAACTATTGGCCCTGTACTCGCAAAGATGCATGATGTACAGTGCCGCCATCAGCCTTCCTAGAGTGAATAAACCAACGCTTATACCTCTGTTGGCATCTGTTGACTAGTGTGACGTCATTTATTCGTTTAGAACGTGCCTTGCGCCATTCTATAGCATGTTCTTTCTTTTTTTTTGTCTTTTTAGTCGCAATTCTGAACCGGCAAAAGCAGGTGTCGTCAGTACAGAGAGATAAGTGCAAGCTTTATTTATTGGCATTGTCAGTAGGGCCAAGTGTTAACCATAATGGAAGAAACTCACTTGTCACCATCACAACCATCTCACTTTATGTTCGATGCATAAAATAGACATCTCAGCGATCTCCATATTTCCCTGTTGTGTGCCATCTGTCTCCATTGTATGCCTGCAAATTATTGCGTCATTGTTTTCTTGGGCGCGAATTCTGCCACTCTGGTAGATTACCGCTTATTTGCGCCACGCTTATTTGACATGCGTAACACATATCATACGCCTAATATCAAACAGAAAAAAAAACGACTTCTCCCTAACATTCAACGCATGCTATCAGCGTTCTAACGTTACGCGTGCAAAATTTTGTTCGATTGCTCGTTGATGAGTCCTGAGCTTCTCAATCTTCTTTTGCTGAGCTCTTCTATAAAGGTTAGCACTGGTTGAGTACAATAATTGTATACTTCTTTTCTCAGCTACAATGGTGAACTAAGCAAGTCACCTTGTTTATATTTTCTGGAAAAAGACGGGATGTAATGGGTTGTATCCTACATAGTTAGAAGTGCGTGACTAAATTACGGCAATGTATTTATCCCACCATCCTGTAGGAAGTGTAATAGCCACCGAGATCAATTCAGTTAACGAGGGAAACATTATGGTTGATGTACATACAAAGATAAAAATGATTTGGCCTAAAAATTCACTAAGCAAATGCTCAAAACCGTGACGTTTGGGCAACGTCGCAAGGAGGCGAGTCATAGATGAGGAGCGTTGAAAATTGTGTAATTTAATTACAGGCAAATGAAGTTCATATTACAACTGCTTGATCAAAAATAGCTTCGCTAGAAACTGGGCCACGATGCCGGGTAGGTCACACACACCCTTTCCTAGATGCTGCTTAGGTGGGTACGCTGAAATAAGGACAATTTTGGACCTGAATAAGACATGTGTAATACAAAACAGTGATAAATATAAATATCCAAAATCAGGAAAGGCGCTGACAGATTTAATAGCACACTGCAGTATAAAGGTTATAAACAGAGATAAGGTGGGTGCCTCAGAAAGGCTGGCTGGCGTTTCGACAGGCGGACCTATCTTCGTCAAATGCGGCCTCGTCATCCTCGGCATGTTAGTTTTAAAGGGTTAGTGCAGTGACGTCACGTGCGGTTGTTGTCGGTAGCGGCTGGATGTAAAGGGAGATACTTCAAAGAGAATGAGCGATGTCGCATGACGTCTGTGAGCGAGGTTCCCAAAACGAGGGGACAAGAGCGGGAGAGTGGGAAAGCGGGGAGCAAAGAAAAGAAGGAAAAGGAGAGAAACAAAAAATGGGGGCCGAAAAGAAAAAAAAAGAAATAAAACGAAAAGGAAAAGAGGGGTATGGGGAGGGGGCGTTGGTGAAGCGTGAAGTTAGGGACCATTCAGTGGTGTCGTTGGCGGGATGTTTTTGTGGCTTTAGAAGAGCCGGTCAGGCCGTCAATGCGTGAGTAACAAAAAGACCCAAAAGGACAACAGTAGAAAGAGTGACTTTAGTAGCGTAGCAGCAATGCATCGAGCACTTTTGAAGGAGTTAAGATGGCGGCAAGGTGTCTGTGGTGAAATGTATGGGGTAACCGGAAGGCAGCGGCATGGTCTTTCAAGGGACGTTAGCCCCAGTAGCTCAACGTAGGCGTCGGTACGGCGGTATACAGAAATGGCGATACCCTGTGTGGCTGAGGCGCCGAAAAAGCTATAATGGCATCTGGGACTTTGGAATGTGTTGGTGAAGGTGTTCAAAAAATATAAAGAACAAAAACACACAAAAAGGGGCGGTAGAACTCAAATCGGAATCACAGATATGAGGGTGACGTGCGCAGAAGCGGGCGGGGGCGCGTATATGTGAAAAGGCGGTCATGCAGTTAATATGGACGTAAAAACACGAGAGAATATTAAATTGAGTGACAGGCAGGGAAAAATTTTAAATAGAGGAGTAGCTAAGGTTAAGAATTAAGGTTAGCTCGTGGCATAATGTGTTTTGTGCCTTGGTTGATGATATGAGAATATCAGATTTAAGTTACCGCTATTGAAGATTCTAAGTTGCCACGGGCCAAATTAATTCCCGTCGGGTGTAGGAAATTAAACTTGTGTGTCAGGTATGATTCCGCACATTTCCTTTCGCGAGGTTAGAAATTTGTTTGTAATATATAGAGCCTTGCTTTTTCGAATATATGACCATGTTCATTAAAGAGGCTGGCTACTGCTTTAGGTAAATTGTGTTTTGTATCCGCACGGTGGCCGTTGAGCCTTGTGTGAATTTGTTGTCCAGCTCACCTATGTATTGTATGCTACACGCGGCACATTTTAGACAGTAGACTGCGTTGCTTGACGTGCAGGTAAAATCCGAAGTTACTTTCTGTGAGTAATTCAACGCTGTGCTTTTTACTATAGTAGCAGATTGATTGTGTTTGCATGTAGAGCACCTGCGGTGGGTACAGGGACCGGTTCACAACTTCGTCCTTGCCCTTAGTTTGGCATGCACAATGATATCTTTAACGTTAGCGTTGCGCCTGTAGGCCACTGTGGGCGGGTAGGGAAAAGTCTTATTAAGTTTCTGCTTGCTGGTGAGAATTATGTACTATTTAGTGAGGATGTTGTTCACGTTTGGGAGTGCGTTTGATAATTTAGTAGTAAGAAGAGGTGTTGTTGTTCTTGTGATCCTCGGGCGGGGCATGACGACCTCGGCTCGACCAAGTTGGGTTGCAGCGGCGTAGGCTTTTTGAAGGTCACTATTTGGGTGGTTCCTATTTTACAGGGTTTTTTCAAGGTGATCGAGTCAATCTGTGTTGTCTTGGTTTTCAATGCAACGGCGACATAGTCGTGCGGCTTGGCCTTTAAAGATGCCTTGTTTGCAATGTCTGGGAGGGTGGCTCGTATATTGAAGGTACTGTTGTTTTTTGAAAGGTTTCCTATACAGCGTTGTCTTTAGAGCCCCATTGTCAATGTATATTGTGTCTAGAAATTTTATGCGCACCGTTGAAGATTCTGATGTGAATTTTATTGTTGGGTGAAAACTTTAGAAAAGCTACATATCTATATAGATTGTCTTGACCATGTACCAATATTATGAATATGTCGTCTATGTATTGCAGATATGTAGGGGACTCGTCAGTGCAGCGCGATAGGAAATCTGCCTCTAGAAATACCATAAATATGCTCGCGTAGGCTAGGCGTACAGGCTAGAAAACTTGCCAAGAAACATGTGAGCTACACCTCCCTTCTGACAACCTACACAATCGGCACAGAGAAAAATATAATCCCTAAAGGTCTAACACTGAATGCTGTACCAGCTCTAGGAACATTCCCACCACACCATCGTGCAAACTGGCAAGAAACATTGCACAATGCCTCACTCTCACTTCTGAATATCGTCAAGGAACACTGCAAAGAATAAATCGAAAGTTTTAGCCAAAGAGTTGTGAACATAGCTGCGACACCGATGAGAAGAATAATTTAGAGCATTACGACGAAAAACAGTCTAGAAAATTGGTTCAGAAAGAAAGGAAAAAAGCAAACTTTAATCAGAAAACAACCTTCCAGGCAAACAGCCACCTCACGCCGACAAGAGGGACCTCGAGTCTAGAAATACCAGACGTGACTGAAACTTCCGCAAAATTAAAGCAGTCCAATGTTATAGACATTTGAAAACATTAAGTAGAAAAGAAATAGGCGTGTTATGCACGGTCCTAAACTTTTGTCCCACGAACAACACCATAAATGAGTTTGAGCTTCACAAGGACCTCTCAGAATTTTCCCGACGAATGCGTATCAGACACTTTTTCGCAGAAAACAACGCACCAGACACCGGGATGACACCACTTAGAGCTCAATCCACTTGGACTCCCGAACCAGAACACACCATAGAACTTGACATATAGCTTAAAGCTGTCAGTAAAGAAATTATAAGACTATCCACACCTAAGCGACCTAAAAACATAACTGCGTCGGAGAGTCGTATCATATCAAATCTTAGTTGCCGGGATGACATTGTTATTAAGGAAGCAGATAAGGGTGGAAGTGCAGTTATTTGGCCAGTAGAAAAATACAAGCACGGGGCATAAAGCCAACAACCCAGAACATTACCGTAAGCTAGATAACGATCGGACATTATTCTACACAATGGCAATTACAAAGAGGATGAAACCACTTTTGGCTGATGAATTGATAACACCGTCAGAATGCAAATTTCTTCAACCAAGCAACAAACGTACCGGGCGCTTCTACCTCTTTCCAAAAATTCATTAAATTCCATCTACAGAACTATACACCGCTCTATCCCAGGTCGGCCGATAGTATCAAACAACAACACCACGACAGACAGCATCTCCACATTTCTTAACTACTTCCTTGTTGACTTGCCAAAAGCACTTCCGTCATTTGTACGAAATGGGAACTATGGAGGACATTAATACTAAGCTCACATTACTCCACTACATAATTCTCGCAACACTAGACATCATGGCCCTATACACCAACATACCAATCCCCGATGGTTTATCTTGGATCAAACAAAGGCTGTCGAAACACAACGCACAACAGTCTACTGAAGTCTGCTTGGCTCCGCTTGAATTAGTCCCAACACATAACTACTTAGAATTCAAGGAGAGTTACTACCTACATTCGTTCCCATGGCACAAGCATGGGAACGCATTTTGCACCAACCTACGGAAACATATTTATAGGGATTCTAACATATTTATGGGAATTCGCCACCACAGCAGCCTATCGGGCTGCTACGGTGGCGGGCTTGGATTCGAATCCCATAGCTGGGCGCGCGTTTCTTAAATTGATATTAAATCTACTCAGCGAGAACCCGACCAGCGACCAACCAACAGGCCACATCTGGCCAAATCATGGGATGGTTACAAAATAGCTTCGCTTAAAATCTCTTGGACAATGACGGTGCTGCAAGTCAATGTGCTGGACGTGCTAGATTTTCCAACAATGGCTTCCACGCTACAATAGCTTGCGCATAAAGATGACGCGCCGCATTCTTCAGTCATGTAAAAGAAAGGGGCAGGACGATTGCCATATAACAGTTAGAGTGGATTTGTATTGCTCAAAGGAGGCTACTCTGCATTCAGTTACATGGATGTCTGCCAACTTATCGACATTTTACTAGATGAACAGTTTGACATTATTTTACTGTAATTTTTACAAAAGGATTGCACCGGTGGCGTAGAGGTAGAGTATCCGCCTCGCATGCTAGAGGCCCGTGGTTCAAATGCCGGTGCCGCGCAATTTTCCACCGAATTAAAAAAAGAAAAAAATCCGCGTGTTGATAAAATTCTATAAGCGGGCTTGGAGTGCGGTCTGATCCCGGTGGCCAGGACCGGTAACGCACTCCCTCACCAGAGCAGGATTGGCCACCCTGGTGAAGTACTTGGCCACAGCCTCCTATATGAATACAACAATCAAACCCCGGCCCTCATTCCCCAGCGGCTGCGAAGCAACTGACCACGAAGGCGGTCGGAGCTGTGACGCAGCCGAGGGTGCTAAGAATACCTCGATACGAACAGGCCACATTGGAATCAGAACCTGGCAACGTATAACGCTAGAACGTTATCTAGTGAAGGGAGTCTAGCAGTGCTATTGGAGAAATTAGAGGGCAATAAATGGGATATAATAGGGCTCAGTGAAGTTAGCAGGACAAAAGATGCATATACAGTGCTAAAAAGCGGGCACGTCCTGTGCTTAGCGGAGAGATGAGATCTAGGAGTCGGATTCCTGATTAATTAGGATATAGCTGGTAACATACAGGAATTCTATAGCATTAACGAGAGGTTGGCAGGTCTTGTTATGAAACTTAATAAGAAGTGCAAATTGAAGGTCGTATAGGTCTACGCCCCTACGTCCAGTCAGGACGGCCGGGAAGTCGAAAGCTTCTATGAAGACGTAGAATCGGCGATTGGCGAAGTCAAAACAATATGCACTACACTAATGGGCGACTTCAATGCCAGGGTAGGCACGAAGCAGGCTGGATCCAAGTCAGTGGGGAATATGGCATTGGCTCTAGGAATAGCAGAGGAGAGTTATTAGTAGAGTTTGCAGAACGGAATAATATGCGGATAATGAATACCTCCTTCCGTAAGCGAAATTGCCGGAAGTGGACGTGGAGGAGCCTGAATGGTGAGACTAGAAATGAAATAGACTTCATACTCTGCGCTAACCCTGGCGTCATACAAGATGTGGACGTGCTCGGCAAGGTGCGCTGCAGTGACCATACGATGGTAAGAACTCGAATTAGCTTAGACTTGAGGAGTGAACGAAAAAACTGGTACATGAGAAGCCGATCAATGAGTTAGTAGTAAGAGGAGAAATAGAGGAATTCCGGATAAAGCTACAGAACCGGGATTCGGCTTTAACTCAGGAAGAGGACCTTAGCGTTGAAGCAATGAAATACAATCTTATGGGTATCATTAAGGAGTGTGCAGTAGAAGTCGGTGGTAATTCCGTTAGACAGGATACCAGTAAGCTATTGCAGGAGACGAAAGATCTGATCAAGAAACGCTTATGTATGAAAGCCTCTAACCCTACAGCTAGAATAGAACTGGCAGAAATTTCCAAGTTAATCAACAAGCGTAACACAGCTAACGTAAGAAAGTATAGTATGTATAGTATGTATAGAATTGAACATGCTCTCAGGAAGAAAGGAAGCCTGAAAGCAGTCAAGAAGAAACTAGGAATAGGCAAGAATTATATGTATGCGTTCGGAGACAAAGCCGGCTATATCATTACTAGTATGGATGAGATAGTTCAAGTGGCTGAGGAGTTCTATAGAGATTTATGCAGCACCAGTAGCACCCACGACGAAAATGGACGAGAAAAAACCCTAGACGAAATTGAAATCCCACAAGTAACGCCGGAAGAAGTAAAGGAACCTTTGAGAGCTATGCAAAAGGGGAAGGCAGCTGAGGAGGATCAGGTAACAGCAGATTTGTTGAAGGATGGTGGGCAGATTGTTCTAGAGAAACTGGCCACCCTGTAGACGGAATGCCTTACGACGTCTAGCGTACCGGAATCTTGGAAGAACGCTAACATAATCCTAATCCATAAGAAAGGGGACGCCAAAGACTTGAAAAATTATAGACCGATCAGCTGACTGTCTGTTGCCTACAAAGTATTTTCTAAGATAATCGCAAACAGAATCAGGAACACCTTAGACTTCTGTCAACCAAAGGACCAGGCAGGATTCCGTAAAGGCTATAGACCATATAGACCATATTCACACTATCAATCAGGTGACAGAGAAATGTGGAGAATATAACCAACCCTTATATATAACCTTAATTGATTACGAGAAAGCGTTTGACTCATTTGAAACCTCAGCAGTCATGGAGGCATTACGGAATGAATGTGTAGACTAGCCGTATATAAATATACTGAAAGATATCAATAGCGGCTCTACAGCCACCGTATTCCTCCATAAAGAAAGCAACAAAATCCCAATAAAGAAAGGTGTCAGACAGGGAGATACGATCTCCCCAATGCTATTCAAGGCGTGTTTACAGGAGGTATAAAGAGACCTGGATTGGGAAGAATTGGGGATAAGAGTAAATGGAGAATACCTTAGTAACTTGCTATTCGCTGATGATATTTCCTTGCTTAGTAACTCAGGGGACCAATTGCAATGCATGCTCACTGTCCTGGAGAGGCAAAGCAGAAGGGTGGGTCTAAAAATTATTCTCCAGAAAACTCAAGGAATGTTTAACAGTCTCGGAAGAAAACAGCAGTTTACGATAAGTAACGAGGGACTGGAAGTTGTGAGGGAATACATCTACTTAGGGCAGGTAATGACCGCGGATCCGGATCTTGAGACAAAAATAATTAGAAGAATAAGAAGGGACTGGGTGCATTTGGCAGGCATTCTCAGATCATGAACAGCAGGTTGCCATTATCCCTCAAGAGAAAAGTGTATAACGGCTGTGTCTTACCAGTGCTCACGTACGGGGCAGAAACCTGGAGACTTACGAAAATGGTTCTACTTAAATTGAGGACGACAAAATGAGCTATGGAAAGAAGACGGATGGGTGTAACTTTAAGGGATAAGAAAAGATCAGATTGGGTGAGGGAACGAACGCGAGTTAATGACATCTTAGTTGAAATCAAGGAAAAGAAATGGGGGTCAGGACAGGTAATGAGGCAGGAAGATAACCGATGGGCATTAAGGGTTACGAACTGGATTCCAAGGGAAGGGAAGCGTAGCAGGGGACGGCATAAATTTAGGTGGGCGGATAAGATTAAGAAGTTTGCAGGGACAACAAGACCGCAATTAGTACATGACCGGGGTACTTGGAGAACTATGGGAGAGGCTTTTTTCCTGCAGTGGGCGTTACCAAGCTCATGATGATGATTGTAACGTGCCAAGAGAGACGACGCTTACAGGAGCATATCTAGGGCAGGAAAGTGAACGATGGTTTATTGAGAGCGTGGCTTACAAAGGATATGATGCAGCGCGCTGTACATACGGCGCATCACCAATGCGCGTCCACGCTATTATCATCAGTACACGTGTCCTATACATCCTCCCTCGGGTAACAAACAAAAGAGTGACTTAGAAACATATACACATTTGCGAAAACTTATGACACTTGCTGAAAATGTAATGCAGCGTCTGGGGAGGCCGGTCTACATGAGTCGCACTTCAAGTAGAATGCGTCGGTTGGATTCCAGGTGAAGGATCGCTGTCACTTGCTGGTAGCATTGGTCATACGGCTGTTCCTAGAGATGACGCCTCGGAGGCTTGCGCTGCTGGTTCAGCAGGTGCTGCAGGCGCCGGCGCACGGGAGTTTTACCTGGTGGACTCTCCACGCAGTCTTCATCATTTTCACCGCTATACTGTCCACCCGTCCTAAGGAGATGTCGGCGGTTGCGCCGCAGGACACGGTGGTCTTGGGTCCTTGCCAAAGAGGAACGTGGAGCAGTTTCACCAACGACAATCGCTTTTGGGGCCCACCCAGTCGCATCCTGAAGCCTCATCTTCATTCTTGTGCGCAGTATTTGCAAAGGTTTCCCAGCCCTGGCTTGGTGGTGCTTCCTCACAGGGGTCCCGGACGCGTATTTTCATCCGCTAGCAGCTACAACGGGGCGTGGCACTATAGGCCAAAGCAGGTCACGTGACTTCCGCTGCTTTGAAAGAAGCCAGCTAAAAGCTAAGTGTACTGTGGCTTATGTATTGTTAAACAAGATTTCGTAAATCATAAAAATACTGTACGCGACGCCCATTGCTGAAATTAACGCCTGTTGTCATGGCAATGGTGGAGACGCTGCGACCTTGCCGAGTGCAAATGGCGGCGCTCATGCGAACTGACTGAACAGCCGCGCACGCCCGTTGGCCACATTACCATGCGTCGGACTACACTGGACGAAATGTAAGTACAATTCTGCATTATACGTGTGCTATCTTAGCAAGCATGTTGGCAACGTGGGACTTATGCTTGGCTCTGCAACGATACACCCAGCTCCTCCTGAGCGCGGGGCTCTTCGCACCACGAAATAACTACACGCTTCCCGCGAAGTTTAACACATTGGGGTGCGCCTCACACTGCGCAGCAGCCCGCCTGGTGCAAGCTGGTGCAAAGGAGCGTGTGCAAAATAATTTTCGCTGGATACTTCTATGGCATAAAGGAGCACCAAAACAGCGCATCTTTACATTCGACCTGCCCCTGTACTAGCGCCAGGAATAATTGTCCTTTGCTCTATTCATGACCACGCGAGCTGCATCGCTGCACGAAGCATTATTGCGGTACATATTTTTTTTTCTTTCAAAGCTGCCATAAGGCAAATCGTGTATATATATTTATATATATATATATATAATTTTTCTTACAGACATTTAGTTCTTATATTTGGATTCGTGAGATGTTCAAACTTCGTTACGAGATTGACTGGAAAAGGCAGTGAATACACACCAGCAGCAAGTATGTTTCAAACTTAAGTTGCCACATTATTTTTAGAAAGACCCCAACATTGTCTCAAATATTCACATTCTTGTAACTGTTTGACAATATGCACCATTTGCAACTTCCAGCAATTTTGCAGAAACAAGTCTACTTGCTATAGCAGTATTATGCAAAAGGTGTTGGTCAGTCCAATATTAATGAACCTGCATAACTGACAATTTGTCTAATTTGTTCAAAACCACATGTGTAAAGAGAGATGTGCCACAAAGGTGCAGACTTTCTGCTGCTTGATGCTGAATTGGTGAACAACTTGAAAGCCAGGAAGACAGACCATGCCTGACTGCATTATTTAGTAGAGTAGAAAACGCTATGCGCTATCTCCGCGGAGATTCATTCAGCGCAACTGAGTTCGTTATCTTAAGTCTCTAATGAAAAGCCCGATCAGCCAACTTTAGAATGTAAAACATACTACTACTACTGCTAAAGCCAAGAAACACTAAAATTGTTCGAAAAATACTAGTTCTTTCATTGGCGAAGACATACAGAAATTATTCTTGAAGAATTACCTGTAGGGACACTTAAAAAAAATGCACCAAAAATCAGCATCAGAAATTGGCATCAAAACATTATTTGCATCACTGAAAAACAGAAATGTTCGTATTGCTTATTCATGGAATATTCATATAATGATAGCCAAAATTTCACCTGCCATCTTAGTGGTGGCGCTGCCGCTGGTAGGTCAGAATCAATGATACACGTTTTTCAACGATACAACTGATCAGGAGCTTACAAGGCCATGAAATACCCCCGAGTGGCCAAATAGAAATATCTTGGGGTATGGATAAACAAAGGACAGATGTACACGGAAAAGCATGAACAGTCTCTCCTAGCAAAAGGGCGAAGAGATGCCGGGATAATGAAACATAGGGCATTGTGGGGGTACAACAGGTATGAGGTACTGAGAAGTATTTGGAAGGTAGTAATGATGCCGGGGCTTACTTTTGGGAATGCGTTCCCGTGTTTAAGGGCAGAGGTTCAGTCAAGAAAAGAAGTAAATCGGAGAGCTGTGGGAAGATTAGCACTAGGTGCCCACGGGAAAACCACAAACGAAGCAGTAAAAGGGGATATGGGCTGGGCATCGTTCGAAGCACGGGAAGCTCAGGGTAAAACCTATACGAAAAACGTCTGAGGAAATTGGACGATAACAGGTGGGCAGCTAAGGTATTTAAATACCTATACAGAAAGAGCGTTGACTCACAATGGCGGAAAAGAACTAGGAAGCTAACCAGTAAGTATGCCAGACACGAGGATGAAGAAAGACAGAGCATTAAACGACAGGTTAGAAACGCGGAAGGTAAAAATTGGATAAATTCAATGGAAAAGAAGCATAGTGTGGAACTATATCGATACTGGAAGCAGCAGATCAGGAAGGAAGCATTTTATGATAACTCAAGAGACAGTGCCCTATTCTTTAAAGCTAGGTCAGGATGTCTTAGAACGTGGAGCTATAAAAAGAAATTTAACGAAGAAGAAGACACATGTACTGTGTGTGGTAAATATGTAGAAACAATGGAACACCTCATACTAAAATGTGATGGTATCAAGCCCGACGTCGATGCGGCCACAGTCACGCTTCCTGAGGCCTAGGGTTCAGAGATAACGATAGTCATGTAAATAAATATGCGGTGGAAATTAGCAAAAGGCGATTGGAGGATTGGTGGCTCAAAAGCAGAGGTGACGTAAGGTTAAAAGGGTAGGAAGACGTATTTAAGGAAAATCACGAATTTAATAAGGAAGACGTATTTAAAGAAAATCACGAATTTAATAACACAGAACACAGGTAAACAAAAATAGAAGGCAAAATAAAAACCTGAGCATGGTGGCGACTGCCATCACACCGTTTCAAAGGGGATGCCCCTACCTTCCATCCATCCAGAATAGTGTAGTGGGTACAAATAGTAACTCTCTGAAAAAACATCTTGATGACTATATATTTGCATTCTGCTGAAATCAGTTCAGCCATAAATAGGAAGCAAATGAAAAGTTGTTTATGATTGTTGAATGGACGGCAATAATTTTACATGGTCTATGAATCGGACATCTTGCCATAAAATCGTAACAGTTGGCAGATACACAAAGCCTATCAGGCGGTAGTAGTAACAACCTGCTTAAAGGCTCTGTGCTTTCTTCAGTTCCCAAGAGAATATATGCTGTTTACATTCTATTTTGATTAGAATTGACTAATCACGGTGGTGAAAGTTATTTCCCTCCCCTCCATTTTGTGAAATGTGACAAATGTTCCATTACATGAGTGCCTTGTTCTCTCTGGTCTTAAGCTGGACTAATTCTGAAATCGTTACAGATGCTGTTCAAGAATGCACATTGACTTCGGAGGTCTTCTTCAGAATATTGGAGTAAAGCCAGCAATTTTAATGGAGTCAATCCGTCCATATGACCACTTGGTGCAAGCTTCATTTTTGTGTTACACATTCACTCATTACAATAACTGTAATAAAAGATTTGGAAAATACATTTCTCAAGTCCTCTATTGCCCAAGAAAAGAAGCATGTGATTGCAGGGAATTCAGAAAATAAACCCTATTCGCACCCTTCATAGCATGAAACACAGTTTGAAGCAGGTGTACGTAGCATGTGCAACATAAAAAAACGTGAAATGCGATTAAAACTTGCCACATAATGGCAACTACAGGAATATAGAATGCCACAGAAATCTAAAGGAAATTTATTTCAGCATAAATATGAAGTTCAAAGGCATAAAGTTTCCTTATTATATGCTGATGGAGTTCTCAAAATAATTTTTTTAGCATGCTATATATCATCCTTGCCACAGGTAACATTTCAACACTCAACTTTCACTTCAGAATTCGTTTTTATAGAGCTCGCCGCTCTGGCATACAAGTGACTCGTTAAGAAACCTTTGTACCGCAGACAAATTCCTCCCAAATTGGGTAAGATGAAGTGCTAGTGAAAAAAGGCCCTGAAAACAAAAAAGGAATGGCAGACATTTTTTGTTACCACAGCAATAAGTCTTTGCTGCCGAGCTTAATTCTACCCTCAGATACACAAAAACCTCGCGCAGTGCTATGCTTAGGGATGATCTCAGCATACTGTTCAATATTGTATTGCTTTCTGTCTGGGCAGGAACTACACAGGAAATGTAGCGTATTGAAATGCACTCACGTAAACACTGTCTTGCAAATTAAAGTGAAATTCAGAGGAAAATAGTATCAGCAGCCCCCATGAATTCCTGTCCTATGCTGGTAAAAGGCACCAGGAGAAAGAGTGGACAGGGTACGGGTGGGACTTTTGAAGTCATCCTTTAAGGTTTGTGTGGCTCCTAGAGAAGTACGGTGAACTACCTAAAATATTCCACACACTTGAGGATTGGCCTACTGACCCAAGTCTAGTTACTAAACAGGACTCTAAATAGGCTGAACGTCTCGGCTGTATACATTCTTCTAAATAACAGTGCTAATTTTTGCTTCCGAGTGTGTTTCTTTTATGGCATCATTCTTTTTACTGTCGCTTTACGAAGTGCGCCATTAACTTAAATGCTATGGAATCCTTTCCAAGAGCAGTCAAGAATTTTACATGGGAACACATGCGGTGGAGAGAATACGGTTAATTTGCACCACTTGTATCAAAATTTTCATTCTGGCATTTCTTGTGCCAAAACCATGATTTTATTATGAGGCACATCATAGTGAGGGACTCCAGATTAATTTGGAATATCTAGGGTTTATTAATGTGCTCCCAATGCACGGTATATGGGCTTTGTTTAATTTCATCCTTATCGAAATGCAGCAAGCGCGGCCGGGATTCATTGAGATGCTGTTGCTGTGGTGGAATGTACAAGCCATGGCTTAATACTTAAGCGTGTTTGGAATACGTTGTTGCAATACTGGAATTGATGACATCGCTAAAGGGCATCAAAGTATAGCGCTGTTTGAGGTTAGCGATCGCCTGCTCACTTATATGCTTGCATTTCTTCTTTATGAAGCAAGCATATAAGTGGGGTGCCAAAGTCTCGAGACACTTATAAGTTGCCACTTCAATTGTACCAGCAACTTTGGCTAACCATTTTAGAATGGATATATATCAGACATCAGTTAATCAAAACACTGCAGTGGCGCCTTTGCTAGCACGATAGTGGCGAGCACGCCAAAAAGCCATTTTCTTCGCAATGTCACTGAGCCCCCCTACGCCCTAAATATGACATGCACTGTAACTAAAGCAATGGCATGTCAGTAATCCATACTGAACTGATGTGGCAAACAGAGGATGAAGATGAACAAGGCTGATTTCCAAAAAAATTGAAACAAGGTGCGAATATATATACAAACCATTCCAGCTTGTGCATCTGTCCTGGTCAACCATCTCAGAACACATGGCAAATGATAACATATTCTCACCTTATTTCGATAAATTTTTTTTGGAGTTGGCACTTAATTTTGTGTCGTCCACAGTCCTATCTTTGTGTTGTTCCATTAAAAAAGAAGTCCCTGAATTATTTTACTCTATGGATTGCTTCAATTAGTACCAATTTTTCTGTCAATCACGACAAAGGTTTGTAGAGGCAGACCACAATGCACACATCAGTGTTTTTGTAGTTCGTAGAGATTTTAAATTATTACTTAGACATGAATCTCCTACTCAGCCAATGCAGCTCAACACATGCCAAGTCATTTCAGCGTAGCACAACATGGCAGTGAACATTTTCACTGCACAATAACTGTATCTGTCGTGATTTTAATTCCATTGCAACAAAGCATATGAGGTGTGTCCTTGAAGAAAAATAAATAGCACCATAATTAAAATAAAGATCTTGCTCAAAAGCTATTTATTGCAATATAGATAAAAAAACAGGAAGAACATTCTGTCAGCGACACTTGCAGAAGGTCATTTACTGGCAAAACTTGACGCAGCAGCACCACCATGGCATGCGCCTGCAAAAAAAAAGCAATCCATATTCATCTGCATTGCTACCACACAAAGAAACCCACGGCTTTGCTATTGTGCCAACACATTCCACAACTCGGCCCATGCATGTTATGCATGACTGGTAAAAGAATAGGGATCCTAAGCATGCTAAGAAAGTATCAGCAATGGTGCAGCGAGCTATTTCAAGAACAGATTTAAAGTTTGAGTTATAGAAATAAGTACACCTTTGCAAAATGTGCTCTTTCTACAACATAATGTAGAAGAACTGCCTGCGACAGATTTGGAGCAGTAGCGAAACATCACACCGCATTGTGCAACCTCTGATGCCCTACCACTTATTTTTATGGTTTTTATGCACTTGCCACTAAATTGATGGCACAAATGGCACATATGTTCACTATACTCCATTCCATACATAGCAGTCAACACTGTGGAAGCTACGCAAGAAGTTCGGTCAAGAAAAGTTATCACTCCGTGTGTTCCATCTATCCTTCGCTCACACGAGCATGTACGCGAGGCTGCTCGACGGGTTGAAAATAAAAAAATTCGAGAAGAACAAAAAACAAAAATGATCTAAAACAACGATTAGCCACCGTATACCACAGTACGTTTGTTTGTAAGGATTAAAATTTGTTTAATTCAATACTGAGCCTATATATAAAACAGTTGTGCACAATTGTGGTCAGAAAGCATCAAACTAGCTCGAAGTGCAAATGAAGCCACTGCAAGAAGTCTCTTTAGCCTCCACAACGTTGACTGCTATGTATGGAGTGGAGTATATGCAGTTACGAAAGGTAACATCATTTGAATGTTCTAAAAGTTGAAGATGAAACATTCACAGAGCTGAAAAGAAGAGAAGTTTGAGCATGTTCCTGCTCCACTAGGAAGCCAATCCTGGCTATGAAGGGTAGATACTTGGGCATGTTGGCAGTTCATGTTTAAAAAAAAGAACTGCATGAGAGACAAGCACAAACAGGTTGGAAGTCAGCACTGAGTGTGTCCATGTTTCTTATGTTGTTCTTATTTCGAGCTAATCCATTGGCATTGGTGGCGGTGTAGGCCCACCGACACAACTGAAGTAGAAGTGTTCAAATCAAAATTTATTTGGTAAGAGTGGAGGAAACTGCTTTTAAAAATGAAAGGTTTCTACAGGAGCTACATTTCACTTTTCATTTTCTTCATCAATGGCTCGGCCACTGGCACACTACGCTGTTGCTGTTATCAGCTGCCGAACACAATGAATGATAAGAAAATTTAAACATTATACTACCAAGTTTAAATTGTCTGCTATTGCCCTGGCAGTCAAGAATGATAACCATGCACCAGGATAGCACTTCACTGTCAGCAAAATAACGATTTGTGACTGGCAGATAACTTCAGAAAGTACAAGCTCCACAAAGGGCAAAAAGGTCCTGAACAAGGGTAAAAAGGCAGAATGGCCGGAAATGGGAGCTCATCATTGATCATAGGTTGCAGTGCAATGGGCTGAAGGCAGGAGAATCAACAGTGCAGTTGCATCTGAACACAGGGAGAGAGAGAGAGAGAACAACTTTAGCGAAAATGCCTGCAGAGTCGGTTAGGCTCCCTCCACGCAGGGAGGACAAGCTTTTACCGCGACGCGGCCACTGCGTCAGTCTCGTGCATTGTGCTCCTCGAGGTCTTGGTTCCTCGCTACTTCCGGGGATCTGAGACGGCCGCCGCTCCCTTCCTGGGGGTGCTGCCCCCCTTCTCCTCGGTTTCGCGTGGTCGCTGCCGAGACCTGCTGGACGGCCTTGAGTTGTGTATCTTGGTCATAGCTCCTCGTTGCAGCCTCTAGCTGCGGCGGGATCGTCGTCTTCTCGCTGGCTTCTCGTGGATTTATACTACAGTCCCAAAGGATGTGAGCCGCGGTGGCTCTCTCCTTAGCGCACAGTCTACACACGTCACTCGCGTACACGCTCGGACACACGTGCTTGGCTAGCACCGGGGTGAGCAGGGACCCCATGTAAAATTGCCTGTATAACACTGCCTCCTTCCGGGTAAGCCCCGGGTGAGGTGGCGGCATAGTCTGTCTATTAAGTCTGTACCACTTCACTATTTCGTTGAAGGTGGTCATCTTGTCCTTGGCACTGCACCGCGACCAACACTCCGAGTCGGCCGTGCTTCTACACACAGGGACACACAGGGACATTGGTGAAATATATGAATGCTGATAGTTTTGTCAGTAGACCAGCATGGTTCATGTCTTCAACATTCACGAGGCACGACTTGGCGATTCGAGCTGCATAATCATGTGCCAAAAGCTGCCAGGTAACTGAGCAGCAGCTGCAGAACTTCAAGGAATAATTTAAGAACGAATTGACAATCTTAATGTTTGCCCTAGTCACATCATCAAGAAGGACAAAGTCCCTTTACAGGACACCACTTCACTACGATCACTGTCTCTGATGTGGACAGAATGAAGCTGCCACTATATTTAAAAAATGATACTGAAAAGGCAATTGGCTACTGGCGCTCAAGACACCTAAGCCTACTTCACCACTCATACCCTGAAAAACACAGCAAATAATGCCCATTCTGTGCCAATTATGCCAACGGAACCCCACAATACCTCCTATCCCTCACCAATCCCAAGGGGAGGCTGTGCTGCTCAGCTCCAGCCTGAAAGACCAGCGTGAGCTGGTGGCCCGTGCCTGCTTAGCGGCCAAAAGAACCTTTGAATAAGGGCCCCTCCCCTGGTAGAAAGTTGGTTCACTAAAGCTTATTCTCTCTCTCTGTCAGTTTTAGAAAATGCCTTCTATTGAGGTACAGTATAAGGGCGCATCACCAGCTGCAACTCCGAAATCAAATAAGGCAACAAATTGATCATCCATGGTTATTATCAGTGGAAAGGCAAAAATGCTGTAGCCACTTGATACTGCTGCTACCACACAGCTCTATGTCTGCTTTGCAGCGCCAGTGGGATTTACAAATGACAGATGCTGAGCACAGCATCAGATTCTCTTGGTGCATGAAGCCCACTTCATTTGACAAAGTGGCCAAATCGGTCCACGAAGCCTGGGTCACAGTGCCTATGTATACCATAACTACAGGCTTCAGGGAAGCTGGCCTAATTGCATGTCCACCTGAGTGCAACAATGAAGTGGAACCCAGCCGCAATCCAGAGGCCAATGACTGGGACAGTGGCAGTTGAAATGTTTGACATTGCATCACAGGAGAAGAACATTGAATGAAGTGCAATAAAGTTAAGAGTGCTGCTTCTTGGGCAAGTTGAAATTGAATCCTGTGGTGAGGTACGTTTTTAACTCAGGGACAGAGTAAGGCACATAGCTAAACGTTGTCTGCTCTTGTTTGTTGATCTGTGCCTTACTCTGTCCCTGTCCTAAAAGCACACCTCGTCACAGTTTGCAATAATGTTGCCTTCCTGTACCCAAGAGGAGCGTTTGTTGAATATTTTTAAAGTTTTCTTGTCCACCATCCTGTGTTCTGGGGTGGGTTGATCAGTTGCTGGCTGGGTTCTCCCTGAGTAGACACTTCCTAAAAAAGTTAAGCACATCCAAGACACATGCTGTGAAGCTTTGGTGATACCTATCTGATGTTGTATAAGGACTGGTTTGGTTTGATGAGAGCTAGCCCCAGTCACATGAGCATGCCAAAGCTCCTTTGAAGTTAAGGAGCATTGAGCTTTCAAAGGCACATTAGTTCAAGGGATATGTCTTGGTGCTACATGGTCTCCAGATGGTCTCCGTTGAAGCTTTTAACAGGAACTGCGCTGCCATCACCTCGATAGTAATAAAAAAATATGGCCCAAATGCGTCTTATAATAAATTTGTAATATTCTTTTTCAGCAATATTTATTTTTCCTAATACACAGAAACATCAAAACAAGATCCACGCGTACTAGAGGCATTACTTTACCAAATACAGATGTATTTATTGCAATGATGGCCACCATGTGTACCGCTTCGTACACCGCATGTTGGCGTCGATTATTCAGTGTTGCCCTTGCTTCAGCCGCTTTGTTTCATTCCCTGTGGCTAGGCAGCGGTAGGTACACGTAAACACGGTAAAATAAAGAACTACAAAACAAAAGTGACGAGGGAAGAAGATGCGCAGAAAAAAGCCAAGGAGACTGGGATGCCTAGCAACCGCTAACCGAAGAACCAAATCGCACATGGCACTATTAACTCTAGGCATGGCACACGTGTTGCGTCGATGTTGCTGCTGACGACAGGCCGGGCCGGCGCTGCTGCACCGTCGCGTTCATAATGATTGCGGGTGTCCCGAAAGTGTTTAGTACTTCAGCAATAGTATTCAGTACTTATAAGCTTGTTCTGAAGACGTAAAAAGTGAACTTTCATATTTTAGATATTTTTTTCTGCTGTTGGACGCCCTCTAGGCTCGAAAGTATTCCCTTGAGCTTTCCAAGGACAAATGCGCACTCCCTTGACTAAAAGCTGCCTTCCAGTAGGGCTCCTCTGCTGTGCCTGTGTGACAGTGCGCATTCTCCCTTGAAGTAAAGGATCTTTGGTTCGAAGGACTTTGAAAGTGCCCATATGACTGTGCATAAGCTATGTAAAGAAAATCGGCTAAATTAAAAAATCCGTTAAACATACTTGACCATTCCATTAAGGGATCGAGGTTCTTTAGAGATGCCCGTGAGCTGACATTGCATGTTGAAGCTTTACGCAGGAAGTTATTTTTGGGTATGGAAACAAATGTGGGCATGCTTGGTGAGCATTCAAAGGCTATATAAGCCACTTTGCAGGTACTCCCGATAACCGTCGTACTTAAATTCACAAATATATCCGACGAAGTAACAAACAACCCAACAGCTAGGCAGGCACACCAGACCCAGGAAAGCAGGCAAGGGAAGCATCACTTAAAAAGAAATGCATCTGGCTATTAATTTCAAACAAGTGATAGCCTGATCTTCTACCCATTTGGTTACAGCTGTAAGTGCAAAAAGCGCACATTACACGTAGTGGCAGGCTCACCTGTAGAGCAATAACTCTATGTGTATGGAAGGGTGGCATCACCTAGCAATACAATTATTAGCTTACTGATGATGATGATTTTTGGCATCCCCTTCGAAATGGAGCGGTGAGAAATAGCCACCTAGCCTGCTTTGATTTAATTAGGTACGCTGTACATGTTTTTCTTTCTAGCATTTTTGCGTACATCTCCTGAAGCTTTCTTCTCTTCCTCAAAACTGCTCTATCTACCTTGTGTGGCTACCTATGCCTGTAACACATCCGGTTCTATCAATTTCTTCCCTGCTTTTTTTCCACCAATACTTTAAATGTCTTGCTTATCTCTTGCTAAATTCAAGCGTTTCTGGACTATGTACATTACCTATGGGTCCCACTGGGTGAATCCCTCCACATTCCATCAGGATGTGCAAAGCTGTCTCCGGATTTTTCCTGCAGCGCACACATGCCTCATTCTGCTGAGAATACGTGTTTCGGTATGTACATGGTCCTGAATATTTGACTGTGTGGTGAATAAAAAAAAATAGATTTTGCACTCTGGTACCACTGCATTGTTCTTGCTCAAATTTTGCAGAACGATTGCATTTTGGCATCGACTTCATTTAGTATAACACTTGGCAGGATTAGTCGCCTGTTTTTTAAGACAAAAATTAGAAACTTTTGTCGTCTATGGGAAAAATTGTCTGAAAAGCAGCCCTGGCAGTGTCGCCACCTGTCGTCATCTGCAGAAAGCAGCGGTTCAGGGAGGGCTGCCGCGTGTTGCCCGCTCCTGGAGCAGGCCACTGTTTATGCTTTATGCTTGAATCGTACTGGCAGCAGTTCATATGCCCATAAGCAGAGACAAATTTGCACTTTTTTTCTTGGAAACCAGGCAATTAACTGTGCCCAATATTATACTAAACAAAGTCGACTCCAAAATGCAATCCTTTCGCAAAATTTGAACAAGAACAGTGCACCGATGAGAGCAAAATCTTTTTTTGAACACACGCAGACATGTATTCAGGACCCTGTATTTGTACTTGGGCAATCAGCTCGATCCTCAAATAGCAAGGCACTGCCCTTTGTGTTATCGCACTCATTTTCCCTTCCAATTTTTTTCTTCCCATTTTTGTAAATCTCCATGGCCTATTTTCTTTTTTGTTTCCATTCTCTGCATCCCATTCGCTGTCTCTGTTTCTCTCACTTTCTTTCTGAGGAGTTCTGGTTGTCTATTTACAATTTCAATCACCGTGTACTTGGTTGCTTTCTTAACCTCTTCCTCTATTCTGTGTCCACGCTTTTCAGGTACAGGTACTTATGCACATTAGCCGCCAATTCATTTTGATCCATGTTCCTGAGTCCTCAAAACTAATTTTGCTCTGCGCTTCTGACTCCAAAATAGGCCCAATCCATGTCCTCCTGCACTGCCTCACTTTCAACCCTGACAAGAACAATTGCCTCGGTGGCGTCACCTTGTGGAAGCCGGAAAATAGAAGCACAAAAAGTGCTAGTATACGTGATGGCATCTTGACCCATTCCAAAAACACACGAAAGGGCAGTGCAAGCTGGCAGTGGAGCTGGGTGGTTTCTGCATCACCTGGCTTGAGTCACCTGGCACTGGACGAAAAATGATCGCATCAACAAGGTCTAAAACCAACTCAAATTCATTTGTTTAGTGAAGCTTTCAGGTTGATGGTCGGTGAAGGTGATGTGCTTTGTTTCTGCAAGGTCCGCCATTGTTTCCGAAGATACGAAATGCATTCATCGCCAAAATCCACTGCTCAGTCATTACCAAGATGTGCAGTTATGCCTTAGCACCATATGCTGATTCTTGCAATGCTTGGGATTCACGTTTTTTTGTTCTTTTTTTTTTCCCGCTACCATTTGCAGGTCGTAAAAATTTGTTTATGGAACTGCAACGCACTGAAATAGGAAAGTATGGTATTTCACGATCACACAAATTGAGTTAAAGTGGGTGCATCTTATCACAGACGAGAGGTATATACTATTTTTTTATTATACATATCTACATCACCCACAAAGCATTATTGTTGGCGAGATTCATACAACATTACACTGGCATATTATTAAATTGCAGTACAAAACTAGATAAAAGCAGGACGTGCAATTTAATACTGGAAAATCACTGTTCCCTTTCAAATTTCGCATATGTGAAAGCCTCATGTAAATAAGCGAGACCGACTCCATGGATGCGAAGATTAATAGAAATTACAACAATTTGTGTGCTGGACATGGCTATTCTTTATTTTCAGTGGAAGCTAAGTTAATTTATTATCTGCTCATGAAACCAAATGGGTTATGAATTAATTCTGAGCTGCATAGCACAGTAAGACATGTGCAGAACTTCTGCCTTTATTGTTCTAGTTTATTGCCACAGAAAGTTGTCCACAAGATTTATATGTCTTACTAATACATAATTTGGAACAGAAGCATGCAGATTTTGAGTGCATATAGCACTGTTGAAGAAATTTTGATCGTGCAAAGTTAGTACTCAGTATACTTGCCACTTTATTTTGATTTCATTTGTATTGAGACACACATTACTGTCGCGAAAGAAGTATGCAGCGTTTTTTTAAGATCCTGGGTATTCCTCAATGCGGCGCTGTCGGGCAGAGAGCGGTGTCTGAGACGTGTAAACACGACAACGAGCGGCGCGGGTGACTGATGTTCACGCTTCTGCGTGGGAATGACTGCGATAGCGCCTCGGCCACTTGCTATCAACCAGCCGATGCAGTCATACCTGCCATTCAAAGAACTCTTCTGCACACAGCCGACCTTGAAGGCATCCTGAAACGTGTCGAGATGAGCCTGTGCACGTGCCGCGGTCGGTTCACCCCTACCCATCAGTCATGCTTAGTTTCGTTTCCGGAGCAACTCCTCCTCTAGCCCAGCCGCCAATAGCGCTGGTACGAAATACGAAGGCGATCTCACCTGTTTGGTGTCTGCGGCCATCTATATGGGCGTCTTGCACTGGAGTTTGAGGTATTAGCCCCGAGAACGAACTACAGGGGTGCTGCGAGCGCCACTCGCGTGACGTCAGGGCAAGGACTCGCTCCTGTCATCTGCTACAGTTCGGGCGTTGTCCGGGCGCTTTCTGCGGTATTTTCGTTTGCCCTCGTTCTCTCTGCTTGTATACTTATGGTGGTCGTCTCAAATATATTTTTACGACGTCTCACTTTGCGAACATTTATTCAAAGAGCTAATTCCTTAGACAACAATGCAGCTCTCAAAGGCAATGCTACAGTGCCAGCCGAAGGAGCGCAGACCAGCCCATTGCGGGTTTTTTATTCGTGGATGGACAATCGCAAAAACATAGCATATAAGAATCCAGTTATGATACCATACCTGCCGCGGTACAACAAGTATGTCGCAAATGCTGGCTATATATGACTTCTACAACAGTTACGTTGATTTTAATCCGCTAAAACAGGTTTGCTCACGACGAGTAGTTCATAATATAATATGGAATTTTTGCATTTCTTCACAGAAACGCTCGGCAGTAACACGGGGACTTAACTAATACTGCAGTTTAGATTCTACAAGCACCGCTTGCTTCTTTAACTGCTTGTGAACATTAGGTCGTTCTTCGCGTGTTTATTTTAAGCGGCGGAAACTTGAACTAAAGTTAATGAAGGCTTATAGCTATTTACAGACTGCAAATAGGAATGTACCAATATATATTCCCTCAACTCACTTGAGAAATTTACTGGTGCTTGTTGCTTGAGGAATATACATGAGGAATCTTTTTGGCGAACTGACACAGGCTGTTCGGTCCAAATTTTTTAGTGAAATATGCCTGTTGGACCGCATGGCTGCAGCTAGAAAGAAGTCGAAGCGTCAATCATTAGCAGTATGGGACATATTGAAGATAGCAAAATTGCCCGGTGGTGGGTCAGAAATCAAGTGAAAGTATATGCAAGGCTTGTAGTGCTTTCTCTATGAATGTTTGCTATTGCATTGGAGAAAACGATTTAGCCTGCAGTTGGGCAAGGTTCTCTTTTATGTACCGACGAGGTGAATAGTTATCCGTTTGTATAATTAAACACTGGATCGAGACATGGTGAGACAGAAGGTGCTTGAATTTTTCTTTTCTAGGCAATCTAAACTGCGCTGTAGTAGCTCGAGAATACTATAGCCATTCCAGTTGGCGCTGTAAAAAAAATGCTTTATGGTTTGAATTTGAAGTTGTAGTGAACTGATGGGTTTCGCGAACATAGCGTGCCTCGCCATACCGACAGTCGGTTGCTACCGCTACGTGATCAGGGATGTGCCATATTGTCGATAAATGCTACTGAGGGCCACTATCAAACATTTCATCACTTGCAATTGATTGGCCCTCGATCTTAACAACGAAACTTTTCTCTCAGGTGATTGCTACTATGGTGCTTGTGAATTAACTATGTAAATAGTCTACATGATGTGCCGTTGTGTTAGCAGCCATGAGCAATTCGTTTTTTGGAGGCCTGTTTCAGAGGGGGATGAATGTAGCAGCAAGCTTTCTCATAAGAAATGCGCGCCTAACTATCTTTTACGCATTAATGAATGGCCATATTTCAATAGAACAACACGCCAAAGTAATAGGAATCATGATGACAGCTTTGCTGGGCAGTGTCTTTCTAGCACAGATAACATGCTGACGCCAATTACGAAGATTTTTCTTCTATGTAAAATGCAATGTCTCTCATAGCTAAATACTAAGGGAATGTTAAGTGTTTAGCGAGGCATCATACACAACTTCGCGTGTTGAATTTGCAGACATTCCTTTTACGCAAAGTTTATGGGAAGGCACGGCTCATATATCCATTGCAATGCCAGTAGACTCCTTCAACGCTACGTATAGCTTGCGATATCCAGGCCGCAAATTTTATTGAATCAAGCGCTTTAGGAGAAGGAACTGCGGTTCAGTCATGGCAGCAGAAAGAAGCCGACATATCGTTCAATAAGCACGCCTCGACCCACTCATACCCCAAGCATAAACGAAGGGAACGAGCGCACGCGGCAGCCGAGCGAGGCGAGCGATCGGCGTCCTGGCCGTGACGTCACTCGCGAGAGGGCGCCGCTCCTAATTCTCGCCGCCAATAGTAGCGGCGCCTAGTGGTGGCGAGAAACATTATCTGGGTAGTACAAGCTTGGGTAGTATTGATCCCTGGCTGTGGTGATCACACGTTTCTAGCCCAAGTTTTGCGTCAATTCGCACTTTTTTCTGCTCTATTGCGAGTGCGGAAAGACTGGTCACTTCTTACAAACCACACCGACCACGATGAGAGCTGGCCGCAGCCTATAGTTTAATGAAAACGGACTCTCCCTGCGCCGTGGGACGTAATGCTGAAAGCAGAAGGAATCGGCGACGCCGATACGGAGAGACCTAGCTCAGCCTCGAAAAAGCGTCACCGTCGTTACTGCTGCGTCGTGGGCTTCCATGAACAAGGCCTGAATCCCAGCATCAGATTCTACCGTTTTCCTTCAAGGCCTCACGAAGCCAAGCGTCGAGCACGCTGGATAACTGCAGTTCGTGGCACTGGGTAAGCGAAACTTCGGGCCATGCTGACTGCTTCGCCTGTCTTGAAGCTTCCTTGATTATATGCGTTGCTAAAATTCGGTCTTTTTCATCTACAGTCCCGATGGCAAACTGTGGGAACCAGCGCCGAACACCAGAACCGCGCAGCTCATGAGCTCGCGCTGCAGCGCGATTGGGACGTACGTTACTGCGATCTCATATGTATTGCATCAGTTATTTATCAGTTGCTAAAGGAACAGATGACCGCTACTACAGCGCAGGCATAACTACTTGTCTAGCGGCATGCAGTCAACAAAGATTGCAGGAGGCCCACCGTTCCGTGGCATGTCAAAAGACCGCTGCCGTCGCGGCGCGTACCGTCGTGCGCTCGAGCAGTTCCGTGCACACGATGTCTGCTCATAGCTGCTGTGAATGCATTTATAGCAAGCATTTCCTCACGTTTGTGAGCCTGAACCTAGCAGCGTGCAAACCTTAACTGAAGTTCAACTTCGTACGCGACTCTCTTCACTTGCGATTGACACCGCGCTGAAACTTCGCCGCCTATTTCTTGAACGGCGGACACGTATTCGGCGTTGCATAATTTCTTTCCTTTACGCAGCGTGCGACCCCTGAAAAAAATCTTCGGCGCCCGATATTCGCTGGAAGCCGTGGTACAACACAATCGAAAGTGGCGGGTCTATATTGTAAACGTGCTTTCCGAAGCAGACGACCGAGCTTGGTACTGCTCAGTTCAGGACAGAAGGTGCTTTTAAGAACCTAAAGCCCCTTGATAATTTGAAAGTCGCGACACTCTCCTCGTCACGGCGCTTTCCACCTCGATTCTCCTCGCCCGCCGGCTGCGCACGGCGCGCTTTTCCTCCTGGGCTTCCGTGGACGGGCCCCAGGATTCTATGGAGGCGTGTTATTTTGGGCCAGTTGCACGCCCCAGTGGGGTTGGAAATTTTGAGAAATGCTAATAACAGCATCGATAATGCTGGAGGCAACGCTTATGAGGAGGTTGGTTTTTTCTTAAAGCCGTATGAACGGGGAATACCGATGTGGAAGGAGCTTTGGGGCGAGTTCTATACTCCAGACAATTTTTCGGCCACATGATCAGATGCTTTACTTCGTGCGTCTGATCTAGTATTGCTTGTGACACATCCCTTTGTGTGTGGCTTATTAAGCGAAAGCCTTAGACCTCTGTTTCGAGATCCCGTTGTGAGCTACAGAAAATATCACGTGGCCGAAGGAAGGCGGGAAGCGAACCAAAGCATGTGCAGCCGCGCATAGGAGATGATTAATGATTAGCAAAGTAATGATTGATTAGTGATTGGATTAAGATGAATTCGGGTGTATGTAGGAGGGTTAAGGTGGATTAAAGTTGTGGATTAAGGTGCATAAAGGAGGACAAGGTTGGATTAAGGTCAATGAAGGTGGCTTAGGGTGGATGAAAGTGTGTTGAAGTGCATTAAAGACGATTATAGTGGATTAGGGGTGGATTAAAGTACATGAAGGATGACAGTGGATTAAGAAGGATTAAGGTGCATTGAGGGTTATTATGGGCTAAAGTGAATGAAGAAGGATAAGGGTGGATTAAGGAGTATTAGGGTGGACTAAGGTAGATGAATGTGGATTAAGGTGAATTAAGGACGATTATAGTGGATTAGGGTGGATTAAAGTGAATGAGGTAGCAGTAGGGTTGAGTAAGGAGGATTAAAGTGCATTAAGGAGGATTACAGTAGATTAAGGTTGATGAAGGTGGATTAGGGCGCATTAAGGAGGACTCTCGTGGATTATGGTGGATTAAAGTGTATGAAGAAGAATTAAGGTCGATGAATGTGGATTAATGTGCATGAGGAGGATTATGGTAGACTAATCGGTCATAATACTCAATGAGCCCTAATTCACCTTAGCCCACCCTATTCCACCTTAATGCTCCTTCATCCACCTTAATACAGCTTAATACTCCCAATCCACCTTAATACAACCTAATCAACCTACATCGCCCCTAATGCACCTTAGCCTACCATATACGGTCTTAATCCTCCTTTATCAATCCTAATCCATCATAATCCGCCTTAATCCTCCATCAACCACCTTAATCCTTATTCATGCATCTTAATCCAACTTAATCCTGCTTAATAGTCCCAATCTACCTTAATACACCATAATTCACCTCTATCATTCCTAATCCAGCTCCATGGTCCCTAATACACCTTAATCCACCCTAATCCATCTTAATCAGTCTTAATCCTCCTCTAGCAAGCCTAATTCAACTTAATCCACATTAATCGACCTTAATCTGACTTTATCCACCTTAATCCTCCCTAATCCTAGTTCATGCACCCTAATCGGTCTTAATACTCTTTCATGAACCCTTCACCTTAATCCTCCTCCACCCACCTTAATCTTTATTCATGGATCTTAATCCTTCTTAAGGCACTCTAATCCACCTTAATCTTCTTTAATACACTTTAATCAACATTAATCCTCCCAAATCCACCTTATGTCAATCACTAATGATTCATTGATTAACTTGGGTCATCATTCTCTTATACAGGGGTGGACATGATTTGGGTCACCTCTGGCCTTGCTTGGGTCACGTGATACTTCCAGTTTACAACGCGACCTTGAAACAGATCTAAAGGCTTTCGGCTTAAAACTTATAAAGAAACTCAATGTTGACTAGCTAACGCTCATCACCTGCAATACCACGGGTATACTTGCCACAAATTTTTTCAAGGCGCAAAGCAGAATCTATAATGCTGCACTTCCGACTGAATAACAACAGTTAGCGACGTGCGAGGGGAATATTAAGCATGCTGAGGACAACCGCGAAAGCGCTGGTGAGCAGGCCGGAAGAATGAAAAAAAAAATGCAGCATTACGGGATGCTTTGCTACGAGCTATGAGAAAGACGCCTCAGCTCGCAAACAACGCTGTTCTTTGTCGGAACACGGTTCTTTCGGCCAATGTCATGCAGCCACTGCTTCCTGCGCAAGCCGTCACGCTTTCCTTGTGGTATCATAAAAACGGCATAACCATGTTCAGGCTTCTTGCTGCAGTTATATACGCAACAGCCCGGCATAACGCTAGCACATGGAGCAGGAAACACGGCGTACAACGTTCGCTACACCGAGCTGAAGCACCGAGCCAGCCGTGCTCAGGAGGAAAATGGCGCGAACGAAAAAGAAAAACACAAGCAAAACTCAAGATCCGCGCGTCTCCAAGGGCAACGGCAGGGTGACCAATCCTCGTGCAGAAAAACGTGGGCAAAGCTGGTTACCGCGGGGGGAACACGCAAGGGGCGAGGAGGAGGCGAGGAGGTCGCGCGGCGGCGGCAGAGTTTAAAGAGTGCCGTTACTTTCAAATTATCAAGGGACATTATAAGAACCGTTTGAACTGAAATAACATGCTTGCTTTGCTGCCACTATTTATTGTCAAGTTTCGCTTTAGTTGGCAGTGAAGTTTCATGAGTAAAACGGGTTCAGCAGTGAAATGAACGGCACCGCAGACTTTTAAAGAGTGAAATGCTCAGACTCCATACACTTTGTCCATGTCTGTAGCACATATTTTCAGAAACAACGGTTAAATTTGTTAACTTTCGCTTTTTCTTCCTGTTTGGTTGTTGCGCTTCGGTTGCCGAAAATGGACTCCTTAGTAGATCGCTTAATTTCTCAACGCCTTGCGACTCTCGTTTGCAGTTGGCAATCTTGCACGAAAAGTGTTCTAAAATTAGGCAAAAACCAGACGAGGTAACGGATGACATTCATGTTGCTTATTGATTTAACGGTTATTGCAGGGTTTCATGATGAACGCAGTTTCGAATTATTTTATTTTTCACCTTATCTAACCCATATCGCGGTTATATGGTTCCGAGAACCTGTCAGCGTCGCGGCAAGCCGTTACTCGAGGAAATAATGAAGCAAAAGAAAAAAATTAAACGCAATTGGCGTTTTCTCTGGCCGCAACTCATTCCACGTGCATACAGACCAGCTGACCACGAACCGAATCCCTTTCTTGGTCCCTGGATCAGTCTAAACGACGAAGGCTGCACTAACGAAGCAACAGCGAAGCGTGTAACCGTCAAAAAGATGGTGACAACTGAATGCATCTCGAGTTAATCGCGTGGGCACCGAATCGATGACGAAACTGGCCTTCACACCCCAAAAGATGCCGATAACTACCGCCATCCAAAAGGAGTGAAAAAGGCAACAAAATGTTGACCGCGGAATAGCTGTCAAGTTTCAACATTGATTTGACGGCGCTATAGAATGTGTGTGAGAAGTGGTCGCGTGGGCGGGAAGGGGGGGGGGTATGCGTCCTAATTTCGGGGGGGGGGGGCCGGGCCCCCCCGGGCCCCCCCTTGGGTACGTGCCTGCCGAAAGTAGAAATGAGCTCGCGATACAACGATGCACTATAACAGGATTTTGAATTGATAAACGAACCAAAATGTTTGTTTAAGCTGACATGTCAAATCTCTCCGTTCCACTTGTTGAGTCAAGCGGAGGCGGTGTTAAGAAGTGGAGATATCGATGGCACATAAACAGAAGGGTTGAAATTTGGGCCAGTTGGTACATAATACATAGTTGCGCATGCTCTGCTGGCCTTGCTGGGACTACACCGATTCTAATAAACCTCAGTTGATAGTCCAGTCGTTGTGGTGTGAACCTCTCCTCTTGGCCTTTGTGTTTTTGACTGGTTTTTTCGTTCAAGCACATAAACAGGATGGTTCGCAACGTTGTTTTTTCTGTTACCAACGAAGTGGCGGCTGCAGATTCTCGAGTTTTCGCTTGGTCACCACGGTCCTCCGTCAGGGCTACGGAACACAATTACAGAAGAACAAAATTGTCGCACTTTCTCATGCGAGCGGCAGTGTTGTGGGGAATGCAAGTAATCCGATTACCCAACAGGTTGAACGGCCCGGATTTCAACTAATGACATCTTAGTTGAAATCAAGAAAAAGAAATGGGCATGGGCAGGACATGTAATGAGGAGGGAAGATAACCGATGGTCATTAAGGGTTACGGACTGGATCCCAAGGGAAGGGAAGCGTAGCAGGGGGCGGCAGAAAGTTAGGTGGGCGGATGAGATTAAGAAGTTTGCAGGGACGGCATGGCCACAATTAGTACATGACCGGGGTTGTTGGAGAAGTATGGGAGAGGCCTTTGCCCTGCAGTGGGCGTAACCAGGCTGATGATGATGATGACGATGACGATGATGATGATGATGATGATGATGATGATGATGATGAACTGCCCGTATCCAGCGCTCTCGCCTTTCCCCTTCATACGATCGCGATTGAAATGGGCAAAACTGAACGTTGTTATTCCGTCCTTTACGTTCATGGCAATTTACAACACAACAGTAGCGTCGATTGCGGCGTTCGTAGCGCGCGGTGCTATCGCGGTTACCGTCGTTTCTATACCATCAGTCTGACGAGTGAGCCAGGAAACGCTTTAAGTTCGACAGCGCGTCCGGCTAGCGTAGACATTCATAGCTCTCTGTCTGGGTGTTAAATGCGCAAAACACTCGCACTATGGACCAAAATATAGTTAAATCGTTGTTTCGCAGTCGCTAGCTGCATAGGCAACTTAGCAAGGGAGTCGGGCTTCACACTACTCAATTACTGCCTCTTCGCACCGGCAGGTAACGCTACGCGTCTTGCAAAACTCCAGAGTCTGACGTCCATAAACAATTGCTTATACCCTCTCGAATTTCCTACCGAAGCCTCCAAAACAACTTTGCATTGCATTGTAATCCTACAGATTCGTTGCGTTCGCAAGAAAAGACGTCTCATGTGAAAAAATCTTTGCTGCAAATCGAAGCTCCGCGGTAACAGTGTTCGTCGGAGCGGATAAATCTTGATAAACTGTGATTGCTCCGTTTGCGTTGGAACTGAAATCGTGCGAGTCAGATCGCACATGCACGTCCCGTGAAAACGAAGGACAAGCATGATCTGCGAGTTGGCAGTCGCAATTAACTTGTTCCGTGGCCTGTTTTCTGCCGTTCTCCGCTGCAAGTATCAGATTTTCGCAAGATAGGGCGCTGTGCATGTTCTCTCTGACTCGTGTTCAGCATTGCCTTTGTGCTGCAGGCGTCCGAAAATATTGTGTACTTAGCTATTTACAGGCACTCCGGTTTCAAGCACGTCACGAGCAAGCGATAAATTAAGCAGCCCAGCAAATGCGCGGTTGGGCGCACTAATAGCGCGGCGTCAAGCTGCCAGAGCCGAAAACGAAAGAAACGCACAGTAACTAAATGTTTAACGCAAATACGGAAATCTAACGCACGTGCGATTACACAGCGCGCTGCGTAGTGAAGCTTGAGGACAATACGTGCGGGCCTTCTCTATACCGTTGATGAACTTCTGCGAAAATGTCTAGGGCGATGTGCAACTCCATCTTACCCGCCCTTCCATTTTTTTCTCGAATGGAAGGGCGGGAAGGGCGGTTTTTTTCTTGCTTTGATGGACTTTTCTGGGCGTACCAAATGCGACCATTACCACTCTTCTATGGCTACCACGCTTTTGATGTGTGGCAGAGCTGTTATGTATAGAAGCCAATCGAATATGATTTACAAAAGTGAAACAAATTCTTTATCTGTATTCACATTACTTTGTTACAGAATGGTCTTCCGCAAGGTGTGGCGGTGTTAACACCACAAACGAAACAAAATTACTGCACGGCGCAACACTGACTGCCCAGCAAAACTCGATATAAAAATTAAGAAAGTGAACCCTGACACCCAGAGAAATGATAAGTATTTGCGTAGAAGCACTCCCCTCCCAGCTGTGATCAAATTGGCCGCAACACATAATCACAGCACAGAATGTGCTGACTCACTGAAGTTACTGCGTGCCAGCCCAGAAACAAGGGCTGCATTCGATGCATATTTCGAGGCTGGTTTCACGCCTGCAGCTGCCATTCGGCACCACGAGGAGGCACTGGCAATGCAAGACAACAGCCACATTCTGCTTGCCAACGGTATGGTGAACCCACAACAAAGGAGTGTTTATCACTGGCACCAACAATGGAGGCAAGCAAAGTATGGTTCCATAGGAAATCCTCTTCCAAAACTCCAAGAAAAGTTGGCAGACTATGCAGCACAAGGTAAGATGTCATACCAGCTGTCGAACTGAACATGAATTGAGAACAGTACCAAACCAATAATTTTGAAGAGCATCTAAATCAAGAACAAAACCTAACAAAACTTGAGCAAAAAAAAGTAACGGCTACTGGTTTGGAACTAAATGGGTGAAGTATTTTCAGTAACATGGGTAAAGAAACGCATTACGCGAAACAAAACAGCTTTCCTTGCACAATCCATGCAAACCACACAATATCGGCAATTTTTTTAGTGCCTTTAAAATTGGCCAATTTTCACTGCTTTTGAAATTTCAGCATTTTTAAAAATTTTGTCACGAAATAAATACATAATGCAGTTGCACATTTCTTGCATTAATTTGCAAGAAACTATTTGAAGATTTGTCCTAAAATCTTTCTGCTTCATCACGTTAGCTACAATGGTCCCAAAAAGCCACCTATCTTGGGGTCACTGATGCGCTTGCTCAAAAAGCAGAGTTTGGCAATTTAAAAAAAAATGCTCTAGGCGATATAGATCCAACTTTTCTTGGGCCAGTAGTTTTAACATCATAAGATTACCAAAAATGTTTGGTGGTGTACAATGTTTTACTTTTGGAGCGACAAGTCTTCAAACTTGTAATATGTGTATTGAATAAATGCTCTTTTCCACCTTTAGTGAATCAGAATGTTTTTCAAGGAAATTTATGCTATATTTAGCAAAACAAAGGTTGAGTCTTTTCTAGAGAGATATTTGCCCCCCACCTCATACAAAATTTTCAATGAAAAAAATAATAGTTCGGACCCCCCCCAAGTCCTTTCCTGATCATACCCTAGTCCGTGATTTTGTGTGCTGAATGTATAAGCCCTTTACTTTAACTTTTAATAACTTTTTTGTTGCGGTATCTCTAAGAGATTCTGTAATTTTGTACCAGATTTCAGAGTTTTGCATTTCAGTGTACTTTTCTCATGAGGCATAAAAATATGACTATTTAAATTGACTGGCATATGTAGAAAACAGGCAAAGATTAACAAAGTGACAATGACTTCACTGTTCAGGGAGGGCAAGTTCACTTTTAAAAAAGTCATGTGCTAGCAATACACTACAACAGCCGGCACACTATAAAAATTTGGTGCAAGATGTAACAAATGTGTCGAACTAAATACGTTTCACATAAAAAGTGGCATTGTTCTATACAAAAAATGCATCAACCAACACAACTGTTATGACATGCAAGTTCAAACTGTCTTTTTAAATATTAGTGTACTGTTTTTTAAATGGTTTACAGTGGTCATCAGCACTTGGCTTTGTGCTGTCTCGTTTCTCAGGCTTCTTTTAATTTTCTTGCTGCTAACACCTAAAAAGCTTCTTGGCAGTTTACTCGGTGATCCCCTCTTAAGAGGAAGCTTTAGCTCGGGCCCAACTCCGACGCGGCATATTCAAATACATATAAAACGCAAAAACGTTTTTATGAAATAACCCCTGGACCGATTTTAATGAAATTTCTTGCATTTGAAAGAGAAAGTTGAATTCTAGTGACTGTTGGAAGCGGAATTTCTATTTAGGGCTTGAATTTTCTTGAAACGATTTTCAAATATTTGACCGTTTGAAAAAAATAGAAGCACAATTTTTAAAAATTGATAGCTCTGTATCAAAAACAGATATCGCGGTTCTGTGAACGGCATCCATTAGATGATTGAAAGCGGACAAATTCGATATGTCATTTTACATCTTACGTGAATTTGTTACGTTGTTTACAAGGGTTCTGCAAAAGCTGTATTTCCATGTTAATAAATTTTTAGAGATTCATGTGTAATATATCAATTTTGTCCGCTTTGGATGTACTATTAGATGCATTTCACAGAATTGTATTATCGTTTTTCCTTTAGACGTTACGGAGTTGTAAACTTGGCAGTTTTGTTTTTTGGAAATTTCGGATTTTCGCCAGTTTTTAATAAAAGATTGACGCCCTAACTCAAAAATTCGAAACCAACAGTCACTAGACTTTAAGTTTTTCTTTTAAATGCAACAAACCTCGTCAAAATTGGTGCAGTGGTTGCCGAGAAAAACGAATTCTCTTTTTACATGTATTTAGATAGGAGCACCCGAGCTAAAGCTTCCTCTTAAAGCCACAGTGATGCGGACAAAGCATTGACACAAATGAATGTTCTTCCTCAAAGCCAGGCTTGCTTAGTCGTAGCTGGGAAGTAAGATTGCATCACTTGGCAAGTAGAAGTGAAGCAGCATTGCGTCTGTTTACAAAGTGGTACATGAGTGCACTCGCACAATGTCAGCAAACAATGCATACTTTCTGAGTATGTGAGACATAAGACGACAATTTATTGTGCGTGTATGTGGGTGTGTGTGAATTTCTTAGTGAGTGCCTTAGGCTTTACCTGTGTAATTGTGCTGTATGCTTTCTTATTTCATTATAAACATTGAGATGCATAAGAAGTGAAGCATGTCTTTATTTTTGCATAAATAGTCCACACTGTTTTTCTCACCTATTAACAGCGTGTCTCGCTCAGCACTAAAATGGGTGGTGCTACCTTTATGTTTACTTTATCATTTAATTAGGCCCAACACAATGATTTTACATTAGTGACCAACTACTGTGTAGCGAGATATGTGACCGCAGTGCATAAAGTTCATGGTGCACCGAGAATGTACCATGGAGAAAAAAAAACACTGCAAAAAATGGCGTAATATTGGCTAATTTTGTCTATGTTGGATTTCGTGCAATTTTGCATTCCTGTTGAGAACAATACAAACAGCCATGCCTGTATTTTTTCTTTCTTGGAATTAAAAAAACTAGAAAGCTGCCCTTGGATCTCCATGTGCACAGTTGTGGGGCCACTATTTTCTTGCGCGCCAAAAGCATTTGGGTCCCCAATTATGAACCTATGGTTTGCAGAGGTGAACATTAGGATCTGTTGGAGGCCAGTAATTACCAATTTAAATCCCACTATTAAGACACTCGATGAAAACACTAAAGGGCACGTTTCTATCCCAAAATTAGTCCATTCAGAGCACAAGGCAACACTTCATAAAAATTGAGATTAGCACTAGTATTCAGCCATTCAATATGCATTGGTAGTACGCTATTTTAGCACCTTGTGCACCACTTCACCATTGCCTACATTTTGTTGCTGCAAAGTGTAAAGAATGAATGAAATTACTTTTACCCTCTTTTTACATTTATATATATCTGTTGGAAACAGTTGAATTTCTTATGTATTCACTTGTGCATTTAGTCAAGTTTCCCAATATGACGTAGAAGCTGCTCTGAATAATGTACAGTAACAATAACAGCTGTTAAAGAAATTTGAGTAAACAGTGCAATAATAGCAATTGAAAAGCTCTTCGCGTAACAATGTATTAAATTTATGTAACATGTCATAGAAGCTTTCCAATTCACTGATTCTCTTGCTTGACATTGTGAAATTCACTTGATGACCGTATGCTCGCATTATGCAGGGACGTACATCTACACAGCTGGCACACCAGACTGCTGGGCGGTGCTTGTGGTCACTCCTATCATGCAGCGAGCTCAGTCTCTGGATGCCGCTCAGGAGATAATATTTGTTGATTCAACCTCCTCGTGTGATGTGACAAGAAGCACAGCGACAATAATGCTTACCGCCACAAAAGCAGGTGCCGTGCCTATTGCTGTGTTGCTGCACAGCTCTCAAACCACGGAGGGCTACAGCCTTGCCTTCCAACTGCTCAAGGATAGCTGCCCATCATGCTTCGGCAACAGACAGGTACAGGTTCCTGTTAATGAAAAATTCAATCTTGTAGCTATCCACATTAAGTTACACTAGCTACTAGGAAACATAAATACCCAAGAAAGTGGATGGGGAAACAGTGCCACTGTAGCATAATTGGCAGAGCATCACACGTGAAATGCGTGGGGGATCGTTCCCCACCTAAGGCAAGTTGTTTTTTTATCCCCTTTCATTTACGTGAATTTATCGCTTCTTTATTTCATTTATTAAGCACAACTAATTTCCCCTATGTCATCCTTGGTGTCAGTGTTGGTTGGGTTCTTAAATATCAGTAGCTATACGTATAATTTTTTGAGGCATTCGGAATAAGATTTGTTATAGGTCAGTGTTGGCCATGGCAAAAATCATGATCTCAGTGCTCCTTCTGAGCAACAGTCGTGTTTCAAACAGAAGACTGTTTCTTGCATTGTAAAAGGACTATTCAGTGGGCAAGTAGTGTTTTAGGCTAGCACGGCAACCACTAGAGACAATTAGAAGATAGGCTCATACATGCCCCTTTTCACTGCATAGATTAAAACTATGGACAAGTGTTGTCTACAGGCGAAATATTTGGAAAAAAATTTCTTGCTCAGTTTCGGTGTTGTGCAGAAAGCTTCTGGCTAAATGTATTTCATCAACACTAAATGACAGGCAGCAATCGTCGTTTGTTTGTTTAGAGCTGGACCGCTGGACAAGGAGGAATTTTGGCAAGCGACTCGCTGTCTTTTGAAAGCACGGTCAGAGGAGACAGACTGACGCAAGATCTCTGGCTGCAGTGTTGTCACGCATGTGGCGTAAAGCAAATGGTTCATCCATGGTTCACATATCACAAGCGCTGTCTGTGCATATAAGTGCATTGGGATGAAACCCACTTCCAGTTTTCTGCCTCGTGTTCCTCCCCCGTTTCTGAAAAAGCTTCTGTGAAATATTTTTCTTTTTGTTCATAACGCTTATTCTCAACGCGTTCTGCACACTTGGACAGAAAATAATAGGCTCTGTAGAACACTGTGTTCCTAGTATCCATAATATATAAATATGGCAGCTCTAGAAAAAAATACAAAGAATAACACTACCAGGAAAGTAAGCAAGGCTGAATAGGTAGCTTAGTGGCTATGGCATTGCGCTTCTGAATGCAAGGCTGCGAGTTCGATCCCTACCACGGCAGCCACAAACAAGCCCATATACTTAGATTTAGGCGTGCGTTAAAGAATCCCACATGGTCAAAATTAATCCAGCGTCCCCTGCAAAGGATCTCATAATAATAATAATAATTTAGTGGTTTTGCCACGCATACCACCAGAATTTATTTCACTGAAGAAAGCAATGGGTTGACCTTGAATAATTACGACAGATACAAATGTTAGTTCAATAACAAAAATACAGTTGTTAGTGCTCAAGTATTCACTGTGGCAATGTGTGGCCAAGTCATGGACCTTGCAGAATTTTGAAATAAACTTTTTTTTTAGCTCTGGTGCTGCCGCAGAGTTGCGAACTTCAGGGACTGCCAGACAATCTAACAAATAAACTGCAAATGAACATAGTTACCTTGGCCGGACTCTAGAAGAAAGCGATGTTGTGATAGCCGATTTTTCGGTTCTGCTTAATTCTCATAGAGGAGCTACTTTCCTAAAAATAATACTGATTAGGATCACCATTGTATGCATTACTGTTGTGTAGTATTATGTACAGGCACCTAAACCTGATATCGCACAAGCACCAACGGCACTGTGAACGAGCGACTTGTGGTGGTGCGATTTAAGTAAATGAGGATAAGTGCATGCATGAAAGTGCACACTAACTGCCACATTCTCTAACGAGCCTTGACTTGAAGCTGCCCCACTGAACTAGGTTCTTCATGTGAGCTGGTTAGTACGGTGACATGTTAAGGCAGGTAAAGAACAAATGAAATACTGACAGTGGAAAAAATGAGGACATTGAAGCTGCCCCTCGATTTCAAAGTGGAGCGCGGCGCTTTCCATAAAGCAAACAATGCACTGCAGTCCAATAAAGCTCTTCAGTGATTACTGCAACTGGAAGTTGCTTGAGAAATTCATCTCCACTCCATCGTATTAAACTAGATTCCGAGGGCACCTGGTTACAAAATTATGGTGTCCCCCACTTTTCATTTTGCATTCTTCATTTTTATAATGGTTTAAATTTGTCAAGTTCTATAAATGATAGGAAAAATAAAACTCTCTGGGAATTAGAGCAAGCTTTTTGGTTTTAGGTTCCAATTGTGTGGCATAAAAAACGATAGGCAAGGCATGAAGCAAGTGTTAACAACATTGTTCCAACTTTCACCTTAGTGTTGTCAGCAGTTGCTACTGCATATACAGTTTAAAAAGATTGGTGCAGTTTCTTTTCCAATAATTTGATTTATTCACAATTTGAATCGGCAGTTAGCATCAGAAATAGCCACTACAATAATGTTTCGACCATAGTTTTACTGACACATGTCCACTAAGTTCGGTGCCAGCTGCATTATAGCATTTGGTATGAACAAATGGATTCATAGCAGTGAAGATAATAGCCTAGCAGGTGGAGCTCAAACTTGTTGCTACTCTAACTGCAATTGGTTATTGTCATTTGGGTGGCTAATTCATTCAATGTATGGCAGTGAGTGTTCTTGTAATGGTGTTGTATTTAACAAACATTAGAGCCCAGACAGCAAACTTGAGGTGTTATAAATGCATTGAAAAAGCAAATTTTCAAAATGTTATAAATTCTGTAAAAGAACAGGCACAACACATAGATTCGACATCATTCTTATACCATTCATTCAGTATTTTAGTTTAATGAAATAGAGTTATGGAGGAAAATTAGCAATGAATAGGCAGCAGAAAGCCTACTTAGATATCTACATCCAGATGTTAGAATATATTTGCAATCTATGCAATCCTTATTGCAGGCTCCCTTAGTACTGATGTCGGACAATTCACGTCCCGAGAAGGATGCTCTGAAAAAGGCATGGCCCGCAGCAGAACAGCTCCTGTGCCAGTTTCATGTGCTGCAAGCAGAATGGCGCTGGCTGACTGCAGCGGGTAACAAAGTCCCCAAGGAAGACCGACGTCAACTGATGGCTGCCTTCCAAAAGGTACAGAAATGAACACTTAAAAATTGCATGATGAAGTGACTGTCGTACATACCAAGAGGTGTTGAAATGAGGTAAAGTGCAATGGAAATGAACATTTTTTTATGACATCCTAGTAAAAAAATTTATGTGGCATACATCATGACACTCATCAAGGCAGCAGAAATTACTTCTACTTGTGACATACAGTCCACTACCAATAAAAATAAAGCAGTGGCTGCCCTTGAGGTATTCAGGCATACAGGCCTCAAGACTTAAAAGCTATCCTGTGTTGACAGTGAGACTGCATGTGTTTTCGTTAGAAAAAAAAACACCTTGCATCTTTGGGGCATGTGTATATTTGCAATGGTAGCTGCCACAGGCTTTCTTGCATTTCAGTAACCTTGATTGTATGTCAAACATGAAAAAGTGCATAATGCAACTATTATTGCCGAGCCTAAAAAGAGGGAAAAATAAACTAAAATAAGCCTGCATCAACAGCACTCACCATGGAAACTTGGTAGAACATGTCCATCTGCTCATACTAATGACTACAATCAGCAGTGCCATTGCAAATATCCCAGCTCTAATGGGAGAGTAAGAAATCAAATACAAGAAGGAAAAGGGGACCTACTATTTGTGAGCAGTATTGCTTGTTTCTAGAAGCAAAAGAAAAGTCGCTTATATATTTCTATAAAATCAGCTTTTTTCTTGTTTTCAATGATTCAATGCTTCTAAGCCCATCTGCAGACTGCAAAAAATGAAGGGCTGCTGGTTATATTTGTCCATTAGTGTAACAAATGAACTCATTGGCTACCTTTGAAACATTTATGCCATTAGGTCTGACAGCTTGTTAGACCGCAACTGATCATATCTTCTTTTCTAATTTACTAAGTTGTTAGATTTCTTGACTTTCTTACCGGACAAGGCATGTTTTACTAAAATGCCATCTTACCAAGCATAAAGTGATTGTTTTATTTAATATTTGGTCAATCAGATTTTTCTCTCCCTCACTACTGAAAAAGATTTGTATTAGTACTTCTACTCCCAACTGAACAAGCCTTTGGGAAATTTCATCTACCATTTTTATTTTAATTTTAATTCCCTTTATTTCCTATTTTGCAGGAAGGTAAGCCCACTGTATGATCAGCCCCTGCTAGCATGTTTGAATCTGTTTCTGTTTTCTTCAGCCCAGCTTGCAAATAACAGCAGGACCCATACCTGTCGTTTTTCTATATCAGCTAAACACCATCCCCTTTTCTATTTATCCTCCCTCACCCTTTTTTTAAGCAATAACTTCCACTTGCTAGGTGCACCTTCTTATTCTCTTCCTCATCCCCACTCAGGGTGCGGTATAACCATGAATGTCCTGAGCAAGATCCTACTTGCCTTGTAATTTGCAGATACTTTATGCAAAGGACAAGAGCCAGCTGGAAGCAGCAAAAGAGCATCTCCGCACTGTTGGCCATGAAGGCTATGTCCACCGAGTGGAGGCATTTCTTTGCTGCGAAAAAGAATGGGTGCAGATGTACCGAACAAATCTTGCAACAAGGGGGCACAACACAAATAACTATTCAGAAGCCTCAATAAGAATTCTAAAAGATGTTGTCCTTTGCCGTACAAAGGCATACAATGCAGTTGCCTTGGTCGAGATAATAGTCTCGACTTGGGAGAAGTATTTCGAGACAAGGCTTCTGCGGCATGCGCACCACCGAGAGGCATCACATCGCCTCACGTTTGAACACCTGCTGCAAGACCTTCCAGAGCTGCCCGCAGTGAGTGTTACCAAATCTGGCGAAACATACTATGTGCCCAGTTCCTCCAGCAACGCAACATATCAGGTACAAGCTGATGTGGGCATTTGCACCTGTTGGGTAGGCAGCCAAGGTGCCTTCTGTAAGCACCAGGCTGCAGTGCAGAGGGCCTTCGGAGGGTGCTTCCCTAATAGCCCTAAGTTCACACCAGCAGACTGTAAGCAGATTGGGCAGCTTGCATTAGGTGAGCGATGCCCCCCGCTGGATTTCTTTTTACCGATGAGGCCAGCACAAGGCGATGCCCCCAGTGAGCCAATAGAAGATGAAGCCCTCAACATGGCGGAAAGTGCCTCAGGCGCGCCATCGCAACAACAGCCATGGCAAAGAATTGCTCCCAACTCCTGTCAACAGCCAGGACCAAGCACTGCTCCCGACTTCTGTCCTCAGCCAGGGCCAAGCACTGCTCCCGACTTCTGTGCACAACCAGAGGTATTCTGACTCTTTCCATATGGAGTCATTTCGAGGTGTGAATGACAGTGTGCAGTGCTTTATATCCAAGATTGAGTTGTGTCCCATGCTTAGAAGAGTAATAATAGTAGTCGAAAATGTACAACTGCAGCTGACATAATTGTGGCTGATTGTATACAATGGGAGCTGCGAACACAAAAGTCTTCTTTACATATTGCTCCACACATATTTGAAACCGCATGGGTACTTCAAGGCCACAAAGTGTGTTTATGTCATCCAAGCTTATTTGAGGGTGACTATTTCTCAACCTTTGCTACTTGCCAACCTTGCCAGCCATATGCAGACAGCATATGGCTGGCAGTAATGTTCGGTATTAAAAGCACACAACTTAAACAGACAACCAAAGCATGTGCAAGAACATTGCATAATGTGACAACGCCAAATCAATAAGAATACAGGTTCGTCTGCCCAAAGACAGAACAAAGTTTGCCCATAATACAAATAACCTATAGGCATGTGATGTAACTAAAGATTACAGACTTCACGATGGAACTGCTTACAATAGTTAACATTATGTCTGACTCTGCTTGATGGTTGAGTTTTTGTGCTGTTTCCCTGTGTGAACAGAATGGTGCAATATGATGTAAAATAATTTTGCAGGACACTGAAGAAACCTACACTGCATTGGAAAGGGCACTCAGGAGAATGCACAAGTTTGCAGAAGGGAACCCCGGCTATGGAGTGTTGCTGAGGAGCTTTACTGCTGCAATAGGAAAAGTTTCCAGCAGCAGTGGAGCATACAGCATGCTCCTGAGGCTAAATGCTGCTGCTCGAGCGCATAGACACCATGGTAAGAAAATGCGGGTCCAGCCAACAGCTTCGGCAAGGCGCCGAAGCGGAGTCACCAGAAAGTTCGGCCGAATTCCTTCTGGTCGGCCAGCCAAAGCTGGCAATACAAGGAAACCAAAACGCGGGCACAAATTAAGTGACTCAGTTCAAGCGAATGTGCCGGCAGCTAAGAGCCACTAAAACTGGTGACAGCTAATATGTCAGTTTTTTTTAGCTGCAGAAAATTTTTAAAAATTGTCTGTGGCACATTTTAATACTTGAACTAAGTTAATTGATGAGGCAGAGAACAATCCCCCAAATAAGCAAATGTGAAATTACTACCAAATTTTGCTAATTAGTTCTTTACTAATTATTTACAGCACATGTTGCAATTTACGACTTGCAGTTAGCCAGTATGAAAAACGCATCGACTGCGGAACAAATTCGGAGGATGGTATCGGTTTATGGGTTTTGCTGTCAAACTAGTAACTAAAATCACCATGTATTTTGTCATAGACTTTGAACATCAATACCTCGAAAATCGCATCATGAGAATTTGTTCCCAAGTGGACACACCTAGCGAACTCACCAGCTATAACTTGTAAATTTCAATGTGTGTCATGAACTCACTTTTTCGTAGCAGTTATGGCCAAATCGCCGAGTAATGTAGTTTAAGGGTTAGAACTGTGCTATACGCCACAAGCGATTTTTAAAAAAATATGAGCCGCAGCTAAAAAACATGCCTGGTATTTAAGGACGGATGCAAGACTGAAAGGTCAACTTTTGAACAATTTAACCAATTTTAGTGAAACTTTGCATAAATTTCATCAATTTGGTACAAACAGAAAGTTATGATCATTGTATTGAGCATAAGTGTATTGGCTTACAAAAGCACCATTTAAAAAATAATGCACATATTCATTATTCTTTGATACCTTCTAGGTGCCCTGTATTGCAGGATTTCAATTTCAATTCAATTCAGTTTATTTTTCATTGATAATAATTTGTACAAAGGAACTGTTGGGCCTGTAGCCAAAGGCTAGTGTAGGCCCATAGTCATATATGTAGTAGCAGCTACAATGTCATGTGCATATCTAGTTTTTAATGATACAACCTAATACAGTTAGGTGGATACATATAATTAAAACCATTAAAAAAGAAAAACAGTGCATATCAATCAATGGTAATAAAACAGAACTGTCAGGAGAATACATGCACATACACAATGAAAAACCAAGATAGCATATTATACGTAGAAGTGACATATTTGCAAGGGTCTGTGTTGAAGTGTTTAGGCTTTCTGAATAGATCCACGAGGAATAATCTTGCACAGTCTGAAACAAGTGGAGAACCAGACTGACGAAAAATCACGTACTTTTTGATAGGTATAGCTTTTTAACAGCAGACACGAAATCGATGGCAATTTTTACCTCAAGAGGTACTGTACTCCAAATTTTAGCACCATGAAACTCAAGTAGTCGTTGGCCATACGTGTTACGAGTGATTGGTAGGTTAAAATTTATATCTTTTGCACCCCTTGTATTGCGATTAGGTGTAATAAACAGGCTTCGTGATAATAAGTGATTCCCAGGAAAAATATTGTTAATCAAAATGGCGACTTTCATTTCGCATGCCAGAGATAATGGTAATATACCGAGACGACAGAACAGCATGTCAGTATTATCATGTGGGCTTGTGTATGTCATAATGCGCAAGGCCCTTTTCTGTAACCGAAAGACGGGATCTATGTATGTTTTATATGTGCTACACCATGATTCAGAACAGTATGTGATGTGACAGTGAAATATGGAAAAGTAAACAACTTTAAGTACGCTAAGGTCCAGATATTCCCTGCATTTTATTAATAAATAGCAAGGCGAAGCTAATTTCACGCATATACTAGATATATGTGGTCTCCAGTTCAAGTTGCAGTCCAATAATACCCCTAAATATTTTATGTGATCGAGCTGTTCTACTGTTCCACCTAGAAGGTGAATTTGCATGCCAATTGTGTCACCCCTGGAATAACGGGAGTTGAATACCATGTATTTTGTCTTATCTCTGTTTAGTGTTAATTTATTACAAGCAAACCAAGTTGATATGTTGGATAACTCGCTGTTTATAGTGTTCCGCAATATGCCAGGAGATTTTACACGAAAATAATAGCGTGGTATCGTCAGCGTACATGATACATTTTGATGACTTTAGTATTGTTGGGAGGTCATTTACATATAGCGAGAACAGTATGGGCCCCAAAACTGATCCTTGCGGAACTCCTGTGACTATAGTAGTATACTGGGAAACAAAGGAGCCAAATTTTACATATTGTTTTCGACAATTTAGGTAGCTTGAAAAGAGGTCCATTGTAATTTCGCTAAAACCATAAGTTCGTAATTTTTCTAGAAGTAGGGAATGACAGACTGTGTGAAATGCTTTCTTTAAATCTAAAAATAATCCTACGCCAATCTCGTTTTTGTGTAGAGCTGTGTATATACTCTGGGTTAGTTCTAACACTGCTGATGACATTGATCGATTGGCTCTAAATCCATGTTGGGAATCAGTTAGAAGTTTGTTTTCGTTTAGGTAGTGCTTCAGCTGAGCTGCGATGACCTTTTCAAATACAGTATTTATTATGCTAAGCACAGAGATAGGCCGATAGCTTCCAGGGTCATCGACGTCACCATTTTTATGTATAGGAGGAACTCTTGCTATCTTTAATATGTCAGGGTATGTGCCTCGGCTTATACAGTTATTAATTATTTTAGTGAGTACTGGCACAAGAATATCCATATTGTCTTTCAATGCTTTTACGGTAATGCCATCGTGGCCAGTAGCTTTGTAGCAAGGCATGCCTGATATTATTGAGGTTATGGCATGCTCGTCCACTTGATCCAAGGAAAAACATGCATGGATGATGGGGCAATCGACATTGCTTTCAGTAACTGGAATACGCTCCGCTAGCTTTGGGCCAATGCTAGTAAAATACGCATTAAAAGTGCCGGCGCACTTGGCATCAACATGTTCAAGAGTGATCGGTTTTTTTTATTTGGTTTATCAATTACTGCTTTTATAATTTCCCACATTTTTTTGGTATTGCCTTGTGCTTGTTTTATAAAGAATGCATTGTATTCTTTTTTCCGCCTCCGGATAACAGCTACTACGTGGTTACGAGATATACGATAATTTTGCAAATAATAGGTGTTATCTCTATGTTTTTTCCATTTTTGGTACCACCAGTCCTTTTCTTTTATTGCTGTAAGTATGGCGTTATTCATCCACAGCCACAAAGGTTCCTCGTATTTGTTTTGTTTATATGTGGTACACTGAGATATCATGTGGGCTAATGCAATTGTAAAGTTAGCGCATTCGATATGAGCGTCACTGCTAAATTCATCTTGAAATTCCTTTTCCTTAATTTTTTGCCGCAGTATTTTGTAATTTATCCTGCGATTTGCCAAGATGGTCTTTTTTGCAATGGTGTTATTTGCGCTGTGTAATAACACAAAATAGGGCAGTGGTCAGTGAGACTTATCGTATACGCCAGAATGTATGTTATCAATGTTACACAATACATGGTTTATAGTTGTAGATGCACTTGGTGACAATCTAGTAGGTTCTTAGATTGTATTCTTAAAGTTGTATGACTCAAGTAGGTGCGTGTATTCACAATTCGTGTCTTTGCTGACATCAATGTTAAAGTCGCAAACAATAGTGATGGTACCATAGCTCTTACTGCTTAGGGTGGAAAAGATAGATTCCAACGATTGATAAAAAACGGGCAGACTCGAGTTTGGTGGCCGGTATATTGCACCAACAACTGAACATGAATCTAAAAGAACAAAGAGAGATTCAACCGTACTGTTACTAATCTCAGTATCGGTGATAATCCTAAAGGGTACCGCCTGCTTGATTAGTAGAGCCACTCCACCACCGCGCGATACAGCATTCCTGGGATTGCTTACAAGACTGTATCACGGAATGGAGATGTGCTCACCTTCTTTTAACCAAGTTTCCGTTAAGCCAATTACATCAAAGGTAAAATTATGCTGTGCCAAAAAGGAACACAATGTATCTTTGTTTCTTCGAAAACTTCGAATGTTACAGTGAAGTATCGATATACCCTGGGTTTTGTGGAATTCCCGTTCAACATCACGGATTGAGAATGCCATGGATTGAGAATGCCATCACGGATTGAGAATGTGTGGCAAACAAGACTTAGCTCTAGAGGCTCTAGAGAACGCCATGATTGGTGTGGCAAACAAGACTTAGCTCTAGAGGCTCTAAACTACCTTTTTCAGGTCGTCTTCAGAAATGATGTGCAATACACGAGAATTCTCAGTTTTCCGCATTAGAATTTTGGCCTGCGATTCCCATACATACTTCCAATTTTTCTCTCTTCTCACTTGGCAGAGGTGTTCATTAATGAATATGGGCTCATTCTTTTGGAAGCCAAGGGCCGATGTAGACAATCTCTCTTTCTTGGCATTCTTTATCATTTTGTCTCGGACTGCAATGGAGGTAAACCTTATCAAAATATTCTGTTGAGCCTTGTTTTTGGTAGGAACTCGATGCAGTACATCGATATCTTCGGTACGAAGTTCCATCTTCAAGCAAGTCGCTATGTTTTGCATCATGTCTGGCAGCGATTCGTCTGCCGACAATGGAACATTTCTTATTTGCAAGTTGTTCCGACGACTGTATTGCTTGAGCTCGATTATTTCCTGTCGCATTTCTCTCACTTCCCCCTGCAACTGGCACACATCGCCAATAATGCTAGCCTGCTGGTGTTTCACTTCTGATAGTTCGTGGTGCACGTTGTGCACGTCAGTCCTTAGTTGCTCAAATGTCCTATTCGTGACATCCATGGATGTCTTGATGTCCTGCATGTCCCTCTGGGACTGTTTGTTGTCTGCTACTAAGCTTTTTATGTCAACTCTGATGCTTGTTGTGATACTTTCCAGCTTTGAAGTTATGTCAACCAAGACTTTAGCTAGTTCTTTAATGGTACCCGGCGGTTTGTCCGCAAGAACCTGTGCAAATGATTTCAGCGGATTTTCACCCATTACAATTTTCCTACAACAGAGCAACAATGCAACAATGCAGAGCGATCCAGCAGCTATAATTTGAACTCGAGATGAACATTTGAACGCTTATGTACCTGCAAAGATGCAAGGTCAGGGTTTAGTACATGGCAGGTGCTACTTGCTGCCTGGATCGCTCTGAAGTGATGCTGGCTCCATCCAGACAGGGCTCTTATAGCAAAGCCAAGGTGCGTCGTTTGCCAGAATAGCCGCTGCGCGCACCAGCTGCTGTGGTGACAGCGCGATCAGCCACTTCTTTTTTAGGAAGTGTAAAAACTGTAAATATCCCATCACTTCAAAACCAAGTTTATTTTTTGTGTTGTCGCCATATGTACAATACCTGATATTTTCATTCTGTTAGCAGAAATTTAATTTACGTGAGAAGTACCTCGTCCTGTTTCTGAAAATTTCACTCTAGAAACGACCTTGAAAGCAGAGCAGCTTTTTGCAAAGGAGAATAAATTTAAAAATAGCGGAACATGCAACTTTTAGGAGGGTAGTGATTAGTCAAAGGCCCTTGCTCCATAAGTTGGGCCCCGTTCAACATGACACTGCTCGGTGACACTAACTTCAAGTTGTCTTTTTTTTTTCAACTTTAGAGTTGTCAAGCACCCTTGTCTGCGCTTGTGAATTGCTCCCCTTAGTTGCTTGCTGGACGTGCTTCGTTGTATAACTCCTATATCCAGCTTCAGCTCATTGAGCACTCTCTTGATGCCGCATGCTGACAGTGAAAACAAGTGTTGGTTCGTTTAAAATGATGACAAAACTGCATTACTTGAATGATTACATGCTGGAAAAACAAGTGTCGGTTCGTTTAAGATGATAACAAAACTGTATTACTTGAATGATTACATGATTACATTTCACTTATATAGTTTGTTATTCGGGTTGCTCGCTGTATGAGACCTATGCTGTCTGTGCTTCAGAGCTCTTCTGTTTCTCCCGCTCCACTCATCTACAGGTCTGACCCTTGCATCATTGAATGTGCTGCGATCAACTGAGCGTGCGAGATCCGCGGGTTGTCTTTCAAGGATGTTTGTTGGAGGCACATGACATAAACATAGGGAATGGTGTCGGTAGACAGCTGCCTTGTCATATTGTACACGAAGTGCCTGTGCTTATACTGGCACACCCTCGTTGAGCTCTCGCACAGATCATGCTCTAATGTTGCTGCAGTGTCTACTCTTCTCAGGAATGCAAGCTCCATCTTTGGGCACCTCATCCACATTAATGCATTCAGTGATTGATTTGCATTTTGCATCTGCATCCTCAAACATTGTGCATGGAGATCTAGCTAACTTTACTGTTTGCATAGATGCACTAGCCTTGTTGCAATGCCTCTACTCAACTTGGACCTCTGTAGTAAGAAGAAATGCCTGACCAACAATGGAATCGAACCTCTGCCTTTGAGCACAGCAGCCAAATGCTCTAATCACTAGGCTATGATTGGACGGAGACTCCTAATGTGCCGAAGCCCACTAGCCCTTTGAGATGTGTGGCGAGTGTGTCATGCGGTAGTTTCTCGGGAGCTCGTGCTTTGAGGCACTGTCTTTGGGATTGGCTCAAATTCCGTTGTACTTTCCTTGTACCAGCTATCGTTATATAGAAACTGTATGACATTGTACCACCTTCAAGATCAACCTTGGTTGACCATGCTGTAACATTTATTTGCTGCAGTACTAATGCCATCAATGTTTTAACATAGACTGCGTTTCACATGTCTCTTTATTTTCTTGACAGAGGCCCTTGCTTGAGGCGATCAAACATCTCCCAGCTTTGTTGAGCAGTCTTCTTTTTATTGTTTTGCTTGATGTACTAGGTTCAGCAGAGTCGCAAAAAGAAGAGGGTGCATCTGCCTATACTGAGCTTTTAAAGGTAGCTGTTTTTTTGTGAAATGGGGCACTTTTTTTAATGTCAATGGCTTAGCACTGTTCTGAGCAACATGCACCTTGGTCTCACCGAGGGCCTACCTGCACCAAAAGTTGTGCGCTGAAGAACATCAGAAGATATTCCAGATTTCGTTGAGGCAGACTCATTGATTCCTTTGAGAATCCTTGCTGCCTGCTCATGATGAATAATGTGCTTCATGAAATCGAAGGACTACATTCGTTTGCAGAATTTGAACACGGCACAACATCAAGCAGTATGTGGCGAGACTTGTAACAATGGCTTTTAACCTTTTGATGTGCCCACACAGGCGATACATATAAGCCAAAGGGTACACTGGCAGTAAAGCCTGCTATTCAAGCAGGCTTCACAGCTTATCTTGCTCATTTAGCTGGCTGTCAGCAAATCTTTTCCGTAGAAGCTTAATTGTGTCTTTAACATCATTTCATATTTCTTGGAACTCTAAAACAGCCAATGCAGCTGACTGAGTAACAAGTGACCTGAAGTAATTAAATTTGTCACTGTTATTGTGAATGGCATGATCGACGTTAATTCAGAGTATCTTTATGCAGGAAATAAAGATTCTTGCCTCTGCAACCGAGGGTTTCTCGTTTTCTTTTTAAACTATCCGCCGAAGCTGCAATAAGCATGATGCGGATAACGCAGAAAGGAGGTAACAGAAAGCGTCACCATAAAAGTTTTGTTTAAGGTTCATTCAAATAGTTCGTAATGTTGCATGCATGTGTCCCATTACCCGCGTTTTGTCCTCTTTGCACACTCGAAAAGCACGAACAGAAAAGTGCAAAACTTGCCCAGCATTCTACTTGCACTTTCCCACGGTTAAGAGAGAGCGACTATCTAAATAAGCAGCTGCAAACATTGACTCTCTCTAGTTATTTTTGTAATTATAAACACTGCATCTTCATTTCCTGGACCTCACGCGCTCGCAGCGACCACGACCGCGTCAGCGACCAACAATTCCAACTCGTGCTGAAGCGTACATACCTGGCGTCAACACAGCAAATGCTACGAACGCGACATAAGTACATACCAGCAAGCCCACTCATCACGCTTTCTATTAGCACAGTCAAGCGCACCGATTGAGACAGCACAGCTAATGATGTAAAAGTTTACTCACATTTCGCTTTCTGTAGGCTGTGGCGCTCCACCGACGCTCGGTAGCTCGATCAGCAGTGCTCATCCTAGGGCGTCGCCATTTGCCAGGGCGAGGTTGCGGTGCCGTAAGTGTCGTAGCTTCCAACAGGCGTTAATTTCAGCAATGGGCGTCGCGTACAGTATTTTTGTGATTTACGAAATCTTGTTTAACAATACATACGCCACAGTACACTTAGCTTTTAGCTGACTTCTTTCAAAGCAACGGAAGTCACGTGACCTGCTTTGGCCTATAGTGCCACGCCCCGTTGTAGCTGCTAGCAGATGAAAATACGCGTCCCGGACACCCTGCCGAAGTCAGGAAGGTTAGAACGAAGTAGCCTTCTTTGCAGAAGCTCACCTGGAGAATGCCCATATTCCAGTGGTGTTGAGCGATAGGCTAGTAAACCCAGCCAGAAATCCTTCCTCGGCTCTCGAGTCTTTTTCAGGATGCGCTTTACGATTTGTACACCTTTCTAAGCCATGCCGTTCGACTGCGGCTGGAGGTTACATGGTTGAAGTCGTATGTTTTGGCAAACCTGGCAAATTCATGGCTTGTAAGCTGGGGTCCGTTATCCGTGCAAGCTTCTACAGGTACGCCGTACTGGGCGAACATGGCGCTAAGGGCTGCGATGGTAGTTGCTGAAGTTGTGTCTTCAAGTTTCTCAACCTCGGGGAAACTTGAAAAGACGTCGTAAGCAACCACCTACGAATTTCCAGCATGAGAAAAGATATCTACGCCGACCCTACACCAAGCACATTTTGGAACTGGCCGCATTAGAAGTGGTTGATGTGGTCGCCTGTACGCGGACTTTCTGCATGTTGCGCACCTATCTACTAGAGCAGTGATTTCGCCGTTCAAGTCGGGCCAAAATGCAAGAGTTCAGGCCCTCTCTTGCAACCCGAGATGGCCAGCATGTATTCTTTTCTTGGTGCTTTGTCACATACTCTTCGGTATTACAACTTTCGAGCCCTTCAGCACAATTTCATTAACGACTGACAGTTCTTTCGCAAATGGCTTTAGTTCCCCTTTCACCGGCTGCCCGCTTGCTAACCTCTTTCTCACGGCCTGTAGGTATACGTCACGAGACGTTCCTTGCTGCAGTAACCGCTGCGTCTTGGAAGTGACCATGTAGCCCAAGGACTACACCGCATGGATCTCCACATTGTCCGTGGTACCAAAAGTGGTGCCAACTTGATCTTTGCCCTGGTCAGCCGTTGAGCGTGACAACATGTCAGCGATAACCTGTTGCTTTCCGAGAATTTACTGCAAGACAAAGTTGTATTTTAGTAGCCGGAAAAAGAATCTTTGCACTCGCGGTGGCATGTCGGCGATCTCCTTTCTCTCGATCGCTACAAGCGGCTTGTGGTCTGTTTCGATACGAACTTTTCTTCCGTACGCAGACTCGTGAAACCTTCCACAGTCAAAAATTCCGAGTGCCTCCTTTTCAATTTGTGCATACCTTTGCTCGGCTCGGGTTAATACACGAGATGCATATGCTACCGGTTGCCATTAACCATTGTAGCCTTGCAATAATGCTGCACCGACACCTTCCTTTGATGCGTTGCACGTTATCTTTGTTTGTCGTTGATGGTCAAAGACTTCTAGCTGGGGTGTGGCTGTCAAAACTTGCGTGAAGATTTTCTACTCTTGCGCGTTGTTTGCTGTCCATTGGAACTCTGCGCGGGACGTGATAAGCTCTGGTAAAAGCGTCGTTTGCTCGGACAACCATGGCACGAATTTGCTGAAATAGTTAAGCACTCCCAGCATCCACTGGATGTCACTCTTGGACGTTGATGTCGGCATTTTTGCCAAGCTTTCGATTAGCTTTGGGTCAGGCGATATGCCCGTTCGGCTTATGACGTCACCAAGGAATATGACTGGTTTCACACCGAACTTGCACTTCTGCGCGTTGAAAGTCAATCTTGCATTCTCAGCAGCTTTAAGTACTTCTGTCAGCCATTCATCGTGTTCTTTCTTGCTGGAACTTCAAACTAAAATGTCAATGTATACTAGCACACCAGGTAGGCCATCGAATACTTGACTCATGATTTTTCAAAATACTTCCGGTGCGGATGAAATGCCGAAGGGCAGACGCAGAAAACAATATCTCCCAAACGGTGAAGAGAAAGTGCAGATTTTAGATGTCCGCTCGTCAAGCGGTATCTGATTATAGCCGGAGTTCGCGTCAAGACAGCTGAAGTATGCGTCATTAGTGAAACTGGTTTCCAAATTCTTGCGCCTAGGAAGCGGGAAATGCTGCCGCTTTATGTACTCGTTAACAGCTCTGGGGTCCGTGCAGAGCCGTAGCGTGACATCTTCCTTTTTTGCCAGAACTAACGAACTGCCACAGTCGGTAGGCTCGTTCACTTTAACAATTATGCCAGCCCGTACCATTCTTTCAAGTTCCTTCTTCAGAAGCCCTTCCAGCGCCAAAGGAACTTGTCGAGCTGGTTGCACGACTGGCACCGCTTCAGGTTTCAGGACCATGCTGTAGGCCTGCTGCAAACAACCTAGATCTTCGAAGACATGCCTGAAATTCTTGAGAAGCCCGTCTTTGAAAATGTTGTCTACGGCGCCTATTTTACGCTGGACCAGCCCCAAAGCCTCACTATCAGCTAGACCAAGTAAGGTCTGCCGGCAATTTTTCACAACAAAAAATATGATTGCAGCAGAAGTATAACCAAGCCTTACTTCCTGTGTAGACTTTCCAAAGCACGATATTGTCACGAAAAGACAATAGACGATGTACCCGGCGTCGGCGAGGGAGGCGGTTGAACAAGATGGCGTGCAATAATTTAAGCCGGCGTCCTCAGCTTCTACCTCTTCTACTTCAGCGCCCGTCTCTTGCTGAGCGCGTGTTCCAGTCCCAACTTCTTTGTTTTTCAGCGCTGGCTCGTGACACCTGGCGGCATTACTCTCCCGCCAAAAGAAAGGCATCGACCCGATGCTTACTAAACTAGAAGGAGGAAGTGTGGAATTCGTATGATATCGGATTGGCGTCGCCTTAACGCGCGAAATACGGCTTGAGGCGAAGAACATGCACTATCTCTGAGCGGTGCTGTCGTCGCCGAGGCGACGCGGCACCGTCGGGAATGACTTCATAGTTCACTTCACTAACGCGGCGTATCACTTTGTAGGGCCCAAAGTATCTACTAAGGAGCTTCTCAGACAACCCCTGGCGACGAACTGGAGTCCACACCCAGACTTGGTCACCTGGCTGGTACTCGACGTGCCGATGTCGAAGGTTTTAGCGTCGTGCGTCTGTACTCTGTTGCTTCGCGATGTGTATGCGCGCGAGTTGGCGAGCTTCCTCTGCGTGTTGAGTAAGTTGCTCGGCGTCGGCAGTAAGTGATGCGTCGGTGTTGTGCGGGAGCATAGCGTCTAGCGTGGTCTGGACCTCGCGCCCGTAGACAAGACGGAACGGTGTGAAGCGTGTGGTTTCCTGAATGGCGGTGTTGTACGCGAATGTAACGTACGGCAGGACTTGATCCCATGTTTTATGCTGGACGTCCACATACATAGACAGCATGTCAGCTATGGTTTTGTTTAGCCGTTCCGTCAGTCCGTTGGTCTGCGGATGATAGGCAGTCGCCTTGCGATGCTGCGTGCAGCTCAGCTCGAATATGTCCTCTATAAGTTGGGCTGTAAAGGCAGTGCCTCTGTCGGTGATGACATGTGAGGGGGCACCATGTCTGAGGACTATGTGTTCGATAAAGAACTGGGCAACTTCGTAGGCCGTGGCACGTTGTACAGCTTTCGTCTCGGCGTAGCGTGTTAGATAGTCCGTGGCGACTATAATCCACTTGTTTCCGCTGGCTGACAAGGGAAAGGGTCCCAGAAGATCCATGCCGATTTGATCAAACGGCGCGCGAGGTGGTGCGATGGGTTGGAGTAACCCCCCGGGCTTCAAAGACGGCGACTTCCTGCGTTGACACTCCCAGCAGCTTTGCACGTAACGCTTCACCGTGGTAGAAAGTCTGGGCCAGTAGTACGTCTGGCGTACTCGTGAAAGAGTGCGTGAAAATCCCAAGTGTCCAGACGTGGGCTCATCATGGCAGGCTAGGAGAATGTCATCACGAAGGGCGGCAGGTATTACCAATAGATACTCTTTGTCGGTGGCACTCGAGTTTTTCTTGTAGAGGACGCCCTGTCGGAGGCAGAAGGTCAAGAGACTGCGAGAAATATGTCGTGGGATTGTAGCATTCTTGCCTTCTAGGTGATCGATGAGAGGGCGTATTTCGGCGTCCTCGCGCTGCCGTATGATCAAGACTGATGCGGTGAGGGCCCCAAGGAATGCGCCGTCTTCGTCCATGTCCTTATCGCAAGTTTTGATGGGATCGCGCGACAACGTGTCGGCATCTTCGTGTTTTCGGCCCGATTTGTAGACGATGGTAACATCTAACTCCTGCAGACGGAGACTCCATCGAGCAAGTCGCCCGGACGGGTCTCGCAAGTTGGCTAACCAACACAGGGAATGGTGGTCTGTCACCACCTTGAAAGGGCGACCGTAGAGATAAGGCCGAAATTTCATGATGGCCCACACAACCGCTAGACACTCTTTCTCGGAGATGGAGTAGTTGGTCTCGGCGCGTGAAAGGGTGCGACTGGCGTAAGCGATGACTCGCTCGACGCCTTCCTGGTGTTGAACGAGTACAGCGCCTAGACCGATGTTGCTGGCATCGGTATGCACCTCGGTGTCAGCGTCCTCGTCAAAGTGAGCGAGGACAGGTGATTCCTGCAGGCGTTGCCGTAACTCGGTGAAAGCTGCGTCCTGCTCATCCGCCCAAACAAAGGGTGTGTCTTCTCGCGTTAGGCGTATGAGTGGTTCAGCGATGCGCGAGAAATTGGCGATGAAGCGACGATAGTACGCACACAGACCGAGAAAGCGGCGTACTGCTTTCTTGTCACGGGGAGTCGGAAAAGCAGCAACAGCAGATGTTTTGTCTGGGTCAGGCTGGACGCCGTCGGCGTTCACGACATGCCCGAGGAACTTCAGCTCTTCGTAACCGAAGTGACACTTTTCTGGCTTTAGTGTGAGATTAGCGGAGCGGAGCGCCTCAAGTATCGCCTCTAAACGCTTCAGATGTTCTTCGAAGGTCGCCGCAAACACGACGACGTCATCTAAGTATACTAAACAGCAGTGCCACTTCAGACCCATCAGAACAGTGTCCATCATTCGCTGGAATGTGGCCGGCGCAGAACACAGGCCAAATGGAAGTACTTTAAATTCGTACAGTCCACCTGGGTAACAAAGGCAGTTTTTTCGCGATCTCGTTCGTTAACTTCGATTTGCCAATATCCGCTCTTCAGATCTATGGATGAAAAATACCTGGTTCGCCGGAGTCGATCTAACGTATCATCGATCCGCGGAAGCGGATAAACGTCTTTTTTTGTGACGTTGTTCAACTTTCTATAGTCAACTCAGAACAAGCGTTCCGTCTTTCTTTTTGACGAGGACCACCGGCGACGACCAAGGGCTTTGGGATGGTTGTATGACGTCATCGTCAAGCATTTCTTTCACTTGTGCATTAATCACGTTGCGCTCTTTCGCCGATACGCGATAAGGCAGTTGTCGTATGGGACGAGCATCGTCATACGTGATTATTCGGTGTCTCGTGATGGACGTCTGGCGTACCTTAGAAGAAGATGCGAAGCACTCCTTGAACCGAAGGAGCAACTCACGCAGCGCTTTCTGCTTTTCCTCCGAAAGGTCTGAATTGATGTCGATATTGCTGAGTGTCTGAGCTGGGTTCCCCTTCGTCACAGACGCACAGCATTCAGCAACGTCTGCTATGGGCTCAGCGAAAGCAATAGTAGTACGACGAAATAGGTGCCGATGTTCCTGGCTGAAATTCGTCACGAGGAGCGCCGAAAGTCCACCTCGAAGCATAATCAGACTGCGGGCTGCACATACACCGTGTGTCAGCATAAGGGAGGAATTGCCCTCTGCAACAGCTTCGCCGTCACGCAGATCGTCGCATACGACCATTACCATGACACTTGCGCGTGGTGGTACAGTTACACTGTCGGCGTAAACTCGAAGCGCGTTACGTCGGCAATTATCGCGGTTGTTCGCTGCTCTTTCTGTCGAAAAAGTCACTGTGCGCTCCCGGAGGTCTATAATGGCACCATACTCTCGCAGAAAGTCGACGCCCAAGATAAGGTCCCGAGAACAATCGCGGAGTATCAGGCAGCTGGCAGGAAACGTGGACCCACGAATTTGAACTCTGACCGTGCACATGCCCAACGGTGTGACGACATGCCCGCCAGCAGTACGAATTTGCGCTCCAGACCAAGGCGTGATAACTTTTCTAAGTTCCGTCGCTAGTTTTCCGCACAAGATTGAGTAGTCAGCCCCCGTGTCCAATAAAGCACTAACGTGGCGGCCGTCGAGCACAACAGGTATGTCGAGCGAGAGTCTGTCGCTGAGTTCGGCTGCTGTCGTCGTTGAATCGTGCTGAATAGACCGTGCTGGCGTCGATGGGAGGTCTTCGGAAGGGCGATTATCAGCGGCCTCGCCCCCGAAGGTCGCTGTTCTTAGTTTCCCCGGCGAGGGCTTGGCGATCGTCCCTGCGCTGCCATTGGAGGGCTTCTAGGAGCGGGGGAAGAACGCCTGGGGGAAGGCGAGCGCGACTGCCGCCGCGGGAACAGTGGCATACTCTGCTGGGTCAAGTATTCTTCAATCGCCCTAGGCCTTTCACCATATCTGGGCCTTGGTGAATCTGCGGCAAAACCTTGCAGTCCGAGACGGCGGTATGGGCACTCGCGGTATATGTGACCGGCTTCTCCACAATGGTAGCACAGAGGCCTTCTGTCCGCGGTACGCCAGACGTCAGATTTCCTTGCGGGTGGGCGACGATCCTCCATACGTTGGACTGGTTGCACAGATGGGAGCGGCGGGACGTATGACGCGGCGTAAGACGTGGAGGGGTCGAAATGGGTAGGAGCTTGGACAGGGACTCGCCTCAAACTTCCGCATACGACGGCCGCTGCAACTGTGCTGTCACAGGCGGCGCATTGTTGTTAGGAACGGGACACTGGATCGCTTGCTGCACTTCGTTCCTCACAAGGGCAGAAATGGAACCTAGCGCGGGCTGAGGCGGGCAGGTTGAAGCTCGTCACGCACCACAGAGCGGATAAGATCTCGGAGAACGTCCACGTTTCCAAAGGCAATCGCGTCCGTCAGTGAAGCAGCGTTCGCGTGCCTGTCATACGGAACTGAGCGCTGGTCCGAAGGTGAAGTTGTGTTCAATTGCCTGTCATAGAAAGTTGAGCGCTGGTGTAACATCTTTTCCATCGTGGTGGCTTCAGTTAAGAATTCAGCCACGGTCTTCGGCGGGCTTCGAACAAGGCCAGCAAATAGCTGTTCCTTAACTCCCCGCATTAGATGGCGCAGCTTCTTTTCCTCTGACATGGTTGGGTCCACCCGACGGAAGAGGCGCGTTATATCCTCGACGTACGACGTCACGCTCTCGTTCGGCAGATGAATGCGGGATTGGAGCGCCCGTTGGGCTCGTTCGCGGCGATCAGCATTGGTGTAGGTATCCAGCAAGGCACGACGGAAATCAAGCCACGATTTGATGAGCCCTTCTCGGTTCTCGTACCAAGTGCGGGCACCGTCCTCCAAGCTGAAGTAGACGTTCCTTAACTTCGCCACGTCGCTCCATTCATTTATCTCGGCAACGCGCTCAAACTGGACCAACCAGTCTTCTACATCCTCGAAGATATCTCCGTGGAACACATTCGGCACTCGAAGATTCTGCAGCAGATACTGCGTTGCCGTTGTGGCCGTACCTTGCCTAATGGTCGGTAGGGACGTCGACGTTCCTTCCATACCCGTGTATGGTGGCGTCGATGTTGCTGCGGAGAGATGATCAAGCTCCGGAGGCAATCCTCGGATTCTCCTGCTTGCCCGGTGAACAGGGGTGTCCATTAGGATAGGGCTGGTACTCCTGCTACCAGGAGGGGTTTGTGGCATCGGATAAACCGTACCCCGCACCTCCACCAGTTTTGTCACGAAAAGACAATAGACGATGTACCCGGCGTCGGCGAGGGAGGCGGTTGAACAAGATGGCGTGCAATAATTTAAGCCGGCGTCCTCAGCTTCTACCTCTTCTACTTCAGCGCCCGTCTCTTGCTGAGCCCGTGTTCCAGTCCCAACTTCTTTGTTTTTCAGCGCTGGCTCGTTACACCTGGCGGCAATATGGTACCACCGTTATACTCATCATCATCATCATCATCATCATCATCATCATCATCATCATCATCAGCCTGGTTATGCCCACTGCAGGGCAAAGGCCTCTCCTATACTTCTCCAACTACCCCGGTCATGTGCTAATTGTGGCCATGTTGTCCCTGCAAACTTCTTAATTTCATCCGCCCACCTAACTTTCTGCCGCCCTCTGCTACGCTTTCCTTCCCTTGGAATCCATTCCGTAACTCTTAATGACCATCGGCTATCTTCCCTCCTCATTACGTGTCCTGCCCATGTCCATTTCTTTTTCTTGATTTCAACTAAGATATCATTAACTCGCGTTTGTTCCCTCACCCAATCTGCTCTTTTCTTATCCCTTAACGTAACACCTATCATTCTTCTTTCCATAGCTCGTTGCGTCGTCCTCAATTTGAGTAGAACCCTTTTCGTAAGCCTCCAGGTTTCTGCCCCGTAGCTGAGTACTGGTAAGACACAGCTATCATACACTTTTCTCTTGAGGGATAATGGCAACCTGCTGTTCATGATCTGAGAATGCCTGCCAAACGCACCCCATCCCATTCTTATTCTTCTGATTATTTCAGTCTCATGATCCGGATCCGCAGTCACTACCTGTCCTAAGTAGATGTATTCCCTTACCACTTCCAATGCCTCACTACCTATTGAAAACTGCTGTTCCCTTCCGAGACTGTTAAACATTACTTTAGTTTTCTGCAGATTAATTTTTAGACCCACCCTTCGGCTTTGCCTCTCTAGGTCAGTGAGCATGCATTGCAGTTGGTCCCCTGAGTTACTGAGCAAGGCAATATCATCAGGGAATCGCAAGTTACTAAGGTATTCTCCATTAACTCTTATCCCCAATTCTTCCCAATCCAGGTCTCTGAATACCTCCTGTAAACACGCTGTGAATAGCATCGGAGATATCGTATCTCCCTGCCTGACGCCTTTCTTTATTGGGATTTTGTTGCTTTCTTTATGGAGGACTACGGTGGCTATGGAGCCGCTATAGATGTCTTTCAATTTTTTTACATATGGCTCGTCTACACCCTGATTCCGCAATGCCTCCATGAATGCTGAGGTTTCGACTGAATCAAACGCTTTCTCGTAATCAATGAAAGCTATATATAAAGGTTGGTTATATTCCGCACATTTTTCTATCACTTGATTGATAGTGTGAATATGGTCTATTGTTGAGTAGCCTTTACGGAATCCTGCCTGGTCCTTTGGTTGACGGAAGTCTAAGGTGTTCCTGATTCTATTTGCAATTACCTTAGTAAATACTTTGTAGGCAATGGACAGTAAACTGATCAATCTATAATTTTTCAGGTCTTTGGCGTCCCCTTTCTTATGGATTAGGATTATGTTAGCGTTTTTCCAAGATTCCGGTACGCTCGAAGTCATGAGGCATTTCGTATACAGGGTGGCCAGTTTCTCTAGAACTATCTGCCCACCATCCTTCAACAAATCTGCTGTTACCTGATCCTCCCCAGCTGCCTTCCCCCTTTGCATAGCTCCCAAGGCTTTCTTTACTTCTTCAGGTGTTACCTGTGGGATTTCGAATTCCTCTAGACTATTCTCTCTTTCATTATCGTCGTGGGTGCCACTGGTACTGTATAAATCTCTATAGAAGTCCTCAGCCACTTGAACTATCTCATCGATATTAGTAATGATATTGCCCGCTTTGTCGCTTAACGCATACATTTGATTCTTGCCAATTCCTAGTTTCTTCTTCACTGCTTTTAGGCTTCTTCCGTTCCTGAGAGCATGTTCAATTCTATCCATATTATACTTCCTTATGTCAGCTGTCTTACGCTTGTTGATTAACTTCGAAAGTTCTGCCAGTTCTATTCTAGCTGTAGGGTTAGAGGCTTTCATACACTGGCGTTTCTTGATCAGATCTCTCGTCTCCTGTGATAGCTTACTGGTATCCTGTCTAACGGAGTTACCACCGACTTCTATGGCACACTCCTTAATGATGCCCACAAGATTGTCGTTCATTGCTTCAACACTAAGGTCCTCTTCCTGAGTCAAAGCCGAATACCTGTTCTGTAGCTTGATCTGGAATTCCTCTATTTTCCCTCTTACCGCTAACTCATTGATCGGCTTCTTATGTACCAGTTTCTTCCGTTCCCTCCTCAGGTCTAGGCTAATTCGAGCTCTTACCATCCTATGGTCACTGCAGCGCACCTTGCCGAGCACGTCCACATCTTGTATGATGCCTGGGTTAGCGCAGAGTATGAAGTCTATTTCATTTCTAGTCTCGTCGTTCGGGCTCCTCCACGTCCACTTTCGGCTATCTCGCTTGCGGAAGAAGGTATTCATTATCCGCATATTATTCTGTTCCGCAAACTCTACTAATAACTCTCCCCTGCTATTCCTAGTGCCTATGCCATATTCCCCCACTGCCTTGTCTCCAGCCTGCTTCTTGCCTACCTTGGCATTAAAGTCGCCCATTAGTATAGTGTATTTAGTTTTCACTCTACCCATCGCCGATTCCGCGTCTTCACAGAAGCTATTCGGCTTCCTGGTCATCATGAGTGGATGTAGGGGCGTAGACCTGTACAACCTTCATTTTGTACCTCTTATTAAGTTTTACCACAAGACCTGCCACCCTCTCGTTAATGCTATAGAATTCCTGTATGTTACCAGCTATGTTCTTATTAATCAGGAATCCGACTCCTAGTTCTCGTCTCTCCGCTAAGCCCCGGTAGCACAGGACGTGCCCACTTTTTAGCACTGTATATGCTTCTTTTGGCCTCCTAACTTAACTGAGCCCTATTATATCCCATTTACTGCCCTCTAATTCCTCCAATAGCACTGCTAGACTCGCCTCACTAGATAACGTTCTCGCGTTAAACGTTGCCAGGTTGATATTCCAATGGCGGCCTGTCCGGAGCCAGGGATTCTTAGCACCCTCTGCAGCGTCGCAGGTCTGACCGCCGCCGTGGTCAGTTGCTTCGCAGCTGCTGGGGACTGAGGGCCGGGGTTTGATTGTCGTGTTCATATAGGAGGTTGTGGCCAAGTACTGCACCAGGGTGGCCAATCCTGCTCTGGTGAGGGAGTGCGTTACCGGTTCTGGTCACCGGGATAAGGCCACACTCCAGGCCTGTTTATGCAATTTTATCAACACGCGGTTTTTTTTTAATCTGGTGGAAAATTCCGCGGCACCGGGATTCGAACCACGGACCTCTTGCACGCGAGGCGGGTGTCCTACCTCTACGCCACCGCTGCAAGACCCGTTATACTCCCTCAGCACCAAATTCGTTGGGTTCAACGCTTCAGCTCCCCTCGGTGGTAAATTGAAACGGGAAACAGGCTTGCCTGCGACCCGGTGACCACTTTAAAGCTTTTCTCGCGATTGCGAACTTGGGGTTTAACCATCCAATCCCTTTCGTGCCTAGCTGCCGTAATCTCGGGAATGTCGAAGTCCTCGTCTTGTTTTTTTTACTTCGCTTACTACCGCTGACGCGCAACCACTTGCAAAGTGGTTCAGCTTGTGGCTCAAACGACACCTCTTTCCAAACGCTGGGCATTGCTTCGGTTTATGCCAGCGGTTGCACTTACGACAGTGAAATTGTTATTTTCCTTCTTCCACTCTTTAGAGGGTGGCGCCGAGCGCCTCGATATGGCATCGACTCTGTCTTCCCCGCTACGCCATACTTCGTTTCGCTGTGTTGCCGTCTACGCTGCTTTGCACATTTCTTCTGCTTTTTGCAAAGTCAGTTGACTGTGACGAAACATTTTCTCACTTGGTGTAGGGTCGTGCGTGCCAAATGCGATCTGGTCCCTTATCATGGATTCTTGCAATACGCCATAATTACACTGCGCTGCTTGCTTTTTCAGGTCACGAGCAAATTTTTTCAAATGGTTCTCCCTCTTGCTTTCTTGAACGGAATATATATCTCTCGTGCACTTCATTGCTCACTTCGGCACAGTAGGCATCAAACTTTCTCACCAGGGTACTGAAGTCGTTCTTGTCTACATCCGGCGCGAACAGGAAGTTGTTGAAGACGTCCAGCGCGTCATCACCCGCTATGCTCAGTAGGAGGGCTGCCTTCGATGCTTCCGTTTTCGGCTGGTCCTTTGCCGCCTTTGCCTGCAGAAATAACTCAAATTTCTGCTTAAAACGCTTACAGCTTTCCGTGACGTTACCCGTCAGCCGCAATGGCTGTGTTGCCTTCAGCATGTCCATAACGCGTTCTTCGCGGGTACGATTCCCCACAGGCGTCGACGGACAGCGGGGCAACTTCTGACACCATGTAACATACCAAGGGAGACGACGCTTACAGCAGCATAGCCAGGGCAGGAAAATGAACGAAGGTTTATTGAGAGCGTCGCTTATAAAGACATGACGCAGCGCACTGTAGATACTGCGCATCATCGATGCGCATCCGCGCTGATATAGTCAGTACACGTGTCCGATACAACGATGTTTACTAAAGGCCAAAAGGAACGTTCCGCCAAAATTAGCGTGATTTATTATTGCCGAGAGTTGTAATACGTATTGTTTTCCGCGACATGCTCGTTTCTATACATGTGTTTAAATAGTTGTGAGAAATTTTTAAATGTTTGTCCAGCTCAGCGTAAGCTGTTTCGGCGCCTTCTCGTGCCGTGCAATGAGACCCGGTTCTTAGCCCACATAATTTTGCAAAAAATTTGTTCAAGAATCTTTCTTTTGAATGCCAATACTGATGGTGGGAAAATACAGCTCGCAAAGGTTGTTACTGGAAAGCTGTCAGCCACAACATTTTTCTCACGCTGGAACGAGATACGCTTACGAAATACCTAATCCTTCGTGTACTTGTGCGTGCGTGCTTTCGGTTTGATGTACTTTATTTCGTATTCACCATTTCTGCAACAAAGGCATATTTGTATTACAGAATCAACAGGACCCTGTACCTGCATGCAGAAACTACCGAAGTTTATGCGATGGCTAACGCGTACGTACCTTCCCCAATCAGCGGTAAGTTTTATTGAAGCAAAAATGACCCAATATATATGTTTGAAAGTTCTTTGTTGCTAGGGTTAGACACGACACAGGTCATTTCTTTAAACACACAATCTTCTCATCAAGGGCATGATGAGGTAGTGATTACGTTGCCGCAATCATACATCTTGGCTGCACAGGGAGCTTGTAAATTTGGCCAAGAAGAGAGAACAAATACTTGAATAAATAATATGGGAGAGTAGGGACATGAGAAACCTCACTCGAACGTTTTGTTGACAATATTGTCCAGCTCTGTCTTGTATAATTTCTGACACTTATTGCTCTAGTCACCGAAAGTGGCAGCTTGAGTAAGTTTTGCCGATGCTAGGCGGGTGGGGAGTTAAGATGGCAGGTCCTAGACTCGTAGTGCGCGTAGAGTAAAGAAGGGCAAATCGGTCTATTTATGTTTCATCTTCACACAGAATCAATAATTTGTGCCATAACGCAGTGGTTTTTTAACCCTTTTTCGCCCCACAACCTGGCATTTCATTATGCCATAGTTTCTGTGGGCCCTTGTGTCCGCAGTCTTCAGATACCAACACGAAAACGTTTATTTGCAGTGAAAACTATCCCCACGAAATTTATTTTCCTGGCGTCCGTACGACAACTGCGATATACTGCGCGTGCCACATATGTCCAACGGTAAGCAAATAAATTTCTGCAAGCACCCATCATTTGCTGTTCTCTTAAGGTCCTTCAAAAAGTCAAATGTCTTGCCCAAATTTTATTCTTTTTTGTTGTTGCGTCTAACATTTCGCGTACCCACAAAGATTCAACAACATGTTGCAAAATAAACTGTCTTCTGATCGTCATTAGTTTGGGAGTTACAATGAGCTTTCACACCCATACCTTCATATTGCAAAACCGGAAAGCAGTAACATTTCTTTATTATAAATATTAGTTAAATACTTCATTCATTTTATGATGTCGCCGAGCAGCCACACGAACAAAAGGAGATTCTCGTACAACTCATGGGGGCTCCAGCTATGAAGCTCATGCATTTTGGCCATCTGTGTTGCTTTCGACACCTTTCACGTGGTTTGAAGATTTGTTTTCGTTTTTCTCAAAACGAGATATTGCTCCACCCCGGGTTGAGCAGACCTTGATAACTTTCTTTTGAGTAAAATATTTTGATGTAGAGAGAGAAATTTATTTACAGAAATATAAAATTGAGCACACTCATTCCTCACATAGATACATAAGTAACGAACTTGAACAAAAGAAATCGATGCAATATTTTTGCACTTACAACTCATTTTTCAAGCCGATTCGGCCCAAATTGACAATTTCTTTCACTTTGCTTTGTTTTTCGCACATTACCTACTTATTATTTACCACATTGCATTTATCCTAATTCATGGCACAGGTCTTACATTTAGCTACATAAGTGCCAATGCTTCATTCAATTCAGCAATTCATTAATTACTTATCACTATTGGCGCGACTAGCACTTTTAGCACATTTTATGACAAGCATTACGTGCCAAAAAATAAAATGAAGCATTTTCTGCCCATTAAAGGGAAGCTGAAGAGTCTGTCGAATTCAATAAGACGCTCATATACGGATGCGAGAACCTTATAAACCATGCAGGTAAAATGTTGGGGGGGATTTTTTACTTAGGAGCGACGCAATCGTCGGTTAAAATTGCGCTGTAGCTCCGCCCCCCGTCGAGCGCCGCGCTGCTCACGCTGACGATGGAAGCGGAGACCGGAAACCGCGGCTTAGTGACGGCAACATTGGTGTTCCGCTCCTTCGCAGTCTCCGCGACCATGCCTGACCGGGCTTATTTCTGCGTGCGTGCCGTCCTAATCTGCTTCGCTTGACCCTACATTCCTTTATTTGTGTGTATAGAGGAGTGGTAGTTGACGTGCTCAGCATCAATTGAACTTGTAGGCCGATCATGCCGGCGTTCTGTGCAGCCTACGCTTGCACAAACACCAGCGGCCGCGACTATGTTCCGATGTTCCTTTAGTTCCTGCAAGACAAGAAGCTTTTAGCTAAGTGTGAGGCTGCTGTGAAGCGAAACAACTTCAAGCGCTCAAGAACAACAGTGTTGCGCTTTAACCACTTCCGTGACGATTACTGCCGGAGTTTATCAATAATGCGTGCTTTGGGTTCTCCTAAAAAATAGCACGCTGAACGGAAGGTGCATGTTTATCGCCCACCCTTGACGTAGGTTTCATCGCCAAGCGCCGCGAATTTTCTATTCGCACGTGTGTTGTGAAACAGCCTGCATGCAGTTACCATAGCGCAGTGCAAGCGTAAAGTTTGCATGTGTTGGAAAGCCTGCTCACGCCAAGACACTGCGCTCCCCCTTCTCTCGCACACATAAGAAACCGACCATCTCACGTAGCCGACGGAATTCGCCAGTTACGAGTAGCGTGCGGATGGCGCGCTGATGAAGGTTCTATACTACACGTGCTACAACAGCCGGCAAACTTTTCCTGCGTTCAAACCGTCTGTGTAGATTGCCGACAGCTTTGGGGCAGCGCACAAATGCTGAAGATCGCATCACCGCTTACGTTCTCCGAGGAGGCATGCAGGAACATAACACTACAGTTGTTTGCCCGGAAACGTACTCACTGGAGCGCTGAATGCAGCTTAGCAAAAAACATACTCGCCAAAGAACATTTCCGACACAAGGAGATGCTAACACTTCGCCTTCGTTCGCGTGGAAAGCAGTGCTTGCACCAGCATTTTTTGCTTCTTGGAGAGGCCGGTTCTTCGCAATCTGCTCGTAGATGTAGTATGTACAAGTATGTACGTACGTGTAGTCTGTACAAGTATAAACCCTTTACAAGTGATCTTGCACGCGACAGCGACAGCGCTACAAGCGAGGCGATGGCTGTCGCGTTCACTCATCGTCTCCAAGCGACAGTGTTGAGCGACGACTTCCCGGTATGAGGGCAGCAATATACGCGCCGAAACTAGCGTGACGCATGCTTTATCAATTTAGGTTGATGTATTTTACTGAAGAAGAAGCATAAAATATTTCTGAAGGTCTTGCACTAGGTTCTTATTCTTGCACGTGTAAAATTCAATAGTTTGCTCGTTCCGTGCGACAAACAGTAGTATTTGAGTTATGTACATCCCGTTTGGGCTTCGCACAATTGGCTAGTCGCTCATAGCATTTCCGGGCGACGAGCGACGAGTTCTAGATTTCTAGAAACGAGCGATCGAGCGACAACACCGAGCGATTTGTTCAAGCGACGGCCCGTTTTGTCGCTCGAAGCCGTCGCCCGTCACCGTCGCGCGCAAAATCGCTCTCGTAGAGTTTGGACTTAACGCCGAACTCCTCAGAGAAACGCAAGCTCTCGAAAATTTCCATGACCGTCTCAGGAAAACACCACCAAACTACTTGACGTCACGAGGCGCCCGACCAATCACAGGCGGAAACGAGGCGCGCGAGCTAGGCGTGTCTGCTGCTGCACTTTTCGTCGAAATACGATGTGTTTGCGCTTTCTTTCGCTCAATTTCGCTGCGATATTCGAATTCAGAGGTTTCGATACCACGGCATACTGCTCTTCACTCATTTTTTCTGGAAAAGCTTTCAGCTTCCTTTTAAGTAGATAATGAAGTTAAATAAGACATGTTTATTTTGGAAAAATGTTATTGAAATCCTGGCTTCTGGTTTAAAGATATCCTTACGTGTGGAAAGACAGACGAAAGAGGCTATTTACACGCTATTTACACTGGAGCCAGGCGGCAAGGCTGACACTCGCTCGCGCCAAGGACACAGACCCACTTCACCGTCGTTCTCGCGGCGGCTCGTCTCTTGAGCATCGCTCGATGACATCGTAATACTAGCCCCCCCCCCCCCCCCCCGTAGGCAAACGCACCGTCACGGTGCTGTTAAATATCCAAGGTGCGTGGAGAGTTGTGGTGTTTGAGTCGGGCAGCGTGGACAATGTCGCTGGTTGTCACAGCGGAGAACGTAGTGGGCGTGGCTGGGCCTGTGGGCCTGTGTAACAGGAAAGCAGTTTACAAAGGCCGACATTACGCGATGGTGACCAAAGCAACACGAGGGCGCCGGGCACAAAATGGACATCACGGTGACGGAGGTCGTAGTGTAGTTTCTGCTTGGCTTGAGACACTTGTAGACGAGCGCGCGCAAGTTCGCGAGCATGGTAAGCATGGGCGATTGCATCACGGGCATAATCACCAGTTGAAGCTGTAGCGGACGGAAGCACAGTGTCCAGTGGTAGTGTCGGTTCGCGACCATACAAGAGGTAAAACGGGGAAATGCAAGCAGTTTCGAGACGGGAAGAGTTGTATGCAAAGGTAATGTAAGGTAGAGCCAGGTCCCAGTCATGGTGGTCGTCTGAAACGTATTTGGATAGCATTTCTGTAAGGGTGCGGTTCAAACGCTCAGTGAGGCCGTTCGTTTGGATGTGGTAAGAGGTGGTAAATTTATGCTGTATTCAGCAGGCACGCATGCTGTCGTCAATGACCTTTGCCAAAAACGTACGGCCGCGGTCTGCAAGCAATTGACGTGGAGCACCATGCATCAAGATAGTATCATGTAGGAGGAAGTCCGCAACATCAGTTGCGGAACCGGTCGGAAGAACACGGGTTACGGCGTAGCGGGTCGCGTAGTCCGCCGCGACTGCAACCCACTTGTTTCCTGATGTGCATTCCGGAAATGGGCCGAGAAGGTCCAAGCCGAAACGATGCAAGGGCTCGGCAGGGATGTCGAGCGGCAGCAGGCAACCAGCGGGGAGCTGGGAAGGCTCCTTGCGTCGTTGGCAAAGTTCACAAGCGGCGACGTAATGTCGTACGGAACCGGCAAGTCCCGGCCAGAAAAAACGGCGACGTACACGGTCGTAGGTTCGACATACGCCCAAGTGTCCTGCCGTTTGCGCGTCGTGAAGCTCTTCTAGAACGGTGGAGCGGAGGTGTTTAGGTATTGCAAGTATATATAGACACACAGAGCCGTCCGGATGAAGGTTACGATGGTACAGAGTACCGTCGCGGAGGACGTAGAGGCATAGAGCAGCATCTGCCGGAGAGTGTTATAAACGGTCGATCAGTGCTCTGATGTAGAAGAAGACGACGCTGTTCGATCTGTTGTTAGCTCAGCTCTGTAATTTTTCCATAAGTTTTGCTATTCATTGAGTGAGTTATTTATATCCTTGGAAGACGGCCGCATCTTTAAGGCGGTACTGTCCCTATGGAAAGGTTACGGCTGCTCCGGCGCCGGCATCTTTAAAGGGACAGCGCCATCCGAAGGAAGCCAGCCTGGCGGAGGCGGCCATGGCCTCGCAAGGCGTGGAGCTGCCAGTTATCAGGGACGATCAGCAGTCCAGTGCGTCATCATCGCTCAGTGGAGACGACCCAACTACCGTCGACCCTGACGAGGAAGTGCCTGATATGACGCAAGTGGACAGCGACTGCTTCAAGGTGGTGAGTCATCGGAAGCAAAGAACGGTCGGAATCCCAGTGGTATTTTTACCAACAGAGAAAGGTGTTGATTTGAGAGAGCGGAACCCTATCAGATTCTTCGAAGCCATTAAAGTACTGCTGGGATCTGCTCCGTTGCTTCACAACGCAAGGTGCTCTTCATCTAGATATCTCAACGGAAGAGCAAGTTGACATACTTCTGCGGTGCTCTCAGATTGGTCACATAAGAGTTAAAGCCCGGTTGCCCCACTCCTACATGACTAACACATGTGTTATTAGGGGAGTACCAGTGTGGTATTCGGAAAGTGACCTCCTTGACTACTTGAAACCGCAAGGTGTTTTGCACGTGAAACGTATGATGCGCCGTGTGGAGACTCAAGAAAAAGAATGGGCAGTGAAGCCTACTAACTCTGTTGTGCTAACGTTCGCTTGCTTGAAAAATTGACCTCGGTTTTACCAGGCATGCAGTCAAAGAATTAGTTGAAACTCCTCCCCGATGCTTTTAGTGCCAACGCTTTGGGCATGTAGCCAAAGTTTGCATCGAAGATCAACGTTGCAAACGATGTGGTGGCGCCCACGATTACAAAGCCTGCAAGGCAGACCTTGCTTGCGCTAATTGTGGGGGTGACCATCCAGCGAGTTTCGGTGGCTGCCCCTTCCGTGTAAGCGCCTAACACCGTCGAGTGTCCTTCATTAGTGGTCCCAAACCACGACCTACTGACAAGCCGATACCTGGAAGTGACAAGTTCCCTGCGTTAGAGTCGGAAGTTCGTGGCGAGGTAACAAGCAATGTCAGTGAGCGACCTGACCCTAGCAAGACGGCAAAGTCCTCTGTGGGTGAGTCGGTTGTTCGATCTGCTTCAGCCAACAGTGTCCAAGTTCCTCAGCGACCAGATCACAGCCAGACTCGAAGACAAGGAGGACATTCCCTTGCCTCAAAAGAGACGAAGAAACCAGCTGCAGCGACCAAGAGTGGGTCCCAGTCCGCATCTTTTGTTGAAGTTTTGAGGCAGTGCGTCCAGCAAAATAAGGAGCTCAAAAATCGGGATCTGTCCGACGTTCTGAGAGTTTTGTTTGAAGACCTCCGCTCATATGTTCAAGAGATGCAGACTGGCACCCTGAAGAACTTTCTACAGTTCGTTCTTTCCTTTGAATCCATGATTACCGCCTTCGCAGCGAACTTTACCTTATAATATCGCTAGTTTTCTTCAACCTCGTGCAACTAAATATCACGGATAAGTGCCGTTTATTATGCAATAGAACTGTGCTGGGATTATAAGTCGATTAGCAGAACTGCAACTATTTTTGAAAGAAACATTTGTTCCAGTATTGGCCCTCTCGGAGGCTGGCCTACCAAGGGGACACACAAGAAGCACACAAGAATCGCAGCATGAAGTCATTTCCCGCAGGAAGTTCCGCCCTTTACATACGAAGAGAGATTCCTCATGTGGCTGTGAACGTCACCGATCTTTGCACCGATAGTATTGAGGTAGCGGCTGTGAGGATATGGCTCGGCTTCCGAACTCTTTCTGTTGCATCCGTGTACGTGTCTCCACGGAAAAAGGTAGCAATGGATTTGTTTCTCCAGCAGCTTTGTGACCGTTGCCCAGCGCCCCGAATTATCTGCGGTGACTTCAACGCCCATCACTCTGTCTGGGGTGACAAGAACACAGACTCCCGCGGACGCAAACTTGTAGAAGTTATCGACAGTTTAGACCTGTGCGTGGCCAATGACGCAAGTCCCACTTTCTTCCGGCCTCCAGCCTCAGCCACATCTATAGACCTAACCTTGCATTCAACTGACGTCCGTGCGAAGTGGTCAACTGCACCTGACCGCATGGGAAGGGATCACTATCCAATTTTTGTGTTTACTGCCGCCTTCCATATGCGCGGCCTTAAAATGAGCCATGTTGTTAATTGGGACAAATACAGGGAGCAACTTGCAAGTGTTTCTGGAGATAGGATAGACAGAATGATTTATGGTAAGATGGCTGCTACCATGGCGGTGAAGTTGCCTAATCATTTTCCGACTCCGGATTTAAAACTAAGGAACATTTGCGCTGCGCGCAAAAGAGCGGAGCGATAACTGATGCGGAAGAAGGACGACAGATCCTTGAAGACGACCTTGAACAGGTTTAACTCTGCCATTCGGCGCCATACGAACAAGCTCTGTGGGTCGCAGTGGGCGTCCTTCTGCGCTAGCTTGATTGTTTTTTCACGGATGACGAGAATTTGGCGAGTCATTGGCAGCCTTGCTGGTGATTCTCGTCCTAGTAAGCCTTTCGAAGCGCTTGCACTGCTCAAGCAGAAACCTCTCGCGTGCTTGAAAGAGGAATTTGCAGATGCATTTGTACGTGGAAGCTCAAGAATTCATCCATATGCTCTGCCTGGAACATCTACGTCTGTTATGGACGCCGCGTTCACACTTCGAGAGCCACAGACAGCACTCAGCAGCCTGCGGCGTCGATGTGCATTACCTGACGGCATTACCAACCAGATGATGCAGAACCTACCTTTAGAACACCGGAAGATGCTCCTAAGCTATCTCAATCGAGTATGGGAGACTGGCGACGTTCCTCCTTCATGGAAGGTGGCTTGTGTTGTCCCAGTGCTGAAGCCCGGCAAAGAAGTGACAGACTTGGCCTCGTATCGTCCTGTATCACTGACGTCGTGTGTGGCTAAGATCACGGAGAAGCTGACAAGTAAGCGTTTATCATGGTGGCTCGAAGATAGAAGGGCTCTGCCAACATGCATGACTGGATTCCCCACAGAATTAAGCGCGCAACATAGCGTCTTTGACTTGTTAAGCCACATTGAACATCAAAGAGCTTTCGGCCTCACAGCACTAGCTATTTTCCTACCCTTATCAAAGGCTTAGGATAGCGTCCTTCAGACCTCAATACTAAATATCTTGCAGGCCATAGGCGTACAGGGCTATCTTCTGCGATTCATTCACTCACTTATCAGTGAACGTAAAATTCAAGTGCGATTAGGAAGTACCATAAGCACTGAAAGGGCGGTATCGCTAGGTGTACCTCAGGGAAGTGTTCTTTCCCCAACGCTGTTTAATGTTGTAATGGCTGGTCTTCCCGCTGAAGTGCAAAACATTGCAGGCATATCCATATGTCGATATATGCGGACGACATTCGTATTTGGTTAAGCGGATATCAACAGAAGCGTTTAGCTCTGATAGCTCGACAGGCATTACTTTCAGTTCAAAATTACCTTCACGGTGTGGGGTTGACTCTCTCGGTAGAGAAATCTGGCTTCATCATGTTTCCAGGTAGAGGAAGACGGTATGCGCGGCTGAAGATAGACCTTGATCAATGTTGTCTTCGTCAATTGAAGCACAAGCGCTTTTTGGGCATCATTATTGACTACCGTCTACAGTGGCGACGATCTGTGCTCTACTGTGACATCACTATCTCCGCGTCTCAATGTGATCCGTAGAGTTGCAAGTGAGCAATGGGGAAATCACCCTTCTTCAATGATCAGGCTGCACGATGCACTAGTGACGAGTCTAATAATGTACCAGCTCCCTTTAATTTCCCCCTCACTACCACAGCTGGAACGACTTGAGGTTTTGCACAGAAAGGGCCTAAGGAGGGCTCTTGGCGTTCCGCAGACGGCTCCTAACAATGCAGTACTTTATCAGTCTCTATCGAGACCTCTTAGCCTAGTCGCTTCACAAAGGTTATTGATGCAAATTGGCCGCTTCAAGCAGACGATAGCCGGGCGAGCCCTTCTACAGATCCTTCGAAAGAGATTTGAGTACCGAGCGTACTTGGCCTTTAATACTCTTGGTTACCTGAGTCTTGATGCTAGAGGTCCAACTAAGAGGTTGAAACCACCTTGGTCTTTCCCGAGCCTCGATTTTTCGTTGACAATTCCTCACGTTCGTGCTAAGGGGAGCTCTCCTTTGGCGGCAACGCATTCGCTCGTACTGGAACATCTTGAAACTGAATATGCACGTCATCTTCAAATTTTTACTGATGGCTCTGTGGACAAGGTCAGAGGATCTAGTGCAGCTGCTTTTCATATTCCCTCTTTGAAGTATGATTGGTCGGTTCGCTTCACTGCAGTCGTGCCCTCCACAACGGCCGAAAGCGTTGCCATTGAGGCTGCTCTAAAGAAGCTACGGTTTTGTACGCCTCGACCTGTTGTCATTCTTACAGATTCAAAATCCGCCCTTCAAAGGTTAGAGCACGGGTTCCCTACTGATACCTTATGTCTAAGCTTCCTACGCTCGATGCAAAATCTCCATATCAAATCCTTCTCCATAAGATTCCAATGGGTGCCCTCACACATAGGTATCATAGGCAACGAGATTGCAGACAGCCTCGTCCATAGAGCGCTGTCTGGGAATCCTTTGAGAAGAGTGCCTCAAGAGGACAAGAGACTCTTCAGAGAAGCGGTGTCGTGCCACTTCACCTCTTTGTGCAGCTCACCTCACAAGCCATGTGTGACCAAGGGTCTCAAAAGAAACCAAGCCACTTTACTGCTCCGCATTCGCACGGGCTCTGCTCGTACCTCTGCGTGGATCTATAAGACTGGCCCGGCGTTGTCTCCATTATGTTCAACGTGTGGTGTGTGCGGTGACATAGAACATTACCTTATGTGCTGTATTCTGTATAACGCGGAAAGGAGCGTGTTATTCGGGTCCCTCAAGAAGACGAATTCCCCACAGTTCTCTTCAGGACATTGTTTTCCCGCGCGGGAACCAGTTAAATAGGAAGGAGGATTCTCGCCTTCTTTTAAATTACCTGCAGGACACAGTTTCGGCCTCAACATGGTGACATTAGGAGTGACTATGTGTAGTTGTGAGGTCTGTGTCTGATTTATATGATTTATGTATTTTAAGGGTCGCTACGGTGGAGCAATTGCCGGCAGCTACTGCAAGGCTAATCCCTCCAGTAGCCTACAACCACTCAACTCAACTCAACTGCCCTGATGTAGGCGTCACGGCGTCGGCGTTGCTCGTCGGCGAAATGAAGCAGCTGGGATACAGAGAATACTAAGAAGCACTGGCAATATTGGAGGAGTCAGAGTCGTCAACAGGGTAACGCGACAAACTGTCAGCGTCTTTGTGCCGGCGGCCAGACTTATACACCACGGAATATGAAAATTCTTGTAGGCTCAAAACTCATCGACGAAGCCGACCTGTAGGATCTATTAGCGATGAGAGCCAGCAGAGAGCGTGATGGTCAGTGACTACGGAAAAAGGGCGACCGTAAAGGTAAGGAAGGAACTTCGCAACCGCCCAGACTACATCAAGGCATTCTCGTTCCCTAATGCAATAGTTGCGCCCCGATGGTGCTAGGAGGCGCTTCGCATAAGCAATAACGCGATACTGGCCATGCTGACGCTGGGCTAAGAATGCACCTACGCCATGACCGCTGGAATCTGTACGCAATTCTGTAGCGGCATCAGGATCGAAGTGGGCGAGAATGGGTGGTGAGGTGAGAAGACTGACGAAACGAGAGAAGGCGGCGGCCTCTCCAGTGCCCCACGAGAATTGTACGCCTTTCTTCACAAGATTAGTTAGGGGTCTAGCAATTGTCGCAAAATCTGGAACAAAACGGCGAACGTACGAGCACAGCCCTACAAAACATCGAACGTCTGCGGCTGTCTTTGGAACCGGAAACTCTAGGACAGCGCGAGTTTTGTCGGGATCAGGCTGCACTCCGGAAGCGTGAACGAGATGGCCCGGAAGAGTAATTTGTCGGTGGCCAAAACGACATTTGCACGAGTTAAGTTGCAGCTTCGCCTTTCGAAATACGTCAGGTATAGTTGTGAGACGCTTAAGGTGAGTGTCAAACGTTGGCGAGAAGACGATGACGTCGTCGGGGTAGCAGAGGCATGTGGACCATTTGAAACCTTGGAGCAAGGACTCCATCATACGCTCAAAGGTGGCAGGGGCGTTGCATAATCCAAGCGGGATTACTTTAAATTGGCATAGGCCTCAGGTGTGACGAACGCGTTTTTTCTTTGTCCATATCATCAACAGCAATTTGCCAGTAACCCGAACGATGATCAATAGACGAGAAATAGCTGGAACCGTGCAGGCAGTCAAGGGCGTCGTCTATACGTGGGAGCGGGTAGATGTCCTTCTTAGTAATGTTGTTCAAATGACGGTAGTCTAGACAGAAGCGCCACGTGCCGTCCTTCTTCTTAACCAACACCACAGGTGACGCCCAGGGACTCGATGAAGGCTCAATGATGTTTTTATCTACCATTTTGTTCACTTCATCTTGAAATACTCGGCGTTTCGACGCAGAAACTCGGTACGGTCGTCGGTGAATAGGCGCAGTATCGCCAGTAAGAATCCGATGCTTGACCGTGAGCGTCTGGCCTAAAGGGCGATCGTCGAAGTCGAAAATATCGCGGTAGGACGATAATACTTCGCAAAGGTCTTCAGCCTGCGTAGAGGACAGGTCCGTCGCAACCATTTTCTGTATGTTGGGATCGGCGCCCGAGGCTGGCGCGAGGGGCATGCTAAGCTCGCGATAAGCATCGGTCGTTACGTTGCCACGTATTGGTCGCCGAGACAATCAGTGGTGGCAAGGGAAATACCTTGCGGTAGAATTTACTTTGCCAATGCAAAGTTACAGACGGGCATGCGAGTGCGGTTCGCAGCAACAGTAAGTATACTGTGAGGCACGGCGAGATCATACTGTATTGTAATGTCGGGCAGAGGAGTGACGACGTACTCGCCATCACGAACTTGTGGGGAAGACAACAGTTCAATGTAGGCTATGGACTTTGGCAGCAGGTGAAGAAAGCAGGAGGAGCGTAAGCGACAGTGGGATTCGTCAGAAGGTTCTGCGAGCATCGGCAACTCAAGGCAAAGGGTAAAGGAAGAGCAGTCAATAATAGCAGAATGTGCGGAGAGAAAATCTAGGCCGAGAATAAGGTCCTGGGGGCAATGAGCAATTACGGTGAATACTACAGGAGTGTGGCGAACGGCGATGCTGACACGTGCCGTACACAAGCCGATGATAGGCACAGTACCGCCATCCGCAACGCGGACGACGCGTGCCGACACTGGGATGAGGAGCTCGTTCAGTTGTCGTCGGAAGGCAGCACTCATAACACAAAGATGTGCGCCTGTATCGATGAGTGCCGTGACAGAATAGCCGTCAACATCCACGTCAAGAAGGTTGCGGTTAGTAGGTAACGTGAGCAGAGGATTTGAGGGCAGGGTCGACAGCGCAGCTTCACCTCCAGAAGCTGCAGTGCCTAGTTTTTCGGCTGGGTCCGGGAGGCGACAGGCGGCGAAGAGACGCGGCGGGGTTGGGGCGAACGAGACTGGTGGCGTCGAGGTGTGGGCGAGCGGCTGTAGCGATGGTTCGGAGCAGGGGCATCAGCGGCAATGGGTTCATGGCGGATGGCATATGGAACAGTAGGTCCAAACGTGCGGGAATATGTGGCGGCGTATGTCCGAGGATGTGGTGGCCATCGGTTGCGGCAGTGACGGGCGACGTGGCCGATCCGACAGCAGTAGAAGCAGATCGGCCTGTCATAAGGGGTACGCCATTCAGACAGGTTGCGGCGAGATGTGGCAGAAAAGGACTGCCGAGGACGAGGAAGGCCGCTAGAGAACTGGGGAACGCTGGGTCGAGACGTGGAACACACGGACTTCAGACCCACGTTCTCAAATTCCTGTCTGACGACGGCCTGAATCATCGCAATGGTGGCTGCTGGCGGATCAGGAGGCGTCGTGGAGAAAGCTGGCGAACAGGCGGCCTTGAGTTCGCGGAGAACAAGACGGGTGACGTCGTCACAGGTGGTGGTCTGACGCAGTCGACCCTCACATGTCGACGTATCAGCAGTGTTGGGTAGCCGCGCAATGTGGTATGAGCTACGACGGCTCTTAACTTGTTCAAGGCGACGGCATTCTTTTATAATGGCGTCGATAGTCAAGACGTTGCCGAAAACAAGCAAGTTGAAAGCGTCGTCGGCAATGCCTTTTAGCACATGTGCCACTTTATCTGCTTCGGACATATTATCGTCAGCTTTGCGACATAGAGCCAAGACGTCGATGATGTAGGAAACGTACGGCTCTGTAGATGACTGAACACGAGACGCAAGAGCCTTTCTCGCGGCAGCCTTGCGCCCAATTGGGTCGCCGAACAGTTCCCGCAGCTTTTCTTTGAAGCTGTCCCAACTGGTTATCTCGTCATCATGCGTTTGGTGCCACACGCGTGGGGTGCCGCCGAGATTAAAGATGACATTGGCGAGCATAGTCGTTGGGTCCCACCTGTTATTAGCACTGGCGTGTTCATAAAGCTTGATCCAGTCGTCGACATCCTGTCCCTCCAGGTCAGAGAACGCACCTGGGTCATGATGTGGGGCAGCCGTGACTATTGGAGCAGTCGGACAAGCCAAAGCCGTTGCAGAGGCGGGCTCGTCACCGGGAGGCATGGTAACATGCTCGGCGTGCCGACCACTTCGGAGTTGCGTCGTGAGGACGGGGATCGCTGACCTTCACCAGAATGCTACGTTTGGAAAGACACAGACGAAAGAGGCTATTTACAAGCTATTTACACTGGAGCGAGGCGGCCAGGCTGACACTCGCTCGCGCCAAGGAAGGGAGACCCACTTCATCGTCGTTCTCGCAGCGGCTCGTCTCTTGAGCATCGCTCGATGATATCGTGATAATATTTTTTGTGGCGTACTACCTTAAGAAAAGACCATTTCAATCTGTAGAACGTGTACAAATATTTGTCTATGAGTCCTGTGCATCTAAGATAGATAAATAAAATGGACTATCTTAACGCAAAGTGTACTGTCTATAGAGGAGCCACTGATGGGCACTGAGCGGGCGCTTTCTAAAGTAGGCTCGGTATGAAGCAGCAGACGGCAGTGCTTTACATCAAGAATAGTTCCGCCTTTGATTGCCTCTTTATTCGGGTGTCAGACCACTACTTCAGTTGCGACAGCTGCAGGAAAGGTGCGGCCTCTGTGAGAGTGGACTTCTACGCGATGTTACCGCTGTTTGGGAGAACATGGCCCGCATGCGTGCCAGGTGGGTCCTGCAGACAAGCGCAATGAAGACCAAATATACGAAGTCAAGCTCGTGTTATGCATCCGCTTCGTTTTGTTTACTAATGCGACGTCTCGGTTGCTTTTCTATAGTTGTACTTTTGCCGCAATACTGTTTCTCCACCTGAGTATAGGTACACATCGTTGGTGCGGATTTGTGTATCAAAGGACTCCGCACGGTACGACGCTTGCATACAATGTGCTGATCAATATTGAAGATCAATAACAAATTTAGTAACCGAAATACCTACAATAGTCGACGAAGTCGTCACACGAACAGGTGAATAAAAGCGCTAGTTAGCGCTGTCGCCGGCGAGATTCCGCTGAGTACATGGATGAACCGCCTTTTCCACTGCACTTATTTCATTTGGAATTTACCTTAGTGTCCTCCTTGGAAGCGTACAAAGGTGAAGTCTTACCGGCATCTGATAATTTTTTTTAATCTTGTGGAAGAAGGAAGCGACACGATGTATTTAAAGGTTGAGCAGAACCGGCCAAACTAAATGGCCAACTAGACCTTCGCGGCCTAAGCATTGCACTCCTGCGACGCAAAAAGAACAAAAAAGAATGTAATTGAGCATAAAATGCATACGCGAAAAGGCACACAGCTGTAAAACAAACCAAGCACTCAGCGTGGTAAGTTCTTTGACAGCATCAAGACTTCGCAAACATGAAGCGAATGTTGCGCTTGAAATTGATACTCGTCAGCAATCCTTGCTCTGAGATACCTCTTATCTAACACATTTCGTAACTCACCACTATAGATAACATGTAATCATGCCAAAATAATAAGACATAAAAAGCACTTGCCTGTCATCATTCTGAGAAAACGCAAGGGAATTTCTACGAGCCCTTGCACTGGGATGACGAAGTAACGCGTGTGAAAGAAATTTCGTGACGAATTACTGCCGCTGTTGCTGCTAATTTGGCCTCTAGGAAAATGATTGAACCGTGTAGCCGGCAAGTCTTTGCGGGTATTTGAGACATCCCACCATGCAACAATTGGCCTTCAACTGGCCTTGAAGCTTTTGCGACACCACACATAGGAGGAGTGTTGCTTATTTCGTTACGAGAACGTGAATCAAACAGAGGCGCACGACCAACCATGCAGAAATATACGGCGGACGGCTGCCTGCTTCTTGGAGTGTACTTAGCAAGGCCGCCATCAGTGGCGCGTCCGTCTCCGTGCACTACACTTGCAGGCTAGTTCGGAGGTATTTGGCCTAACTTTTTTCTGTCGACTTTTGTCTGTAGAGTACGTACCGGCGGATGCCTGCAGAATGCCTATAATCTACAGACGTCCTTTACGGCTGAGCACATTATCAATATGGCTGTATCGAAAGTCAGCAGACACATGTCTGAAAACTGTCTATAGATTACAGACCTTGAATTTTACACTTTTTATCAGCTGTTAGACTCGCTATAAACAAACGTCCATAGATGCCTCTTAGACCTAAAGGTTCTCACACTTTATCCACTATTGTCATAGAAGTTGTATAGACAAATTTCATTGGCGTGGGGTACAACGGTGGCGGCGCCGCGCCGTGCGAAACGAAGCCATCAGTCACTGCGCGGGCTTACGTCGCAGCTTGGTAATCTAAAGCACGAACTGTTCCGTTATTCGCTGGCATTGGTTCTATATGCCACCAAACTTCTTTGGTTCTCCGTTGGTTTGATGTAAGTGAATAGTACGTTATTGGAGAGCCCAGGTGCACCTACCCTAAAGCGTTAGGGTTGAGCTTCTGTTCCCCATAACCACTCAAGCAATGGCAGAGCTAAAGCACGTAAATTTCTTTGCAGCGAAACACTTCTACGTACGGAAAATTCCTAATTATTTTAGAGCTTACATTGAGCGGTTTCATTCAACGGTTGCGACGTCTATTCGGCCGCCAACGTATGAGCCAATGAGGCAGGATCATTTAAGACCAGTTAGTGCAGGAAGATTGGGATTTCTGCCCATTAATGTTAGAGGAATAGCGTGTCGTTTCTTCTTCTCTCATGACTGTTCTTATCGGTTGCTATGGGAGTTCTTGCAGGGCAATTTCGCCATAGTTTTAGAAAATATTGTGGTATTAACGATTCTTTTGCGCTCCATTTTCTAGGTGTTCATGCATAAAGTATGGATTGCGTGTCATTTTCTTGTTGTTAACTTCTCAAGCTAATATTTATTTTTCTATATCACGTAAGAAGTATGCATAAAGTATTAGGTACAGTTTATTTTCGTCTCCACTATATCGCTAACCGTACATCGGCTTACGTGGACTTGCCGTGCTTGCAGGAGTCCGCAAAATAGCAGTTTCTCCACACGGCAAGACATCGTTGGCTCGAGGAAGCTTTAGCTCGAGTGCTCCTATCTAAATACATGTAAAAGGAGAATTCGTTTTTCTCGGCAACCACTGCACCAAATTAGACGAGGTTTGTTGCAGTTAAAAGACAAACCTAAAATCTAGTGACTGTTGGTTTCGAATTTTTGAGTTATATTGTCAATTATTTATAAAAAATTGGCAAAAATCGGAAATTTTCGAAAACTACTATCAAGTTTACAACTCTGTAACTCAACCATTTAAAATGATAATACAATTCTGTGAATTACATCTAATAGTACATCTAAAGCGGAAAAAATTGATATGTGACACATGAATATAAAAAAATTTATTCATAGAAAAATACAACTTTTGCAGAACCGTTGTAACCAACGTAACAAATTCACGTAAGATGTAAAATGACATATTGAATTTGTCCGCTTTGAATGATCTAATGGATGCCGTTTACAGAACCGCGATATCAGTTCTTGATGCAGAGCTATGAATTTGTAAACTTCGTGCTTCTATTTTTTTCAAGCGGTCAAATATTTGAAAATCGTTTTATAAGAATTCAAGCCCTAAATCGAAATTCCGCTTCCAACAGTCACTAGAATTTACCTTTCTCTTTCAAATGCAACAAATTTCATCAAAATCGTCATTTGCGTTTTACATGTATTTGAATAGGCCGCGTCGGAGTTGGGCCCGAGCTAAAGCTTCCTCTTAAGTGCGAAACGAGTTTTTATGTTTTCAGTTAACTATCGACTCTGTGCGTACCCCAGCGAGAAGCCAGACTTGTACTAGACAGAATTGCATGTAACTATTTGTAATCAACTACATTTTTGGAAGTATTGTAACTGATCAATTACCTTCTTTACTCGGCAACACTCACTGTCTAATAAACATTTATTCAGTAAAAATTCATATATTTACCGCAGCCGTGGCTTTCTCGTTGAGTGTCCGCCTCAGCTGGAGAAGAACACGGCTTCAAATAGATAGCCGGCTCTGGTTACCCCCCGGTAATCCAAATGAGCACAGACGCTCATCGGTCCAATTCACGGCTTTTATTAGAAGTAAACTGTACTGGGAAAGGAGCCCGTGCCACGCATATGCAATGAAACTCTGCGCGCACAACACAATACCTTACGACCGACTCGCCCAACAACGTGCTCTCCACCATACCTTATTGAAACGCTATTGACCAGGTAAGCTCTAAGAGGAGACGCACCTTCGAGCATTTGAATTTGGGGTGATCTACAGTAGTACGGGCACGAGTTCGTGTCACGTAGCAGCCTCGTGAATGTGAATGTTCAGACAGGGAAATGCCACTAAATGTTTATTTCTTCATCGTAACGCCCCACCAAATGCTAACTAACAAACTGAACCGGCGCTGCTGTGGCTCGAAGGAGACGGTTACTTCCCCTTACAAATTTTTTGTAGAAAGTCTAATGTTTATTGTCATGTGCCTACAAAGTCAATATACTTTCCGCAGACGATTTCATGGACTAGTCGACAGACAGCCTCAGGACTTATGGCCTTACAGTTCCCGAACATTAAGCAACATCATCATCACCTTCTTCTTCTTCATCATAATCAGCCTGTGTTATGTCCACTGCAAGACAAAGGCCTCTTCCTGCGATCTCTAATTTCCCCTGCCTTGCGCCAACCGATTCCTACTAGCGCCCGCGAATTTCCTAATTTCATCGCTCCACCTAGTCTTCTGTCGTCCTCGATTGCGTTTCCCTTCTCTTGGTACCCATTCTGTAACCCTAATGGTCGAATGGTTCTCTAATCGGAGGTTTACACGACCTGCCCAGCTCAATTTTTTCCCCTTGATGTCAATTAGAATATCGTCTATACCCGTTTGCTCTCTGATCCAAACCGCTCTTTTTCTGTCTCTTAACGTTATGCCTAGCAATCTTTCTTCCATCGCTCTTCGCGCGGTCCTTGTTCTCAAGCTTTTGTGTCAGTCTCCAAGTTTCTGCCCGGTATGTCAGCACTGGTAAAATGCACTGGTTGTTCAACTTCCTTTTCAATGATAATGGTAAGCTTCCAGTCATGTGCTGACAATGTCTGCCGTGTGCGATCGAACCCATTCTTATTCTTCTGTGAATTTCCCTATCATGATCAGGGTACCCTGTGATTAATTGACCTAGGTAAAGGTACTCCTTCACAGACTCTACAAGCACACTGGCGATCCTGAACTCTTGTTCTTTTGCCCGTTACTCATAATTATCTTCGTGTTCTGCATAATAATCTTCAGCCCCACTTTTACACTCTCTCTGTTAAGGTCTTCAATCATTTGTTGCAACTCGTCTGCATTGCTGCGGAATAGAACAATGCCATCGGCAAATCGAAGGTTGCTGAGATATTCATCGTCGATGTTTGCTCCTAATCCTTCCCAGCTAAAAGCTTGAATACTTCTGCCAAGCACGCAGTGGATAGCATTGCAGAGAATGTTTGTCCCTGTCTGACCCCTTTTTTTTATGGGTACCTTCCTGTTTTTCTTGTGTAGAATTAAGGTAGCTGTAGAACCTCTGTAATTATCTTCCAAGGTATTTACGTAAGCGTTCTGTACTCCTTCATTACGTAATGCCGCTATGACTGTTGGTATCTCTACTGCTTCAAATGCCTTTTCGTAATCTACGAAGGCCATATAGAGAGGCTTATTGTACTCTGCAGATTTCCCTATAAGCTGGTTAATGACATGGATATGATCCATTGCAGAGTATCCCTTCCTGAAGCCAGCCTGTCCCCTTGCTTGACTAAAGTCCAGTGTTGCCCGTACTCTATTGGAGGTTATTTTTGTAAATATTTTATAGAATACTAATGAGGGGGGCAGATAAATTTTCAATTCTTTAACGTCTTCCTTTTTTGGATTATTATATTGTTTGCATTCTTCCAGTTTTCTGGTACCCTTGCAGTCAATAGACACTTCCTATGAAGAGCCGCCAGTTTTCCAAGCATTACTTCTCTTCCATCTTTGTATAAATCGACTTATTTCATCTTCTCCTGCCGCGCTCCTCGTTTCATGTCTTGTAAGGCCCTTCTGACCTCGTCCCTAGTTATAGGAGGAGTTTCTATATCCTGTTCCTTGCTGTTTCTAATTAACGTATCCTGACTCCTCTGGGTACTGTACAGGCCAGTATAAAATTCTTCCGCTCCTCTTACTATATCTTCGAGATCGCTGATGATATTAACCTGCTTATCTTTCAGTGCATACATCTTGGTTTGTCCTATGTCAAGTTTCTTTCTCACTGATTTCAGGCTGCGTCCATTTTTTACGGATTATTCAGTTTTTCTCACGTTATAGTTTCGAATATCACTTATTTTCGCCTTGTTAATCAGTTTTGACAGTTCCACGAATTCTATCTTATCTCTTGAGTTTCATTTTTTCTCGTTTCTTTATGAGATCTTTTGTTACTTGGGAGAGCTTGCCTACTGGTTGCCTTGGTGCCTTGCCTCCCACTTCAATTGCTGCCTCTGAGGCCAACCTAGTAACGGTTTCATTCAGTAGCTCTATGCCATCATCATCTCTCTGTTCGAAGGCTGCATATTTGTTTGGAAGTACCAGCCTGAATTTCTCTGCTTTTACTTTTACTGCCTCTAGGCTGACCTGCTTTTTCTTTACCAATTTTGCTCTTTCTCTCTTCAAATTGAGGTGAATCCTAGCGCTGACTAATCTATGATCAATGCACTTGACCCTGCCTATCACATTCCTCTTTCGTCGCGGCAGCAGTCTTGGTGCGGTGCGCCACCGGATTCTGCATCACGGGAAGGGGTTTATGGAGTTTCATATGTATATATATATATATATATATATATATATATATATATATATATATATATATATATATATATATATATATATATATATATATATAGTTGGTCGAGTTGGCTTGACATGACGTGTCAAGGTTGTCAGTGGATGTTTGAACCTAAGCACAAGGGCAACCACTTCAGAAGAACGAGGGAAGAGCGCCAGTTGCCTCAATGACACGCGCGCAGATAGGCACAACAGCACCCTCGCCCTCAGCAGGCAATGCATCAAGAAGTTCAGCTGTCCAACGCAGCTCGGAAGACTGGATGCGCTGGTTGAGCAACGTTCATGATTGATTGGAGGTGTAGGCTTTTTTTCTGCCGGTTGTCTTCAACGCTGTTCGAACCTAATAAGGTCCACTGGAACGATCGACAATCAACAACGGCAAACCACTCCGGCTAAAGCAAGCACCCTTTGAATTCTCTTCAAACCGCCAGACTAAAATCACTGAAGAAATAACTTTGTGCAATCTGACTACTGTAAACGAAAGAAAATAAAAGAAAGCTTGCCGATAACACGAGACACGTATCTGGGCAAAAATTTGAGATACGGACCTTTCCGTCATTTTCAACGCTTGACAGTATTAATCAAATAATAATCGTTTCGCCAGCAATTGTCAATTGTAATGCGTACAGGTTGGTAGGGACAAAGGTTGGCGAATATGACTTAATTTATCCCCGAAAGCCATGACACAAAGACTGAGCTCTGCTAATCTGTGCGCTTGGGCGCCCGTTAGCAAAAGTACCGAATAAAATCCGACAACTGTAACCACTAACCGAAATAACCCTCCGCTTAGTGCTGTCTAAATGCACTCGGAAGAACTAGCACCTCTTCTTAAAGCCCAGAAACGGTTCTAACCAATTAGGAAAGAATACTCGAACTCTCGCCAACGACATAAACACAAGGTTGAACCAAAATTCTACACTGACACACGAAGGAAGACGGCGCGCTTCCTCCCGCTTTCTCCTCTTACGCGCGCGAGATTGAGCCGCCATCGTTGACTCAATCAATCGTTGGCTCAAGACCTTTAATTGTTATCACAGTAAAATGTCGCTAAGACGGATCCTCAGCAAACGAGAGTTGCCAGAGCGATAATCTGTGCGTGCCGAAACGGCTCAACAACGTTATACTGCGGCGTAAAAGTTTATTATACGCAATAGATCTGTTGTTCCTTGCGGCTTCTAGCACCTTGTGCCAAAGTGATCGGTTGGCCGACGTCTTCTATACCATTGGAAATGGGGAAGGTCCAGCTATCCTAAGAGAATTTCAGTTTTGTTTGGCATATTATTGCCAAACAAATTTTCATACCGTGAGGAAGGACAACCGGCGTGGCAGAACAGTTCAGCGCCCACAATTTGGCAACTCCTTTCGTCATGCACACGACAGAGCAGGGCACAAGTATATCTTTTTAGCACAGTATATGCGGAGAGGCCTAACTACAAGGTCAACACAATCACCGTCAACAGTAGTTGCAGAAACACGAACGGGCGTCAGGCACCACGATGGTGCAATCACTTCATAAAGAACACCGAGCGTGTCTGTCAGTCGCCAAAGTATCAGTTGCCCCAGTGTCAGTCGCCCTAGTATCAACTAACGCCATGGTCGGTATTCCGTCAATCGAGACATTCACTTTGCTTTTGAGCATCTTGCAAAGACCGTCCGGCGACCTCACCTCCATTGGCCGCGGATGCTAGTTACCCCGCGGTGGTGACGAAGAACGGCGCATAAGCGACGGAAAGCGACGAGGACGGTTATTTGGTGGCATCAAACTCCGATCAGAAGCTGGTGAATCGCTGCGTCTGGTCTCGTGTGAGAATTGGTCCATTGGAAGCAAATCGGTTGTCCGCAAGTCATATGCAGTACAGGTTCTGGGTAGCGAGAACATCGGTGGTGTCCTTCGTGATTGACGGCCTCGGCGACAATACCGAGCTATATGGCCTGTGGAACCGGAGTTATAGCACACGGGAGGGTGGCGGTTCACAGCGTCTTCCTCGAAACGAATGGTAGGCGGCTGCGGTCGGCGAGAAAGTCCGTTGTCATGTGGATAACGTGTCCCTGCTGCTCGCTGAAATCCGTTATATCGTTCATACGTCACGTCGTGGTAGCAGGGTCGGTGCTATTCTTTTCGCGGCCTGACAGAAGTCACAAGGCCTCGGGGGTAAAAACGCGGCTCCTCTCGTTGTGGCCGAGCGTCATAAGTAGGGCCTCTGTCGTAGAGACATGGCTGCTGTCTTGGCGCGAGTTCATAATCTTAGGTGATCCTCGCCGCAGGATACGGGGAGAAGGATGCCACGTTTGGCTCGAAATCTGGTGGTAAGCGGAAGCTATGAGTGCCTGGATGTGTCACTTGCGCGTGCAGGCTGAGCTCTTCCCGAACTATTTGTCGGATCGTTGATGCAAGATCGAGGGGCTGGTTGCTGTCCACGCTTGCAACTGTCATCCCATTGGCTAGCCTGCCAAACTTCAGCGTGATGCGCCTCCTTTTCAGTTGCTCGAAAGTACGACAGCGCCGAATGATGTTAGCGACGGAAGCCAGGTTGTCTTTTGCTATGAGGAAATTACAAACATCTTCGGCCATTCCTTTCAGGATGTGCCCGACTTTGTCTTCCTCAGACATTCCAGAGTGCGCCATCCTACACAGTTTTATTACCGCCTCAATGTAGGTCATGCAGCTTTCGCCTGGCACTTGCGCACGTTGCAGTAGCGTCTGTTCTGCCCTTTTTTTTTCGTCGCGGAGTCGCCCAATCGCTCTTTGGTTTCCGAAACAAATCTTCCCCATGTTGGTTAAACGTTTCCTCGTGATGGTCGAACCACAACAACGCAGTATCCGTTAGAAAGAACATGACGTTCGAAAGCCGAGAAGCGCTGTTCCACGAGTTGGCGGCACTCACCCGGTGTTATTAGATGAGCCATTCCTCGACGTCTTCTTCCGATCTTCCGGCGAAGGGAAGCGCATCTCTCAGTTGTAGAACGGAACTTGTCCGCGAAGCTGTTGGAATGGGCCGTTGTTCGTCTGCGTCGTGAGACATATTCAACTCCGGTAGATTCGGTGGGAGTCCAGCAAGCCGACGACTCCGTCGAAGAATTTCTGGGTGTCCTCTTAGGGTACCCATGACCCCGCACCTCCACCACAACTGTTACGAAGAGTTGCGAAGGAATGGTTTTATTTGCAGGAGATGGACGATGATCGTAGCGTGATCGTAGCGTATCTCGTCCCCTCAAACTCCTCGTTCTCTTCGTCTGCCCTTGTTTCTTCTTGTCCGTGCCTTTCGAATCTGTTACGATATATATATATATATATATATATATATATATATATATACACACACAAAGATGTAACAAGTCCGAAATGTAACTACTGGCACGCAGTTTACGCTCGTACAAACGCAGTCTTCAGTCTCCTCGTCTGTTTCCACAGAACATACGTGGTCTTTGAGAGAACTAGATGGTGTGCTGAAATGAAGAAGTATGCAGAAAAAAGTTGGCAGTATAAGTAGGACTAATTACAGATCGGTAAGCCAGGCCGTCGTTATATAGCAAACCTATTTCGGCAATGTGACGTTGATTTCAGAAAGTACGTTCGTTCTTCCTAGAAATTTGGAGAGATGCTATTATTAGGTGACTTCCTCGAGATTCTGTAACCGCAGTGAGATATCTTTTTAAACGATTCGTGGCAGAAGTTAGACACGCAAGCATAAAAATGACGCTAATCGTCAACCAACGAAGTCAGACGACTGATCCTAATGACTTACTTGAAGTCCATCATGGGAATAGTTCATAAATGGTTCTATGAAAGCAAAGAACGGATGTCGTTTATTAATAAAGCGTCAGAAATTCCGGGCTATAGAATTATGGTATATCGAAACTTGACTGCGGTAAAACACAAATGTGGCTCCTATGCCAGATGGGCATCATTGATGAGATCGCTTGCGCCTCACGGCCGCATGACCAACATGTGAGCGCCCTTATCGAGCCACGATCTGGCAGAAACTTCACGCTGTGACCTCGCATGGTTCGGACGCAATGGCTCATTTGATCGCACCTATAGAAGAACGCCGATCGTCTCATTCATGGTCACGACTTCTCCGCTGTACCCTCAATGATGCTGCACAGACAGCGTATAAAAAAGGAAGGCTGGACACGAAACGTATTCGCAAATACCAGCTCACCGCTACAGACCACAACGAAGTGAGAGCAAGCAGGCTGCCATGCGAGCAAGCAAACCTGTGAGAATAAACGAGGATAGGGAGATAATTTTTTGTAGTTCGACATAGTTCGGCCTAGCGCGGCATATGTGGCTGCTCTTTCCAGTATTAAAACGACCGGATGTGACGAGCCGACACTATATCGTTGCCTAGGAAACCCGGTGCATGAAGGGGTGGGAAGGCGGAATCTGCTTCGTAACCTCAGGCGATGCTCCATGACAGTTGCTTTAAAACATGCATAGTCTCTTTTTTTGCGTTTGGTCGCCTCTCGCGTTCTAAAATAATTTTAAATTTGTCACTGATTTCGTGCGCGCTCTATACAAAGATTTCGCCCGTTCGTTGTGCATTAACTGTTGCCCACCTCAACGCAAAGCGTTCCTGAGCGCTGGAAGGTGGATCCGTGGAGGCTGATAGCAATTGCAACGTGCCCAGTCTCGGCGGTCAATAGCATTGTCGCCATGGGATGTTACAGGCAAGTCCCCGTTTATATTGTGTTTGTTTAGTTGTTTACGTGTTAGTTTTGGTTGTAGTAGTATATGACCTTGATCCCATAGCATAATTCACTGATGTAAGCGCAAAAGCGGTTGCGTATGGAATGCGGCAAGACGACGGCTGCCTCGATCGCCCTCCGTGTCCCTGACGTTTCTGTGAAATGCGGTGCACCTACGTCGGGCGTGGTACGCCTGCATAGTTCCGCATTGTTTCTGAGCGCTTGACCTTTCAGCAATATGGTTCCCTTCTGAGTTCAGCGCGGCTTGTAACGTGGTCGAAATGCAAAAGCACGCGCGTCACGTACATTGAGGGCACATTAAAATATCCCCTAACGGTCAAAATTAATCCAGAGTCCCTCACTACTGCGTGTCTCATATTGAAATCGTCGTTCTGGCACGAAAAATCCCAGAATTCGATTCAATGAAATGACAGCGGTGCTGGTTGCGCGCATGGTTTACCATACAAAGAAACTAAATGTCACACTTCAGGGGCGACTTTTTGCCATTTGACAATAGCTGAAGTTTCGTTGGACTCCACTGTTCAGACAATGATAAGTTTGGCCGGCTTTTCCACAAGAACAGCTGTGGACACCTTGTTGCGGCCCCGGAGCATCCACAATTTACACTGAATTTTGCACTTTTCATCGCAGGCTATCAAACGACCCAGCTTAATATTGGAAATTAAGACTAGCGAATGCATAAGAAGACGTCATGCAGGCGTGATGAATCTCATTAACGCAAACCCAACATGCTTTGTTTCTGTTCTGGTGCGTCAAGTATTACACTTCGCTCTGCTCAGATGTCTTACTACAGCGTGCCAAGACTCTGGCACGAAATAAAGCTTTTCAAAATTCACGTTGTCTCGTATTGCTAAGTACCGTTCAGGACACATCGAATGCATGTAGTTGAAAGATAAACACGATATCCTACCGACTGCAATCGGATGCTATGCTCCCCCTGAAAGCAGCCTCAGAAATTCCTAGAAATGGCGCCGCGATATGTCCTTGAGTGCGGGAAATATTTTCCAGATAAGTACCAACTTGCTTGCGTCTGCGAATGAACTGGCCAAAATATTGCAGACAGCAGCGTCACGCCTGACTAGAATGTTAAGCTTCCTAACTTGTAGATGAGGAGAAATGCGGTGAAACAGAAACGCAGCAAGAAAGCGGCAGCTAATTTGGCGGACGAACCGATGGAACGGCGAGATTGCGGCGGGCAGCGGCATCGCATGTTCGCTCTGCCAGTGGTGCATTCGAGTCAAGTGCGAGTGAAGCTGCGGCTGTCGTGTCAAAAGCGACTCACATATAAGTTCTTTCTGCCTATATTCATAACCAGCATATAAGCTACTATGTTATTGATGAACAGAGAAACAGTGCAAGGATAAACATTGATATACCATATACACGTTTCTTGGAACTTACGTGAACAGAAGTTGGCCGCGTTTCTTCGGCGCCTCCCTCCCTGCAAATCACGTCTAGGTGCGCAGGTGTGGTTTTGTTACATCAGTGTATATATCTTAACTATTTCTTCGTTTGAACAGCGAAACACTAATCATCTACCTGTTGAAGTGGTGTACCACTCCAGTCATTCGTCGTTCAAGCCATTTATTGAAAATATGACCTAAATATGCCCACTCCTCTTGTAAAACCCCAAATGTGGTATTTTAGGTATAAATAAATAAATAAATAAATAAATAACCCTTTCGTGGAGCAGTTTGCGCTAGAGGAATGAGATGACGCTTTCGGCGGCACACCCCACGTTGCGTCAGCGAAACCGCACGAATGCGAAACCATCACTGCTTCTTCCCAGCTACTGTGCGATCAAATTTGAGAAATGCTAATGGGTGTTTGCTAAGGAATTGTGGGCCAGTCATGCCTCAAGATGTGGAACAGTAGAGGGTGTTAAACCGTGTGTAGTAATTTGCTGCAAACATGACGAATGGCATCTTACGGAATGGAATGAATCTATGTGTCCAAGTCCATGAAAGATTGTTACATAATTACGGACTGCCTGTGTGTCAGTCCCTTCGCGATACACTGCTTGCTTCGAGGATAAAAAAATTCTTCATCGGGCAGCATTGTATCGCTAACCTCCAAAGGAAATTTCAACCCCGGAAAATCGGCGAGACATTACCGCGTATTGCTGACTGACAAATGGAGTACACAGTAAGCATTTTCACACTGCCATGGGTACTAGTGGGGGTGTTTTTCATGTAGACGCCCACAGGTGCACTGTAAAGAATGTGTATACCCTTAAGGGTATTTACTTGTCGCATGGTAACACCATTGCCGTTACGACACTACCAAAGTTCATAGAGGCCGACAATGAAGCTATAACTACACGTGCGATGACAAAATACGTAATTAAAAAACTATGCAATCATTCTGACAGCCTTGGGCACACAGAAATAGCTGACAAGAGAATTTCACAGGGAGAGATATGAAACTTTCATGTCGGATACTTCTTGCGCCCAAGGTCGTTAAAACGATTACATCGTTTTCAACATCGTGTTGTGGCATCGCACATCCAGTTAGAGCTCTATGGTCGTCCTCTATAAATTTTTGGAGCGCCCTAACACTAAGGGTGTTACCAGTGGCACAAGAAAACACCCTTATGGGTGTTAGCATATTTACGCCGTACAATCCTTTAGCAGCCATCTTGCTTGAAACACCCTATTATATGGCTGATATCATAGATATGGTAAACCGCCGACAAAAGGTTGTTGGACATAATCGTATATATATATATATATATATATATATATATATATATATATATATATATATATATATATATATATTCTAATGAAGAAAGGAAGAGCATGACATCCCGATCATCATCAAGAGCGGAGGGCTCGAGATCGGTGCTCGAACACCACCCTCTTGTTCTCCCTGCGTACTGTTCCGAGCGACCGTCCGTTTATTCGCCTCGTCCAATAAACCTCCTTACATTTGGTGCATCGTGCTGGGTACGCGTGTACATCGCCGGCACCCTGGAACTCCGATCCCGCACGCTGCACTCGTCCATGCAAGCTGACGCAGCCTAACCACCGCCACCTCTCCCGGCCGCCCTTTGCCCCGGCCCGGTTCGCCAGAGAGACCTCCGGTATTTTCGGGCACGGAAGACGAGGACTTCGAGGACTGGCTGTCGTCCTACGAAAAAGTTAGTGGACCCAACAAGTGGGATGACGCTGCTAAGTTGAGTACCGCGAACTTTTACTTGGCTGGCGTGGCGAAGCTGTGGTATACGAACCACGAATCGGAATTTGAGAACTGGTCTGCTTTCAAGGAGGCGATATGTGCCGTTTTCGGTCGCCCTGCCGTGCGGAATTTACGCGCCGAGCAACGGCTGCGCACACGGGCACAGGAACGGAACGAAACCTTTACCGCCTATATTGAGGACATAATTGATCTCTGCAGGCGCGCCGATGCCTGAATGAGCGAAAGTGCCAAAATACAGCATATTATGAAGGGCGTCGACGACGATGTCTTTCAAATGCTTCTTGCGAAGTCTCCTGGCACTGTTTTTGAAGTGGTAACTCTGTGTCACAGCTATGACGAATTGAAAAGGCAGCGGGCTCTCACCCGACGTTCGTCTCAGACGTACAATCAACCACTCGCTGCACTGGACATCATGCCTGACCACTCATACTTTCTCGCACAAATGAAAGAATTTGTGCGTTAGGATGTGGCCCGTCAGTTGTCTCTCCTGCCGTTTGCTCAGCATCAGGAGCTCCCACAGCAGTAGCAATTGCAGCGACTAATCCCGTTGGCTCCCGTGCTTCGACACGTCATTCAAAAGCAGATTTCTGAGGCCATGCCGGTGCCCATTCAGCAGCAACCTGTCGCCGCGCCTCTTAGTTTCGCTGAGGTAGTAAAGCGGCAGCAGCCTCAACATGCACCGCCCCATGGTGTGCCGTATGCTGCAGCTCCGATTCAGCCGTCCGTGGTATGGGCTGCTCCCATCAATGCAAATCCCTGGCGGACGCGCGACAGTAGGCCGATCTGTTTTGCATGCGGTGGCCCTGGTCATATCGCCCGATTCTGCCGCCGTCGCGCGCCAGGATACTCAGATGCCCATTCACCGAACTACATGAATCGTCCCCGCTCTCGTTGACTGTTGGAAGTGGAATTTTGTTTAAGGCTGGAATTTTGTTAAAAATATTTTGAAATATTCAGAAGTTTAAAAAAAATAGAAGCACGAAGGTTACAAATTAATATTTCTGCATCAAGAACAGATTTCGCGATTCTGTAAACGGCATCCAGTAGATCATTCAAAGCGGACAAATTTGACGCGTAATTTTACATCTTACGTGAATTTGTTACGTTCTTTACGAGGGTTCTGCAAAAGTTGTAATTACATATTAATAAATTTTTGGAGGTTCATTTGCAACATATGAATTTTATCCGCTTTAGATGTGCTGTCAGATACAATTCACAGGTTTGCGATATTATTTTTCATTGTTGAGTTACTGAGTTGTAAACTTGAGATATTCGTTTTCTGAAGATTTGCGATTTTTTTCATATTTTAATAAAGTGTTGACAACCTAAATCAAATATTTGAAACCAACAGTCACTAGATTTTAAGTTGTTCTTTTAAATGCAGCAAACCTCATGAAATTTGGTGCAAAGGTTGCCGACAAAAACGAATTCTCCTTTTACATGTATTGTGATGCTTCGCTAAACACTTAACATTACTTCAGTATTTAGCTATGAGAGACATTGCATCTTGGAAGAAAAATCTTCGTAATTGCCATGGCGTAAACACGTTATCCGTGTTATACAGACACTGCCCAGCGAAACTCTCATCATGATTCTTATTACTCTGGTGAGTTGTTCTAGTCGAAAATGGTCATTTATTTATGCGTAGAAGAAAGAGTTAGACGCGCATTTCTTATGAAAATTTTCCTGCTACTTTCACCCCTCTCTAAACAGGCCTCCAAAAAACGAATTTCTCATGGCTGCTAACATGACGGCGCGTCATGTAGAGTATTTGTAGAGTTAATTCACAAATAGATAGTAGCAATCACGTGAGAGAAAAGTTTCGTGGTTAAGATCGAAAGCCAATCACTTGCAAGCGATGAAATGTGTCATGGTGGCCCTCAGTACCCTTTATCGACAATACGGCACACCGCTCACGCAAAGATAGCAACCGACTGTCGGTATGGCGAGGCACGCATTGTTCGCGAAACCCATCAGTTCACTGCAACTTAGAATTGAAACCATAAGGCATTTTTTACAGCGCCAATTGGAATGCCTAAAGTGTTCTCGAGGTACTACAGCGCAGCTTAGATTGCCTAGAAAAGGAAAATTCAAGCATCTTCTGTCTCACCAGGTCTCGATCCAGCGTTGTTTAATTATACAAACGGAGGACTATTCGCATCGTCTGTACATAAAAGAGAACCTCGCAAACCTTCATAAAGAAAACACCGCAAGCCTTACATATCTCACTGGATTTTTGGCCCTCCACCAGGGAATTATGATATCTTCAATATGTCCCATACTACTAATGGTTGACGCTTCGTCTTCTTCCTAGCTGCAGCCATACGGTCCAAAAGGCATATTTCACTAAAAAAATTTGGGCCGAGCAGCCTGTGTCAGTTCACCAAACAGATTTGTAATGTATTTACCTCAAGTGAGAAGTACCACTAAATTTCTCAAGTGAGTTGAACGTGTAGCACGGAAATGAGAATATATATTGGCACATTCCTTTTCGGATTCTGAATATAGCTCTAAGCCTTCATTAGCTTTACGTCAAATTACCGCCACTTAAAATAAACACGTGAAGAACCGCCTAATTTTGAGAAGCAATTAAAGAAGCAAGTGGTGTTGCAGAATCTAAACTGCAGTGTTATTTAAGTCCTCGTGTTACTGCCGAGCGTTTCTGTGAAGAAATGCAAAAATTCGATATTGTACCATGAACCACTCGTCGTAAGCAAACCTATTATAGCGGATTAAAATCGAGATAACTGTTGTAGAAGTCATATCTAGCCAGCGTTTGTGACATACTTGTTGCACCGCGGCAGGTATGGTATCATAACTGGAATCTTATATGCTATGTTCTTGCGTTTGTCGATCCGCGAGTAAAAAACCCGCAATGGTTTGATTTGCGCTCCTTCGGCTGGCACAGTAGCGTTGCCTTAGAGAGCTGCATTGTCGTCTAGGAAATCATCTCTTTGAATACACTTTCGCGAATGAGGACGTAAAGATATTGTGACGTTCGCGTATAATTCATCGCGTCACGACACCGCCGGCTATTCACCATTCTATCTCATATATGGCCGAGAACCCGCGTTGCCCTTGGACACATTGTTGCCCTCGGCCACACGTTCAACCACTGAATACGCCCGCGACGCGATCGCACACGCCGACCACGCGCGCCAGCTCGCCCGCACCCGTCTCGAGGCCTCGCAGGAGCATCAGAGACGCCTCTATGATTGCCACCATCGCGACGTACAATTTACTCCGGGTTCTCTGGTGCTTCTCTGGTCCCCCATTCGACGTGTGGGCCTTTCCGAAAAGCTGCTGTCGCGCTACACTGGCCCATACCGTGTGGTGCGACAAGTGACCGATGTCACGTATGAAGTCATCCCCGCCAGCCTCTCAGCGTCATCGTCGGCTGCAAGTGACATCGTTCACGTGGCGAGACTAAAGCCTTATCACACACCTTTCGCCGCGGATGTGTAGATTAAGCACCGGGACGGCGCTTCTACTGCCGGGGGTGATGCTACGGAACAGCCGCCACAGTGTGGCTGCACTGAGAAGGAAGACGACGTGGCCACCGCTTGATATAGCGTCGCCATCATTGCCACCGCTTGTCTACGTGTAAATATATTGTAGACTCGTACGTCAGCTACACGTAACAATATATTTGAGACGACCGTCACAAGTATACAAGCAGGGAGAACAAGGGCCAACAAACGAAAACAACGTAGAAAGGACCCGGAGACCTCCCGAACTGTAGCAGACGACAGGCGCGAGTACGTGTCCTGACGTCACGCGAGCGGCGCTCGCAGCACCCCTGTAGTTCGTTCTCGGGGCTAATAACCAACTTTGGAGATCAGTTTTTTTTCTTTCTGAACATTAGTTTCTCGAGTGGGACGTTAGTGCAGCATTCTCACTGTATTTATAAGCTGTGTTTTGTGGCAGTGAGTAGCTACGAAACAGATGATGCTCCCAACAGCATGGGTATTGTTCTGCTACAGAATTGGTAGTACTGTTTACTTCGACAGGCATTCAAATAGTTATATATAGATACTTTGTGCGAATACGTCATTTCTTGGACGAGGACCGCGAATTAAATAGTTTTGGTTAGCAGCAGCTACTTACAGTTGCAGCTACAGTTAATAGCAGCCTGCCGTATACACTGCGAATTGCCCTTGTCGAGTGGGCGAGTGACCATCGGGGACTGCGCGAGCCCGAAGCAGTGGTAGACGCTGCGTTACACAACTGTTCTTAGAGCACCTGGTCCAAGCATGCGGCATGACATTGATCCGTCTTATTGCGAGGTTAGCCAGTGTCGTGTCACAGACACACTGGTTAGCCAGTGTGTGTGTGTGTGTGTGTGTGTGCGTGTGTGTGCGTGCGTGCGCGTGTGCGTGCGTGTGTGCGCGTGTGCGTGCGTGCGTGCGTGTGTGTGTGTGTGTGTGTGTGTGCGTGCGTGTGTGTTTGTGTTTGTGTGTGTGTGTGTTTGTGTGTGTGTGTGTGTGTGTGCGTGCGTGCGTGTGTGTGCGTGTGTGCGCGTGTGCGTGCGTGCGCGCGCGTGTGCGTGCGTGTGTGCGTGTGTGTGTGTGTGTGCGTGCGTGCGTGTGTGTGTGTGTGTGTGTGTGTGTGTGTGTGTGTGTGTGTGTGTGTGTGTGTGCACAAATTGCCATCAGATTCTTTTTGTACCGTCCCTTCTAGACATTATTGCGTTACAGGGCAGCACAAAGCTTATAATTATTATGCTGGTTTGCCAACTGTAGTAATTGCTTGCTTTCGCAACACCATCTGCCTCATGCAGGAGGCTAACGTAGAAGTAGCATAGTGATTTCATTTCCACTATACTTGTAATGCATCAGTAGGATACCGGTGGCTCACACAAATATTTCATGACGATTCAGGTTGCAGTAGGTTGGTCGTAAACCAGTACTCTTACTTTTTTATTTCATTTAGAATTACCTCACAGGCCTCCAGAGGTGTTATTGAATCAGGGGAGCATGTGGTACAGTTCAATTACACTTGAAAACAATTCCGCTACGAAACAACGGCAAGAAACAAACAATCACGCAACTATGTTATAGTTCTTACGCCAAGCGTTGAGACAATGAGAATATTTTCCAATTCAAACTAGAAATTCGTAGGCGTGGCTACTCTTCGTCTAGTAAAAAAATCTGCCTGAATGACGAGGCCAGGGGCCAGCACCAGGAAACATGAGCATCGCACACATGCGTAATACAAACAATAAGCTTTCGTAAGCAGCTTCATTAATGCAATACGGGGTATATATCCACTCCCCTGGGCATGAATACATCTACATACATGTACACTCACTACGAGCGCATTGAAATTCGGGTAAATAACATTAGCGCCAGGGAAATATATACTGTTACACTTTTAAAACTGAACCACATTAAAAGCAATAATTAAGAGGAAGTTAAGCAACAGTAAAGAATGTGCACGTGCAACTTACAAGAAATGAAATGAATATACATGTGATGAGTACATTCGTAAAAGGTATGAAAACCAACTTACAAATTACAAACAGGTGAAATTTATGAAAGACAAAGATATCGCGGAATAGCATGCGCGATAGAACCGTGTCTCCATCTACGCACTTCTGCAGTTGGTTTAATTGCGCGGTTACGTTGTATGCCAGGGTTTGCATAAAGTAATTTGTTCGATGGTGCCTTATCATCCATTTTTCCTATCCTCGTGTTACACGGGTGCTGGGTTGTTATATGAGGGCTGACACATTTTTTCGGAACTGTATGGTTTTTTTATCTGCACATTGTAATCGGTGTAGGAGACGGTATGCGTAAAGAGCTTTGACGTTCATTATTCTGCTTTCTTGAAGTAACGGTATTGTAGGATGTAAATAGTGAACATTGTGAATACAACGAATAGCTTTCTTTTCGAGCAGCAACAGCCTGTTAATGTTACGTTGTGTAGTCGTGGCTCATACTCAGGTGCAATAGTTTATATGCGACCGAAAAGGGGAATGATAAAGCTGGAACATTACACGAGGTGGGAACATATGACGGCATCTGAATAGCACAGCTAAGGGAGCAGACAATTTCTTTGCGACAAAGTCTATGTGTGAGTTCCACATCATGTGTCTAGAAAATACAACAGCCACAATTTTGTGTTCCTGTACTACACCAAGCGAGTGGGAACCTATGTTTAAATCCACGCATGACACAAATCTGTTCTTTGCAGCAAAAACAACGGCTTTTATTTTTTCACATATATTTTTAGGCTGTTACATAAGAACCACTCTAACACTTTGTACAGCACGTTATTTTGGCGTGTAAAAACAAGTCTGACTCGTTATCAGAAGAAACAAAGAAGCTAGTGTCGTCTGCGTATAAAACAAAATCTGTACGCTTATCAATAAAAGGTAAGTCATTCACATATACATTAAATAAAAAGGCGTCCAAGATGCTTCCCTGGAGTACGCCACTCAGTAATGGGCGAAAGGATGACGTAAACCGTCTATAACTACGCACTGCTGTCGATCGGAGAGATACGACTGAAAAAGTGAGTCAACGACACCTCGTATGGCATATTCTTCTAGTTTTGTTAAAAGTGTGTCATGATAGAGTGAATCAAATACTTTGCTGTAATCAATGAAGATTCCGAGAGTTACCTTTCCCGCTTCAATGTTTTTGATAATTATTTCTTTTTGTACCAGGAGCGCAGACTCAGTCGACTTGCCCTTTGTGAAACCGTGCTGGCATTCAGACATAATTTCGTGCTTCAAAAAAAAAAAAACTTTGCAGTCGACATAAAATTATCTTTTCAAGGCCCTTGGCAAATATAGGCAAAACAGATATTCGTCGGTAGTTTCCGATGTTGTTTCCCCCCCCCCTCCCCTTTGAATATAACAGACACTTTGGCTCGTTTCATTTTAGCAGGAAACGTCCCTGAATCAATCGCTACGTTGAAGATATGGGCCAAGCACGGGCAGATAATGTCGATCACACATTTTACGGGTGTTATGCGGATATTATCGATATCAGTGGCTTTACTGTTTTTTATTGCAGTGAAGGTTTTATATACTTCGGAAGAATCTGTGGGTTGAAAAAATGCCGTTTTCCGAACATTTCCTTCCAGTCTGTGCAGGGGGCGGCAGAAAGTTAGATGGGCAGGTGAGATTAAGAAGTTTGCAGGAACAACATGGCCATAATTAGTACAAGACCGGGGTAGTTAGGAGAGGGTTTGCCCTGCTGTGAACGTAACCAGGCTGCTGCTGATGATGATGAGGACGTGATGATGATGATGATGATGATTATGATGATGATGCCCCTTAAGGAAAAGGGTCAGACAAGGAGACAAAATGTATCCAATGCTATTTACGGCGTGTTGGAAGACGTATTCAAGCTATTAAGATGGGAATGCTTAGGAGTAAGGATCAACGGCGAATATCTCGGCAACCTTCGGTTTGCCGTTGACATCGCTCTGTTCAGCAACACTGGAGACGAGTTACAAGAAATGATTGAGGACCTTAAAAGAGAGAGCGTGAGAGTGGGGTTAATAACTACTGTGCAGAAGACGAAGATAATCATGAATAGCCGGGCAAGGGAACAAGAGCTCAGGATCGCCAGTCAGCCTCTAGTCTGTGAAGAGTACGTTTGCCTAGGTCAGTTACTCACAGGAAACTCGTGACCATGAGAAGAAAATACGCAGAATTGAAATGGGTTGGAACGCATACGGCAGGCATTGTCAGCTCCTGGCTGGAAGCTTACCATTATCAGTGTGAAAGAAGGTGTACAATATCTGCGTTTTATCGGTGCTGACATCTGGGGCAGAAGCTTCGAGACTCACAAAGAAGCTTGACAACAAGTTAAGGACCGTGCAAATAGGGTAGGAATGAAAATTGCTAGGCATAACGTTAAGAGACAGAAATAGAGCGGTTTGGATAAGAAAACAAACGGGTATTGCCGATATTCTAATTGACATTAACATAAAAATGGTGCTGGGCAGGTGATGTAATGCACAGGTTAGATAACCGGTGGACCATTAGGGTTACAGAATGGGGGCCAAGCGAAGAAAAGCGCAGTCGAGGACGGGAGAAGGCTAGGTGGTGCGACGAAATTTGGAAATTCGCAGGCGCTATTTGAAGTCGGTTGGCGCACGACAGGGTTAATTGGAGATCGTAGCTGGAGAGGCCTGGAGAGATCGTAGCTGGAGAACTGGAGGGACATAACATAGGCTGATGACGGTGACGATCAGTCGACAAGCTCGTGTCTGGTAAAAGCTAGGTTAATCTACTCCGAGCGTGCAGAATTTGGAGCAAATGGGAGAACTCCAAAATCAATGCGCCTCCAATCGCATTCAGATGACGAGATTCGGTTCCGACGGATACTTTTTCTTCCATGGATTACAGTTACGAGTCTTACACTTCGTGTAATATTCTAACATGTTGCTATCGTATTTGTTGCTTCGCCCGTATGGCGAAACTATGATTTTTGCTATTGGTGGGTGGAAACCTCCACCAATAAAAGTAGTCAAGCATTGTATCTACAGACAACAATTGTGAGGCCTGTCAAAATAAAGAGTGCCTCTAATTCTGTAGCAGGAAAATACCACCGCTGTTTGGCGCATCACATTTTTCGTAACTACTCATTGCTGCACCACAGCTTAGAACTACAGCGAGGATGCTGCACTAAGGCCACATTAGTGAAACAAATTTTCTCAAATCCAAAACTGATCTTCGAGGCTGATTGTAGGCTCGGACATGCACGCACACATCGCGCTGGGTGCTCCGTCCGCCTCAACTCCAGCAGAAACTCCGGTCATGCCACCTGCAACCATATTAGTACGTCTCAGAACAGTTTCCCACGTAGAAGACGCCAAGTCATAACAAACAGACCGCACGACACAAGCATATATGGAATACAGCACGGAGCGCTCGCCCAAGCCAGCATACCAACTGCCCATAGATGGCGCCACAGCGGACACAATATGGCGGCACCCATGAAAAAACGGTCTATAAAAACAGGTTGGCTCGGGCGAAAAAAGGTTCAATTTAGAATTGGTGACTTAAACGTGGAGACGCTCAAGTGGTAGGTTTGTTAAGTGCTGAGAATTAGGAAGCACTATGTATACATTAAGAAAAAGGCAGAAGCGCCAGCGCTCTGCTTGATTGCAATGAAAACAACTTTAGACACGTTTTTATTCGTCTAGTGCTGGATGCTCGCTAGTACTTTCTTTTTTGCTATGAAAACAGAACTTTTGTTCGGAAGGAATTCTATTTTACTTATTATGTACGCCTGCTGACGATTCCATATTTGTGATACTTTATCTAGTGTAAAGTGAACTAATGAAATATAAGCTAAAAGTTTTGCTGTAGAATTGGCAGAATGCAAGTTGCGCTATTGAAGGCGTGTGTGTTATGTGCGCTACTAGTTCAGCACATATGTGTAGGTACTATGATACCGTAAATCGGATGCTAAATCAGCACCTCAAAACTTAATGTTAGATAGAAATTCAAGTGGCTTGGAATTCAATGCGTAATTATTTGTTAATAGATATATGTTTGCAGTGAATCTAGCGGTGTTTGTACTGTTTGTGATTACTTACATTTTCCAGTCATGACGATATTTACCTATTTCCATCGCACTACAAGTTATTAGCATCCTGTGTATTAGTTACCTGTCCGTATATCACGATATCACTCAATCATTCGCGATTATACTTACTGCATAAGCCTAGGAAATTACCAATATCCTCAAAGTAAGTTCGAAGCAACGTTGTCCCGAGCACATATCCTTGTAGAACTCCTGATTAGACGTGCACTAATGGAGAACAGTGTTCGTTTACTACAGTGGATTCATAGCAGTTAGCGAATATTTACCCATTTCAGTACATGAGTGCTTATGATAGGACTGGTAAGGTTTTATATCCGACGGATGTGATTGACCTTGTCGAAGGCTTTAGCGAAATATACAAAAACGGCATCAATTTGAGACAATCATGTACAGCACTCTGTATTTCTTTAATTTACCAGAATAACTGGTGCGTCTCGTCTATTGGCAATGAACCGCCTTGAAGAGATCAAATGTTTGCGTAGCTGATGTCGTGCCTTTGAAATATCATAATAATGATGCTTCATCTTTTTGGTGTTGTTATGTTTGAAGACCACTAGTGAGCGGTGTTCTCAGGCACCATACCAAGTCGATATGTCTAATTCTGGAACAAGGCGATTTCATCACTAGCCTCATTTCAGCGCGGGGAATCTTGTGGTTGTCGGAGCCAGGGCTTAGACGTGATAGAAGACTCAACAACTTGCATTGGGCGGGTTGGTTTATCTCGAGTAAAACTTGAAGGAGCGCGAAGACTAGCACAGTAATGGAAAACAAACACAACAGGACGAGCGCTCGTTCTGTTGTGTTTGTTTTCGATCACTGTCCTCGTCTTGTTCACGCTGCTTCAAGTTTTACTCATGATCAAAGACGGGATGGCCCATGGTGATAATGTAGCGACGCACTTTGTGGTGCACAAGCTGTGTGGAGCAAGGCAGGGCCGTAACCTTGGTTAACTGGCGCACTAAAGCCGTGCTAGGGCCTTCTGCAAAGTATGCACAGGGGAGCACCAAAATTGTTTCCAGTGAAGGAACGAGGTCATGAATTGAGAATAAAGGCATGTAGTCGAACTTAAATAATTGAATATTTCTCTTTGAATACCACCGTCATACTTCGATAAGAACGTCACGGGTTCCGAGGGAACCTAAAACAATACTTGCATAATGGATGTCAGCTACCAGTGATATCCAGCAAAGCGGTATACAGAAACTTAGCTGTAACTTCAGCGAATGTTACTTGCATAAAGAAATACGGGAATCGTTGACGGCTTGCAGATACACCTTGAGAAGTGCACGAGTGTGAAAAGAGATCGATAAACTGTACTTATTTTTGCAAGCAGATTGAACAAGACAACTAGCATTATTTCCAGTCATCTGAGCAGCCTCGTAACAATAGAAGAATCTACGCGGGGAGCTTATGTGTAATCAGTGCCATAAGAAGTGACGAGGCTATGACCAAGAGTGTAAAGGTATGCAAAAATGTTTGTGCTTTGCTCTTGGTGACCTGACAGAAAATAACTAATGCGAGTATTCAGCATGCAGCTGTTGCACCTGACACAATGATGTGGGGCTCCCGCACCGCGGGACGGCGCGCGCAAAGGTCAGTGCCATGAAAGATGATGAAGCGGTTAAACTGCACGCTCGTCTCCTGGCCCGCCATTAAAGAGAAGCGTCCATTTTGCAAGACGGATATACTTTACATTTTTCTGGTGGAGGTGCTGGGTACACGCCACCACTACCAGATCAAACACCGTCTACAAACCGAGTACGAAGTCCGGTCGAGCTGACTCCTGTTCACGCACGGACAAGGCGTCGACTTCAAGTACTGCCACCTGAGAACGAGCCTCTACCCAATCGAGTCAGAAGAAAGAGTACATCGGTTCCGTCTTCTTCCTCAACCGCGCCGACCGAGGTCGCCCTTAACCAGCCGCGAATCCCCACGTCCTTCCATGAGGACACCTTCGTGGAGGTTGAGATCTGGCTCGATCACTTTGAGCGTGTTGGAGAATTCAACGGCTGGACACCAGAGCTCAAGCTACCCATCGCCTACTTTTCCCTCGAGGACTAGGCGCGGACATGGTTTGGGAACTGTGAGGTGGCCCTACCGACATGGGACGAATTCCGACGGCAGCTAATCAGCACATACGCCAGCCTCGGTCGCAAGGAGCGAGCTCAATCTGCAATTCAGGCGAGAGTACAGCGGCCGAACGAAAGCGTCGAAATGTTTGTCGAAGATATGTGCCGGCTCTTCCGAAGCGCGGATCCGTCCATGTCGGAAGAAACGAAGCTCAGAAACTTGATGCGCGGTGTCAAGCAAGAGTAATTCTGTGGCCTAATAAACCACCCACCAAAGACCGTTGCAGAGTTTCTCGCAGAAGCCATGTCAGTGGAAAAGGCACTGTAGCAGCGAACAAGGCAGTACAACCGCAACGTATCGACGCTATTGCGTGACCCTCTCGCTATACCCTCTCGCTACACCGACGCCTTGCGTGAGCTCATTAGGCTTGTTCGAGAAGAGCTCCAGAAGCTTCAGGTGGCTCAGGCATCGGTGCAGCGTCTCGCTCTTGCTGAGGTCATCCGGGAGGAAATCAGGCAAGCAGTCCAAGTTCCAGAGCTAATAAGCGAGACACCACAGCACGAAGTACGGCACCCACAGCCTAGCATGTCGTATGCGGAAGCTGCGCGAAGTTTGTTGTCCCCGAGTTTTCACGATGTGAGCGACGTCCCGAATTTTCATGGTGTGTGCGCGCCGTTGAACAAGCAACTGGCGACTTCAGGCATCGCCGCACGCCATTCATGGCTGAAACACGACGACCCCGCAAGAGCGACGTTTGGCGCACTGCAGACCGGAGGCCCTTGAGTTTTCATTGCGGTGAAGCCGATCACCTCTACAGGGCGTGTCCTTACAGCTGAGCTGGGCTCCGTGGATTTTCACTGATGCGCCGTGCCCGCGCAATGGTGAACGCCCCCTGGAGATTGAAGCCTATCACTTCTATCGCCAGGCTCGTTGTGTGTGGGTGCCACTCACGTCAACACTTGACGCCATGCTACCTCTGGCTGATAATAGCCCGACCAGCGAACACCTGGAAGAGTTCGTACAACGAGCCGAAGAAGCACGCCAGCTTGCTCGGAATCGTATCCGGAACCAACAGCATACCGACACCCTTCCATACAACCAAGATCGACGCTACGTCCATTACAATACCGGCGCCTGCGTGTGGGTCTGGACGCTCATCTGTCGCCGTTGACTCTCGGAAAAGTTGCTCCGTTGGTATTTTGGTCCCTACAAGGTTACACGCCGCCTCAGTGACGTGACCTACCAAGTCATCCCCTGCAGTTCTGACCCCGGTTCGCTCCGTCGCCGTCCTCGCGCTAAAGTTGTCCATGTAGTGCGCATGAAACCATACTATGCGGGTACTTGAACGCCGAGATGCCCCTGAGGAGCTCCATTTCTTGTCGTCGCTGAAAGAACTTTTTGACGCAACCGAGAAGATCGCTTTTCGCATGAGGGGGGGGGGGGGCAACTTACATGATGATGTAGGGCTCCCGCGCCACGGGACGGCTCGCGCAAAGGTCGGCGCCATGAAAGACGATGAAGGGCGCAAGCTGCGCGTCCTTCTTCTAGCCCGCCATTAAGGAGAAGCGTCTATTTTGCAAGACTCAGTCGTCAATCTACGTTACACACTAGTGAATTATGTCTGTGTGCCACTTTGCGCTCAACGTTTCTCAGCCAGGTGGCCTGTCTGCAATACCATTGTCGCAGCAGTATGTCAGGTGGTTGTTTTTGTCGCCATTCTATCGTATATCAATGTCGGATGGGCAGCCTCCGCGAGAATAACTGCAAATGTTAGTGCAATGATAAGGTTTACTTAAGATACATTAAATAAATTCTGTGATTTTACATGCCGACACCATGATATGATTATGAGGCACGTAGTAGTGGTAGACTCCGGAATAATTTTGAATACCTGCGTTTTTTTAACAATCACCCAATGCACGGTACCCGGAAGATTTTGCATTTAACCACAATGAATATGTGGCCACCGGGACCGGAATCAGACTCCGTGTCCTCACGTTTAGCAAATGATAAAACTTATGGAGCCAGAATAATTGGTGCAGATGAATCCAAAAGAAATTATTCATTCGTCAATGTCTTTATTTTATTCATGCAAATGCCCTGCTCCGCCTAATAAAAGGCAGTATTGTACAGGGGTACAGTGGATAATAAATCACAGATAACGAGAAAACATAATAAACATTGGAAAGAAACGGTCAAAATGTTAAAAAAGGAGCTATTCAAGTACAATAACAAGCAAACTTTATCAGAAGGTCAACAAGAACAAGTTCCTTCCTCCCAGCGCACATTTTTACAGTCTCTTCGGGAGCTTAGTTCCGCTGTGCAATTTCGTGCGAGAAGGAGTATTCGAAAACAGCTGTGTGGCATCGGATTTCTCTTAGTATTATGCGTGGTCGCGACGGTTGGATAAAAAGTAAGAGTGTAGCAAATAGTGTGCCTGAGTAATAATAGATTTCTTCAAGTAAATGTGGAGATGCCACACCAGTTTTGTTTAACCTCCTTTATTGAAGAGTTGCCCAGCCTAAGCTTTACACATTGAGCCTGAGGGACGCGGCGAAGGACCCTCGGCCTAGACCACTATGGTGATGCGACTACCCGCACGATGAAGGAGAGAAGCACACACATGATGATGATGATGATGTACAGATGATGAAAAAGTGCTCATTAAATGCCTATAATATATATATATATATATATATATATATATATATATATATATATATATATACTGTCGCAGCCTATTAGGAGACGGGAAAGCCGGCGTAGAGGACGTGTAAAAGCTCTTTTATGACAGCAGTCAACGCGACGTCGTTGTCGTCTCTGTTTTTTCACTCGCGCGCCACTTCTGCGTCGTTCTCATCGCCTGGCACATACCCGCGGCGACCATATAGGATGTGGCATTTGCCCCCCCCCCCCCCTTTGAAGATTTGAAGAAAGAAAAGGCATCGTCCCGATGCCTTTTCATCGTCCCGATGCTGTCCACAGACGGTGAAAAGTTAAGGTCACGAGGAAATGTAGGGCTTCATACGAAGCACGTGCACAACCTCGGGCAGATGCCGCCGGCGTTTGGAGCAGTTATGGCTGTGGGGGACAACTTCATAATTCACATCGCTGATGCGGCGCAGAACTGTGTACGGGCCGAAGTATCTTCGCAGGTGCTTCTCAGACAGCCCCCGCCGACGAATCGGAGTCCAGACCCACACCTGGTCACCGACGTTGTATGTGACGGGTCTGTGCCGAAGATTGTAGTGTCGGGCATCGTATTCCTATCGTTCTTGGATTCGAAAACGCGCAAGCTGCCTGGCTTCCTCTGTGCGCTGCGTAAACTCCTCCGGCACCAGTGTCGTCGTCACCGCACTCGTGTGGCAGCATTGCGTCCCACATTGTTGTCACTTCGCGTCCGTAAACGAGGTTGAAAGGCGTCACGCGTGTTGTCTCTTGGCGAGCCGTGTTATACGCAAATGTAACGTATGGTAAAATCTCATCCCATTTCTTGTGGTCAACTTCGATGTACATACTCATCATGTCTGCCAGTGTCTTATTCATACGTTCTGTCAGCGCATTGGTTTGGGGATGATAAGCCGTGGTCTTTCGGTGAGTGGTACCACTTAGTCGCAACACGGTATCCAGAAGCGCAGCCGTGAACGCAGATCCTCTGTCTGTTATGACCACTGCGGGAGCGCCATGCCTTAGGACGACGGCTTCGACGAAAAATCGCGCTGCTTCGGCTGCTGTTCCACGTTGGATAGCACCTGTTTCGGCGTATCGAGTAAGATAATCAGTGAAGACGATTATCCATCTATTTCCGGCAGTAGACAGTGGAAATGGACCTAAAAGGTCCATGCCAATTTGTTCGAACGGCGCTTGCGGTATCTGAACAGGATGCAGCAGTCCAGCTGGCTTGCCGGGTAGGGCTTTGCGGCGCTGGCAATCTAGGCATGTCTGTGTGTAACGTTTTACGATCGACGCAAGTCTTGGCCAATAGTACTTTAGCCTAATTCTTGTCAATGTGCGGGTGTATCCCAAGTGACCAGCGGTCGGCTCGTTGTGACAGGCATGTAGGACTTCGTCGCGAAGAGATGCGGGAATGACGAGTAGGTAGCTGCTGCCATTAGGTGAAAAGTTCTTTTTATAGAGAACGTTGTGGCGTAAGCAAAACGAAGGCAGCCCTCTAGCGAATAACCTCGGGACGCTGCTTGTTTTTCCCTCTAAGTAATTGAAAAGAGGAACCAGTTCTGCGTCCTCGCGTTGGTGGCGTGAAACGTCGACAGTATCTAGCACGCCTAGAAAGCCCGCGTCATCATCGTCGTGGACTGCAGTCTCAACAGGAGACCGAGAGAGGCAGTCGGCGTCGGTGTGTCGTTTCCCCGACTTGTACACAACCTTGAATTCGAACTCTTGGAGCCGAAGACTCCAGCGCGCAAGCCGACCAGCTGGATCTTCTAAATTAGTCAGCCAGCAAAGTGCATGATGATCACTGACAACGGTAAAACTCCGACCATACAAATATGGCCGAAATTTCAGGACGGCCCACATCAGGGCGAGACGTTCTTTTTCTGTAGTGGAGTAGTTAGCCTCCTTCCTTGATAGCGTCCTGCTGGCGTAAGCAATCACTCTTTCGGTGCCGTCCTGCCACTGTACAAGCACTGCGCAGAGGCCGACATTACTAGCGTCGGTATGAAGAATCGTAGGAGCGTCTTCATCAAAGTGTGCGACGACGGGAGGCGCCTGCAGCCGTTGCCGTAGGTCATCAAAAGCCCGTTGCTGGTCTTCACCCCACACAAAGGGGACATCTTCTCTGGTAAGATGGGTCGATGGCCATGCGATGCACTAAAATTCCGCAATAAACCGTCGGTAGTAGGCGCAAAGGCCCAGAAAACGTCGCACGGTCTTTTTATCTGATGGCGTTGGGAAATTAGCAACGGCAGATATTTTATCAGGGTCAGGTCGGACACCTTCACGACTAACAGCGTGACCGAGAAATTGAAGTTCTTCAAAGCCAAAATGGCACTTTTCAGCTTTTAAAGTTAGACCAGCTGAGCGTATTGCTTCGAAGACCATCTTTAGTCTCCGTAAGTGTTCGTCGAACGTTACGGAGAAAATCACGTCGTCGAGGTAGACCGGACAGGTTTGCCATTTGAGGCCTGAGAGTACAGTGTCCATTAGTCTTTGAAACGTTGCCGGCGCAGAACACAAACCGAAGGGGAGCACCTGAAATTCATAAAGTCCGTCGGGCGTAACAAAAGCGGTCTTCTCACGGTCTCTCTCATCAACTTCTATTTGCCAGTAGCCGCTTTTCAAATCCATCGACGAAAAGTAACGTGCGTTTCGTAGCCTGTCCAGTGAATCGTCGATACGCGGTAGCGGATAAACGTCTTTCTTTGTGATCAGGTTGAGTTTTCGGTAGTCGACGCAGAAGCTCAGGCTACCCTCCTTCTTTTTCACCAATACGACAGACGATGCCCAAAGACTCTTAAATGGCCGAATAACGCCGTCGTCAAGCATCGTCTTCACTTGTGTCCGGATTGCCTCGCGCTCTTTCGGTGCTACACGATAAGGATTCTGCCGAATTGGTCTGGCGTCGGCTTTGGTGACAATACGGTGCTCAGTGAGCGGCGTCTGGCTAATTCGTGACGTGGATGAGAAGCAGCTCTTAAACTCATCGATGAGCTCAAGAAGGCTGCTGCGTTCGACGGGCGATAAGGTGGGACTGAGATCGACCACAGGGGCAGGCATAGCCCCAGTGAACGTCGCGTGCTCCACTGAGAGGCACTCCTGTATTGATGTAAATTCGTCGAAGTAAGCAACAGCCGTGCCTTTAAAGGGAAGCTGAAAGGTTTTCCAGAATAAAATGAGTGAACATCTGTACATAATGGTTTTCAACCCTCCGAATTCGAATATCGTATCGAAAGTGAGCGAAAGAAAGCGCAAATATATTTTATTTCGACGAGTGTGAGTGAGTGAAAAACTTTATCAGCTCTAGATTCGCTGGTCTTCTGCGGTCTTCAGATGGAATCGTCCATCTTCTAGCACAACGGTCGGTTGCCCTTAGTCCAGGGCTCCGCTGGATGCTGCTGCCAGTTGTGCTCGCCGAATCAGACCTTCTTGGTCGACCTGGCGATCGCTGGAGAGCACTCCCTCCCATTGCTCCGCACTCGGGTTTGGTATAACGGGTACCACGTCTATCTTCTGGCATGCCCACGTTATGTGATACAGCGTGGGTGTTTCGTGGCACCAGGGGCATTTGTCATTGTATTGTGTGGGATAAATTTTGCTGAGTACGTTTAGGTTCGGGTACGAGCCCGTTTGTTGCTGCCTCCACGCGACAGAGTCCTCTCTGCGAAGGGAGTTGTGCGGTGGTGGATACCGCTTTCTGCAGCCCTTGTAGTAATTTAGTATCGCCGAATAGTCTTGGGCTACAGGTTCGGTCTCCTCGAGGTCGCCTATGTTGGATGCTCGGTAATAAGTGTACCCTCGAGCGATCCTGTCCGCCTCTTGGTGCCCTGCCACTCCCGTGTGTCCCGGCGTCCATACTATCGTATGCCTAATTGGTTCTTCTTTTGTTTGTCGTTCTCTTATGGGGTCTCCGGAGCGGAGTATGCGGAGCGCTCCGTGCCCTATTCTGCCGCGTAGGTAGTTGCGGCACGCTGTTTGCGAGTCTGTAAGGATTGTTAGAGACCGTTTAGACCGATATCCCTCCGCTGCCGCTAGAGCGACGGCCGCTTCTTCAGCCTCGACTATCGTACAGCCTTACGAAAGTGCAGCAGCGGACACGCCCAGCTCGCGCGTCTCGTTTCCGCCTGTGATTGGTCGGTGCTCCTCGTGACGTCAACTCTGCCGCTGCCGACCGCTGCCGCTACACATGAAGCGCGGTGCCAGGTAGTTTAGTGCTGTTTTTCTGAGACGGTAATGGAAAATTTAGAGGTACTGCGTTTTTCTGAGGAGTTCGGCGTTAATCCCTACATGCACGAGCCGATTGCGAAGAGCCGGCCTCTCGAAGAAGCAAACGATGCTGGTGCGAGCAGTGCTTTCGACGCGAACGAAAGCAAAGCCTTGGGATCTCCTCGTGTTGGAAATGCTCTTTGGTGAGTATGTTTTTTACAAAGCGATCTAGTGATCTCGCCGATCTTTCGCCGATTTAGTGAGCTAGTTTCCGGTCAAACAACTGTAGTGTTGTGTTCCTGCATGCCTCCTCGTGGAACGTAAGCGGGGATGCGATCGTCGGCATTTGTGCGCTGTCCAAAGCTGTCGGCAATCTACAAAGACGGTTTAAACGCGTGAAAAGCTTCCCGGTTCATGCAGTACGTATAGTGACCTTCATCTGTTGGCTACCACTCACGTTGACTACCACTCACGTTGATTACCACTCACGTTGACTACCACGCACGTTGACTACCACACACGTTGACTACCACTCTACATACACGCAGACGCACCAACAAAGGAATGCAGGGTCGAAGCAGATTACGATGGCACGCACGCAGAAACAAGCGCGGTCAGGCACGGTCGCGGACGCTGCGAAGGAACGAAGCAGAGTTCACGTCACAACACCGCGGTTTCCGGTCTCCGCTCCGCTCGCTCACTCAAAGGGGGGCGGAGCTACAGCGCAATTTGAACCGACGATTACGTCGCTGCTAATTGAACAAAAACCCCCAAATTTTACCTACATGGTTTATAAGGTTCCCGCATCCGTATATCAGCGTCTTATTGAATTCGACAGACTCTTCAGCTTCCCTTTAACAATCTGTCGTCGGCGTTCCCTAATAAAATTTGTCAGCAGGAGTTCAGCACGTCCGTCGTGTACGTTAATTACGGCCCTGGCGATGGAAACGCCTTGACTCAGTACCAGTGCGTCGATGTGTTCAGCGACGCCAGTCCCAGTGTTCAAGTTGTCGCAGATTACAGGCACAAGGGAACAACTTCGCGGCGGAAGCGTGACGTCGTCGTCGGCGATACGTAAGCGGGGTCGCTGGTGTCCCGCGGGGTCGACGTCGTCTGAACTCGTAGAAAATGTGACGACGAGGTCACAGACATTAATCACTACACCATACTCTCTCAAAAAATCCATCCCCAATATAAGTTCTTTACAACACTCAAAGGGAATGACGAGGGTGGCGACGAAGGTTGCACCGGCGATTGCTATTCTGGCTGTGCATTTTCCAATCGGCGTCATCAACTGGCCACCGGCAGTTCTGATGTTGGGCCCAGTCCATGGCGTCTTCACTTTTCGCAGCCTGTCGGCCAACTTTTGACTGATTATCGAAAAATGCGAACCAGCATCGACGAGAGCGGCCACTTGGTGGCCGTCAAGGCAAACGACAAGATCGGCGCTGACGGTGTCGGTTACAGGAGGTGTGGTTGGAGTCGTCGGAGTTGTAGAGTCGTCGATCGTCGGAGATGGGGGCTCTTGGGTAGCTAGCCGGTTTGCAACCTCACCCCCGGAGGTCGCTGCGTCTAGTTTCCCCGGCGCGGGCTAGGGGACCTGACCCTAGAGGCGTCAGAAAAATCGCGACGGGTCGGTGGGGTGTAACGAGCCGGAGATGGGGAACGCGATCGAGGCGTCGTTGAACCTTCTGGCCGAAAGTTTGTAGAATTTCCGTCGCGGCTACGTGCAGCATCAGACACAGGGTAACTGCAGCTGTAAAATTTCGGATATCCAGCCGCGCGGTAGTGGCACGCGCGGTAAACATGTCCTGCTTCGCTGCAATGAAAGCATAGCGGCCGGCGGTCAGCGGTGCGCCACAAATCGGTCTTTCGAAGCGGGTAGCCGGCAGAGGATTCACTGTAGAAACGAGGCGCAGCGATCGACTGGCGGCGATACGGCATAGTTGGCGGCGGCTGTGACTGTCGAAAATAGGGCGTCGGGGGTGGCGCTGATGGCTGCGTCGTAGTGGTCGACGGTGTCAGCAGCATCGAAGTGGCAGGAGGTGGACGCCAGACATCTTCCGCGTGCCAGTCGGGCGACGAAAAGGCCTCTCGAACTTCCTCCCGAACGATATCAGGCACAGAAGCCACCGCTGGTGCCATGGGAGAGATGCCGAGCTGCCGGATCTCCTCTCGCACAATCTCTCGGATGACTTCACGTAGAGACGTGCTGCAGCTCTCAGGTAGAATGGAAGCATTCACCGGCGAGCTCTTGCGATCATATTGGCGGTACCGTTGCTGTAGTGCCCGTTCTATAGCGGTAGCCTCCTTGGTAAATTCGGCCACTGTCGTCGGTGGGTTCCTCACGAGCCCGGCAAACAGTTCCTCCTTCACTCCCCGCAAGAGATAGCGCAACTTCTTTTCTTCGGCCATATCAGGGTCTGCTCTGCGGAAAAGCCGGGCCATGTCTTCTGCAAACATGCCAACGCTCTCGTTTGGTTTTTGAATACGGGATTCGAGTAGGCGCTGCGCGTTGTCTCTTCTGTCGCTACTAGTGAACGTGTCTAGCAGCTGGGTGCGGAAGGCATCCCACGTGGTCAAATTTCTCTCCCGGTTCACAAACCACGTCCGCGCACTGTCTTGAAGCGCAAAATAGACATTAGACAGCTTTTGCTGGGAGCCCCAGTCATTATAACTGGCGACACGCTCAAATTGGTCAAGCCAATCTTGGACATCCTCAAAAGCGTCGCCGTGGAAACATTCTGGTATCTTAGGATTCTGCTGCGTCACCTGCGATGGATTTGCAGTAGCCATGGGGGAAGTAGGTTGACGCGTTGCAGCAGGGTCCTGCAAAGGGTTGAACTCGGGCGTCAGGCCTAGCAGGCGGCGACTGTACCGGCGAACAGGAGTTTCGATGAACGAAGGTGATTCCGCTTTCGAGGTATGGCTCCGCGAAGGGCTGCCGAGCATGAGGCAATCCTACCCAGCACCTCTACCCGTGTCGCAGCCTAGTAGGAGACGGGAAAGCCGGCGTAGAGGACGTGTAAAAGCACTTTTATGAGAGCACTCAACGCGACGTCGTTGTCGTCTCCGTTTTTTCACTCGCGCGCCACTTCAGCGTCGTTGTCATCGCCTGGCACATACCCGCGGCGACCATATAGGATGTGGCAATATATATATATATATATATATATATATATATATATATATATATATATATATATATATAATCGAATTTTTCAGTGAAGATTACCTTAAATAATCAGCATATATCCATACATCCTGTGCGATCTGACAAGTACTTGACTATAGACAGAAAAACGGCACTGTGTCCATCGTCTACCATCCAGCACATCCATCGCATGTGGCCCTACGCGGGGAATGTGTGTGAGCACCCCCTTGAGAATTCGGTTCAAGTTTTTACGGTAAAGGTGACCTCCCCCGCCACCAAGAAAAGTGCCGGGAGAATGGTGGTATGCAGATTCAATTCGCAGACGGGTTTCTATCGAAGCGCTAATTTGACTTAGCCTAACCCCATATTATGAGGGGCGCATTTAGGTCTGCGGAAACAGTTTATTACTGGCTAGCCAGGATAGTGCTGCCGCACGGGCGCATGCCAGCCGAGACATAATTTAGACAGGCGCGGCTGCTCTTAATAAGAAACAACGTGGGAGATTTGCGCCGTCACTCTGATTTCTTTATGTGTCCCAAACCTGCGTCAAACAAGTTGACTGGTGTTGAATATAGGTGGAAAGAGATAGAAATAGGAGAAATGTTTCCCAGTTGCAGAAAAACAATGTGACACACAAATACGCAGATATATCATCATCATCATCATCATCATCAGCCTGGTTGCGCCCACTGCAGGGCAAAGGCCTCTCCCATGCTTCTCCAACAACCCCGGTCATGTACTAATTGTGGCCATGCCGTCCCTGCAAACTTCTTAAACTCATCCGCCCACCTAACTTTCTGCCGCCCCCTGCTACGCTTCGCTTCCCTTGGGATCCATTCCGTAACCCTTAATGACCATCGGGTATCTTCCCTCCTCATTACATGTCCTGCCCATGCCCATTTCTGTTTCTTCATTTCAACTAAGATGTCATTAACTCGCGTTTGTTCCCTCACCCAATCTGCTCTTTTCTTATCCCGTAACGTTACACCTATCATTCTTCTTTCCATGGCTCGTTGTGTCGTCCTCAATTTGAGTAGAACCCTTTTCGTAAGCCTCCAGGTTTCTGCCCCGTAGGTGAGTACTGGTAAGACACAGCTATTATATACTTTTCTCTTGAGGGATAATGGCAACCTGCTGTTCATGATTTGGGAATGCCTGCCAAACGCACCCCAGCCCATTCTTATTCTTCTGATTATTTCCGTCTCATGATCCGGATCCGCCGTCACTACCTGCCCTAAGTAGATGTATTCCCTTACGACTTCCAGTGCCTCGCTGCCTATTGTAAATTGCTGTTCTCTACCGAGACTGTTAAGCATTACTTTAGTTTTCTGCAGGTTAATTTTTAGACCCACTCTTCTGCTTTGCCTCTCCAGGTCATTGAGCATGCATTGCAATTGGTCCCCTGAGTTACTAAGCAAGGCAATATCATCAGCGAATCGCAAGTTACTAAGGTATTCTCCATTAACTTTTATCCCTAATTCTTCCCAATCCAGGTCTCTGAATACCTCCTGTAAACACGCTGTGAAAAGCATTGGAGATATCGTATCTCCCGGCCTGACGCCTTTCTTTATTGGGATTTTGTTGCTTGCTTTATGGAGGACTACGGCGGTTGTGGAGCCGCTATAGATATCTTCCAGTATTTTTACATATGGCTCATCTACACCCTGATTCCGTAATGCCTCCATGACTGCTGAGGTTTCGACTGAATCAAACGCTTTCTCGTAATCAATGAAAGCTATATATAATGGTTGGTTATATTCTGCACATTTCTCTATCACTTGATTGATAGTGTGAATATGGTCTATTGTTGAGTAGCCTTTACGGAATCCTGCCTGGTCCTTTGGTTGACAGAAGTCTAAGGTGTTCCTGATTCTATTTGCAATTACCTTAGTAAATACTTTGTAGGCAACGGACAGTAAGCTGATCGGTCTATAATTTTTCAAGTCTTTGGCGTCCCCTTTCTTATGGATTAGGATTATGTTAGCGTTCTTCCAAGATTCCGGTACGCTCGAGGTCATGAGGCATTGCGTATACAGGGTGGCCAGTTTCTCTAGAACAATCTGTCCACCATCCTTCAACAAATCTGCTGTTACCTGATCCTCCCCATCTGCCTTCCCCCTTTGCATATCTCCTAAGGCTTTCTTTACTTCTTCCGGCGTTACCTTCGGGATTTCGAATTCCTCTAGACTATTTTCTCTTCCATTATCGTCGTGGGTACCACTGGCACTGTATAAATCTCTATAGAACTCCTCAGCCACTTGAACTATCTCATCCATATTAGTAATGATATTGCCGGCTTTGTCTCTTAACGCATACAACTGATTCTTGCCAATTCCTAGTTTCTTCTTCACTGTTTTTAGGCTTCCTCCGTTCCTGAGAGCATGTTCAATTCTATCCATATTATACTTCCTTATGTCAGCTGTCTTACGCTTGTTGATTAACTTCGAAAGTTCTGCCAGTTATATTCTAGCTGTAGGGTTAGATGCTTTCATACATTGGCGTTTCTTGATCAGATCTTTCGTCTCCTGCGATAGTTTGCTGGTATACTGCCTAACGGAGTTACCACCGACTTCCATTGCACACTCCTTAATGATGCCCACAAGATTGTCATTCATTGCTTCAACACTAAGGTCCTCTTCCTGAGTTAAAGCTGAGTACCTGTTCTGTAGCTTGATCTGGAATTCCTCTATTTTCCCTCTTACCGCCAACTCATTGATCGGCTTCTTATGTACCAGTTTCTTCCGTTCCCTCCTCAGGTCTAGGCTAATTCGAGTTCTTACCATCCTGTGGTCACTGCAGCGCACCTTGCTGAGCACGTCCACATCTTGTATGATGCCAGGGTTAGCGCAGAGTATGAAGTCTATTTCATTTCTAGTCTCGCCGTTCGGGCTGCTCCACGTCCACTTTCGGCTATCCCGCTTGCGGAAGAAGGTATTCATTATCCTCATATTATTCTGTTCCGCAAACTCTACTAATAACTCTCCTCTGCTATTCCTAGTGCCTATGCCATATTCCCCCACTGCCTTGTCTCCAGCCTGCTTCTTGCCTACCTTCGCATTAAAGTCTCCCATAAGTATAGTGTATTTAGTTTTCACTCTACCCATCGCCGATTCCACGTCTTCACAGAAGCTTTCAACTTCCTGGTCATCATGACTGGATGTAGGGGCGTAGACCTGTACAATCTTCATTTTGTACCTCTTATTAAGTTTCACAACAAGACCTGCCACCCTCTCGTTAATGCTATAGAATTCCTGTATGTTACCAGCTATATTCTTATTAACCAGGAATCCGACTCCTAGTTCTCTTCTCTCCGCTAAGCCCCGGTAGCACAGGACGTGCCCGCTATTTAGCACTGTATATGCTTCTTTTGGCCTCCTAACTTCACTGAGCCCTATTATATCCCATTTACTGCCCTCTATTTCCTCCAATAGCACTGCTAGACGCGCCTCACTAGATAACGTTCTAGCGTTAAACGTTGCCAGGTTCGTATTCCAATGGTGGCCTGTCCGGAGCCAGTGATTCTTAGCACCCTCTGCTGCGTCGCAGGTCTGACCGCCGCCGTGGTCAGTTGCTTTGCAGCTGCTGGGGACTGAGGGCCGGGGTTTGATTGTTGTGTTCATAGGAGGTCGTGGCCAAGTACTGCACCAGGGTGGCCAATCCTGCTCTGGTGAGGGAGTGCGTTACCGGTTCTGGTCACCGGGATCAGGCCACACTCCAGGCCTGTTTGTGTAATGTTATCAACACGCGGATTTTTTTTTTTAATACGGTGGAAAATTGCCGGCACCGGGATTCGAGCCACGGACCTCTTGCACCCGAGGCGGGTGGTCTACCTCTACGCCACCGCTGCACTACGCAGATATATATATATATATATATATATATATAACGAGATAAGCAGGAATACCGAGCGGTTCGGTTTTGTAAATCATGACCATATTAAAGCCAATAGATAACGAACCCAAGGAACGCATCGGGGAAATTAACTGTTGTAGAAATCGAAATGGTGAAAATAATAAAGAAAAGGGAAATAAAAGTGGACGAAACGATAACGTATCGCTGATAGGTGCCGAACCCACAACCACCTCACAATGCGTACGTTGCAGTACCAATTCTGCTACGGCGAGGGGTATCAATTTAACCACTAACTTGGGGGCCTTTATGTTTACTCTATCTAGCTCTGGGATTGTTAGCCAGCGCCACTCAGAACCAAGGCGGGCAGCTCTAAAGTCTTCCGGTAGCATGTGTGGGCTTATTTACCAGTTCCCTTCACTCAGAAAACTCCCTTAGACGTGACGCCATCGGCAGAAAGGATGTTCCACATTCGTCGCCGTCAAGGTCGTAAGTGGTGGCGCTGGCTAACTCTAGTTCTAGTAGATAAGCATAACTACCCCAGAAAGTGGAAAGGCAAACGGCGCCGCGGTACCTCATTTGGTTAGAGTATCGCGTGCGTAATGCGAAGACGTGCGTTCGTATCCCACCCTCGGTGCCTCGGTTTCCTTTCTTCTCGTTCATATACGTCACTTAGAAGCCCGCGGATGGCTGTTGACCAGCTCTGAATAGCCTCAAATAATGTTGAAATGTTATTTCGCGGAGAAGCAGAAAAATGTTACTGACAAGAAAAAATCATCCTGGCATCATAGTGCCATAAAACTGATTCCGCAAATATTATACAGGAATATCCACAAGGCATTATTTGATCACTGGCTTCAACGAAATAGCGCATGGCGTCTGCAGTTTCGCTTCGTTGATAAGGATGTGATCAGGGTCTAAGCCATTTCCTTTAGCAGACACCAGTGTAGGAGTCAAGGTGTCTGTCTAATGGTAAAATTTTGATGGGCATTTGCCGATTACGTGCTCTGCATAAGGTCTAGGGTGAAAAGACGTGCCCAGCCCCCTGGGCCCCTTTTCCGCATGCGATATGGGAAGAGGGGAATGTCAACACCGCCTTGGTAGGTGAACATTGCGACCATCCTCTACCTTTTTGCCATGACTTTGGTGTAGGAGGATCTCTAGCGCTAACGCCGCCAAAGGTAGCGGGAGTCCAACGTAAAGGACAGCCAGGTATGCCTGCAAAGGAATATCGAACGAAACATTGTCCGCCGTCGCTTGTGGTAAGTAGATGAAGATGGGGGAGTGCATCCAGATTCCAGATTCGGAGACCGCCATTAGTAGTCGTCTGCGTTGGTACCTGCAGAGAGGCCCGAAGCCAGCCCCAATTACGGGTCACGTATACACGAATCAAGGATTGCGCAATAGAAGTCGGTGGTAACTCCGTTAGACAGGATACCGCTAAGCTATCGCAGGAAACGAAAGATCTGATCGAGAAACACCAGTGTATGAAAGCCTCTAACCCTACAGCTAGAATAGAACTTTCTAAGAGGCAGAACTTTCTAGGTTAATCAACAAGCCTAAGACAGCTGACATAAGGAACTATAATATGGATAGAATTGAACATGCTCTCAGGAACGGAGGAAGCCTAAAAGCAGTGAAGAAGAAACTAGGAATAGGCAAGAATCAGATGTATGCATTAAGAGACAAAGCCGGCAATATCATTACTAATATTGATGAGATAGTTCAAGTGGCTGAGGATTTCTATGGAGATTTATACAGTACCAATGGCACCCACGACGATAATGTGAAAGAGAATAGTCTAGAGGAATTCGAAATCCCACAAGTAACGCCGGAAGAAGTAAAGAACGCCTTGGGAGCTATGCAAAGGGGGAAGGCAGCTGGGGAGGATCAGGTAACAGCAGATTTCTTGAAGGATGGTGGGAACATTGTTCTAGAAAGACTGGCCACCCTATATACACAATGCCTCATGACCTGGAGGGTACCGGAATCATGGAAGAACGCTAACATAATCCTAATCCATAAGAAAGGGAACGCCAAAGACTTGAAAAATTATAGACCGATCAGCTTACTCTCCGTTGCCTACAAAGTATTTACTAAGGTAATCGCAAATAGAATCATGAACACCTTGGACTTCTGTCAACCAAAGGACCAGGCAGGATTCCGTAAAGGCTACTCAACAATAGACCATATTCACACTATCAATCAGGTGATAGAGAAATGTGCGGAATAGAACCAATCCTTATACATAGATTTCATTGATTACCAGAAAGCATTTGATTCAGTCGCAACCTCGGCAGTCATGGAGGCAATAAGGAACCAGGGCGTAGACGAGCTGTATGTAAAAAAAAACTGCAAGATATCTATAGCGGCTCCACCGCCAGCGTAATCCTCCATAAAGAAAGCAACAAAATCCCAATAAAGAAAGGCGTCAGGCAGGGAGATACGATGTCTTCAATGCTGTTCACAGCATGCTTACAGGAGGTATTCAGAGACCTGGATTGGGAAGAATTGGGGACAAGAGTCTATGGAGAATACCTTAGTAACTTGCGATTGGCTGATGATATTGCCTTGCTTAGTAACTCAGGGGACCAATTTCAATGCATGCTCACTGACCTGGACAGGCAAAACAGAAGGGTGGGTTTATAAATTAATCCGCAGCAAAATAAAGTAATGTTTAACAGTCTAGGAAGAGAACAGCAGTTTACGATAGGTAGCGAGGCACTGGAAGTGGTAAGGGAATACATCTATTTGGGGCAGGTAGTACTTACATGCGTTAGGAAGACTGTAACATCTTATTTAATTGATTCCGACACTAACCTAGAAATTGTCTGGGTTGCGTGCATGGGTCGTATTGAACAATTATGGTTAGGTTGATGTTATCGTCCTCCTCATTCAAGTGTGTTGTCTGTTAGCGACCTGCGAAACAGCATAACTCACGCTGTTAAAGCTTGCCCGGCTGAAAGTATCTTTCTCTTCGGCGACATTAATCTTCCGTCCATATCTGGATGCAGTTGTCATCGACCTGCCGCTTTTCTTCAGACTTCATTGCCTTAACATTGGATTTCAACCTGTCACAGATCGTGAGTTAGCCCACTCGTGACTTCAATTTATTGGATCTAGTATTGACAACGGTCCCTAATACTGTTCAAAAAATAACATATTTGGCTGGTTTCAGTGACCATAAATTAATGCAGGTAAACCTTAAAGACCCGTCCCGTTTTTCTGGTGCCAGAACTAAGGTAATTCGTGCCTCTAACACAGGAAATTACAGTGTTATTAACGGTGAACTTGAAACATTTCATGTTAGTGTATTACTTCCTCGTTTCAGTAACCGAGCAGTTCAATATAAGTGGGCTTTGTTCAAAAACAAGTTAAGAACCCTGGTTAGTGAACATGTCCCGTTAATTAAAGTAACAAATGACAAACGCAACCCGTGGTCCACTAAGTCACTTAATAAATTGAGAAATAAAAAGAAGCAATTTTGCAAGCCGCCAGACACGCGTTCACTCCAATATCTTGGAAAAAATACAGCGATTTTTTGAAAAGCTACTGCTATATGTACGCGTTGCCAGAGAGAATTACTTTTCGCACAAAAAAATTGTGGTAATCAGTGTGTCCGGACCGACAGGACAGCAACATCATCTTGCATGATAACGACCACATTCCAATTCCAGACCATGACTGTCCAAACACGTTCAATTCATTTTTTTTCATCAATATACACTAATGAACACGATTCAAACGTGCCTGAGGTAGCTGATCATGACTACCCTTTTTTACCTTCCATCGACCTAACTGTCGACGGCATCACATCAAATATAAATAATCTGAAAGTATCCACATCAGCAGGCGTTGATGACATAAGCTCGAAGATACTAAAAAACACGATATCAGTCTCGAGTAAAATGTTATGTCATGTATTCCGGCCATCGCTATTGACAGGAATGCTTCCCCAAGACTGGAAAATCGCGAAGGTCATTCCTATATTTAAATGTGGCAATAGAAACTCAGTACTAAACTACAGACCCATATCACTTACTTCCATCTGCTGTAAGGTGCTAGAGAATATGATCACCTCCCATATTTACAATCATTTAGAGAATAACAACTTTTACACCCGTGTGCTTAGATTTAGGTGCACGTTAAAGAACCCCAGGTGGTCAAAATTTCCGGAGTCCTCCACTACGGCGTGCCTCATAATCAGAAAGTGGTTTTGGCACGTAAAACCCCAAATATTATTATTAATAACAACTTTTTCTTCGCGAACCAACATGGATTTAGGAAGCGTTCATCGTGCGACACACAACTATTTGAGTTCACGAATGAATTACATTTTAATCTGGACAAGAACCTGTAAGCTTGCTGCATGTTTTTAGATTTTTAAAAAGCCTTTGATCGCGTTGCTCACTGCTGACTGATTTCTAAACTGTCTTCGTTGTCGTTAGATTTACTAACGCTATCTTGGATTCGGAACTTTCTTACCAATCGGCAGCAGTTCACTGTGGTAAACAATTTTTCCTCCCCGCTCTCTTACGTTCCCTCTGGTGTGCCACAGGGCCGTGTCCTCGATCCACAACTTTTCCTGATATATATTAACGACTTACCGAATAACATATCTTCGCATGTGCGAATGGTTCGATTTTTGCTGACGATCATATAATTTACCGAGTATTTGGTAGTACTGATGACCACGCAAAAATTCAAAAGGATCTTGACCTTATTAGCAGTTCATACCATAGTAAGTTATTAGCAGTTTCATAGCATAGTAATAACAATCCTGTGTCTGTAATTACGTCTTTCAAATCTGTAGGCGTAACCCTGACATCAAACCTTTCCTGAACTACACAAATCAACAACATCTGCAGAAATGCCTCCCGATAATTGCGATATTTACGCCCGGAACCTCTGTAAGACGCCGACTAATGTCCGCAAATTAGTCTGTGTTACATTTGTTCGTCATAAACTTGAATTTTTTTCTCCAATATGGTCCCCTCATTACATTTATTTAACCAATATGCTAGAATCAGTTCAGAATAGTGCCGCTCGATTCATGCCAGAAAATTATGACTGCAACAAAAGTATAACGCAAATTAAGAACAATTTATCAATGCCTTCTTTGAACACGCGTCGTGATGTAGCACTTTTATTGCTATCCTCGGAAGACAGCTTTCGACTTGTCCAGTACCGCAAGGCCGAACGAAGACTTATCAACTCATCTTCGGCGTCCAGCTCGAGCACTGTGAAAACAGCTCCTCAGCGATGGCCTCACTCCATCCTGTTTGTGCCACAGAACGCTACCGACAACCTGCGCGTCCTCAACAGGCAAGCACTCTCCGTGTATCTAGAAAACACCGTGCCAAATGAGATCAAGGATGTTAGGATAAATGCTAGGCGAAACATCCTGGCAATCGATGTGATTAACCCGAGTGCACTGACCATACTACAACATGTAACGCACCTGGGAAACATCAAGGTCCGATCCATCGTGCCAACGAATGGTGCCACAATAACAGGAGTCATCTATGACATTGACAATGAAATATCTAATGCAGACCTCCCAATTCTCATAAAACCAGCAAGCGAACACAACGTGATTGTGCATGTTGGTTGCCTCGGCAACACACGTTGTGTGAGATAACCTTCAAAGGCGACTGCCTTCCACCCTACGTGAAGGTCGGCCACTTTCGCCACCAGGTTCGACCATTTATTCCAAGACCAATGCAATGCTTCAATTGTCAGAAGATTGTACATGTGAAGGGTGTTTGCAGAAATTTGGCCGTGTGCCCTCGATGTGCCGAACCCCACTCAGAAGACAACTGCAGCGCAACCACGTTCAAGTGTCCTAACTGTCAAGGTGATCACTGCGCCTCTTCCAAAGACTGTCCCCAGATCAAGAAAGAGATCACCATTCTTAAACAAATGGTGAGAGACAACTCTACCCACAAAGAGGCCGCTGTGAAAGTACGGCGAAGACGACGTCACCGACGAAGGTCTTCACGGCGGAAAACATCAAGCTTTTAGGAAAAGACCCCTAGTCAAGCAGCATCATCAGCGGACGTTTCCAGCACTCAGAACACCAATGTTGGAAGGGAGCAAACTGCCAGATCTCTCTCAACAAAGGAATGGCCGCCACTTCCGCGTATACGACCGCCGGAAGAGCCGCAGAAGAAGCCGCCCCCAATACAGCAAGGTGCTGTATCCGAGGAGTCGCGGAAAACAGATGAGCAAGTGATAGCACTTATTAGGGCTTTAATGAATGCCATTCGCGTGCTGCTAAGCAACATGCACACACCGCCTGCCAGAAGTGCGCTTCAAGTACTGGACGCTCTTAGTCCGGTGCTTGCAACCCTTGAATAGATCATGGCTCCATAGCCATGGTCTTTTAGGGAAGCGGTTCGTCAAGCAGTTATTTTTCAGTGGAGTGCCCGCGGACTCAGAGCGCGCCTTTCGGATTTCCGTCGCTTCGTGTTCGCCAATATGTTTCCCATTATCGTCATTTGCGAGCCGAACTTATCGAACAAAATCAGGCTTTCTGGATATGAATCATTTATGTCGTCAGCTGTTTATGATAACAGTAAGGTTTTGGTGTTTATTCGCCGTGACCTCACCTACACTCATCAGCCTGTACCACCTAATGACAGTAATCAATATATATGCCTAAACATAAGGAAAAAGAATCTGGCCTTCACTTTTGTAGGCGCCTACCTATCTCCGTCAAGTCTATTTGATTACAAAAGACTACGAGACATCCTTTCCTCAACTTCCACTCCCTGGGTCATCACTGGAGATTTCAACGCCCATCATACACTCTGGGGAAGTCCGATCATCAACGCAAGAGGCAGAGCTCTGTATCTTTCGCCTCCAGTAATGAACTTTGGCTGCTGAATGATGGGAGTCCTACGTTCTTACGTGGCTCCACGTACAGCAGCTGTCTTGACTTGGTTTTCGTCTCACGAAGCCTAGTCAGACGTGCAGGGTAGTTTGCGGACATAGAGACGCATGGAAGCGACCATATCCCCACGTACATCAAGATCAGAGGATTGACCGCTTCCAAAATACGGGATACGATCCAAAGAGCGGACTGGCCTAAATTTCAGTCTATTATGGAAGCACACTGCGACGCCAATCCATCTTTCGACTTCGAAGAGGCAATCAAGAGCGTGGTGCAAGACGCTATGCGTACTCTAACATGCTCCTCGAAACTTAATGATTTTGATGTGGAACTAGAACGACTTCGAGCAATCCGACGACGTGCTGAACGAAGATACCGACGTACGAAAACAATGGGCGATCTACGGACCGCCAGGCGCACGCAAAAGAAGATACAGCGCCGGTTAGACAAGCTCGAATCGCAACGTTGGGCTGCCTTCTGTGAGTCGCTAGATCCACGCCAGCCTTGATCGCAACTATGGAGAACGGTGCGCGGACTGCGGACACTTCCCGTACAGCGATTCCCATTCAAGGCACTTGCCCTCTCTCAAAAGAGATCGGAGATTGACGTGACAGAAGATTTCTGCGCCAGATTATCCGACCAACTCACAGCTTCCGACAGTCGATCGCCTTCGAGTAGCTGTCCGCCACCACGTGATCACCGGATGGATCGACCATTCTCAATCCACGGACTTAAGGCAGCATTAGCTTTGTGTAGCCGCACATCAGCGCCAGGACCTGACGGAATTTCCTACCGAGCTCTGTGTCACCTGGGGGAGCGAGCGAGAGGGGTTCTTCTTGAGGTATACAATGAATCTTGGAGAAATGGTACGCTACCTACAACCTGGAAGACAAGTCGCCTTGTTCCACTGCTCAAGCCTGGCAAGTCACCGTTGGAGCTCTCATCATATCGCCCGATCGCTTTGGCGAGCTGTGTGGGCAAAGTAATGGAGAGGATGGTCCTAGGACGCCTGGAGTGGTACTTGGAGTACCACAACACCTACCCAGATGCCATGGCGGGCTTCCGACTCGGTCGATCATCGATCGATAACGTCGTCGACCTGGTGACCTACATTCAACATGAGAAACGCCGTAAGCGTCTCTGCGCATCCTTATTCCTCGACGTTAAAGGGGCGTATGACAACGTTACGCATGAAGCCATCCTCTCTGCTCTCGCGGCGGTAGGAGTGGGTGGTCGGATGTCTCAATGGATACGGAGCTATCTATCCATGCGATCCTTCTTTGTAAGCACCAAGGAAGGCCATAGTTCTCTACATTATAGCTACCGCGGCGTCCCCCAGGGCGGTGTACTTAGCCCCGTGTTATTTAATCTAACACTAATTGCTCTCCATGAGCACGTGCCAACCACAGTCAGGCTATCAATGTTCGCGGATGACATCTGCATATGGACATCTGCAGTAACACGCCTACAGCTGCGAGCGAGAATTCAGAAAGCCGCGACACAAACTGCTATCTACCTCCGTAATCGAGGCCTGGAAATTTCCTCCGAGAAATGCGCACTAGTGCCATTTACGCGCAAACCCATGGCAAACTACAGTCTAACGATAAATGGCCAAATAATACGACGGGTCCGATCGTACAAGTTTCTAGGTATCATAATCGACAGGGACTTGTCATGGAGCCCACACATATCTTACGTGAAAAAACGGTTGACAGGCATCTGCCACCTGCTGGCAAGACCTGGGGAATGTCGCCTAGTGCCATGTTAGAACTGTACAGGGTGCTTTTTCTGGGATTTCTGCGATATAGCTTGCCAGCAATAAACAACACCGGCAAAACAAATCTACGCACAATACAAAGTCTTCAGGGTCAAGTGCTCCGGATCTGTCTAGGCCTGCCTCAGAGTGCTTCAACAGTGGCTACGATAGCAATCGCTAGAGACCACCTTGTCAAGACCCACATTGAAATTGAAGTACTCAGGACCCATATAAGGCATCTAACCAGGACTCCTCGTCACCATTTAGCCTCTCTACCAGCGGACAGGCCACACACATCTTTCAGCCAAACGATATCTGCATATGATGAATGGTTGCTAGCTGGTTTCACTCCGGCTGCGAGACCTTCGATCCCTCCATGGTGCCTCGCTCACCCAAAAATCAACCTCGCAATACCTGGTATCTCTAAAAAAGCTGATCTGTCATCACCAGCCCTTAGACAGCTCACGCTACCATATTTGTACGAGACCTACCGTGACTCTACGCATATTTACACTGACGGATCTGTCCTTCCAAGCAGCTCCGCGGCGGCAATTGTCATACCAGCGAAAGCTACAACAATCAAATTTAAGACGACCCACGCGACAACATCGACGGCAGCAGAGCTCGCAGCGCTCTTTACTGCTCTTCATCACATTGGTAATGAACCGCCGCACAAATGGACAATATTCTGCGATTCGAAGGCGGCACTGCAGTCTCTACTGTCACCTTTACGACGCGGACCGCACGAACAACTAATATTCCATATTACAGAGACATTCCACCATATAAGTGGTGCAGGCCACGAAATAACCTTCCAGTGGCTTCCCAGTCACTGCGGGATTATCGGCAATGAACGGGCGGATCACGCTGCCCGCTCAGCCCATACTGAGGAGCGCCACGTCCCAATTCCTCTTTCTAGAACTGACGCGGCACGGAAGCTCCGCCTACTTGCTCGGCAGTGCATCGCGTCGCAATGGAATGAGCCACATTTAAGAAATCCGCGACTGTACTCACTTGATCCAACATTAAGTCTTCGAGCGCCATCACAGCTTCGCCGTAGAGACGCCACGCTTTTATATCGACTTTGGTTGGGCGTTGCCTTTACTAAAGCCTATGCCTTCCGCATAGGGATGACCGACACCCCAACCTGTGACCACTGCGGCCATGAAGAATCAATTGGCCATATTTTGTGCACCTGCCCGCAGTACAGTCCACAGAGGGCACGCCTTAGCCACGAACTTGACCAACTGGACGACCAACCGCTATCCGAACAAAGAATTCTGCAACATCGAAAGGACCTACCGTCACAGAAGAAGGCCCTGCAAGCGCTTTTGCGCTTCTTGCGATCTGCCCGCCAGTGTGAACGACTTTAACTGGAACGTCTTTTGTGTGTGTGCCTCCATGTGTGCGAGTTCGGTTTTTTTTTTGCGTTTTCCTCTCTGTCATCTTTCTAACCCCTATCCCCCATCCTCAGTGTAGGGTAGCAAACCGGAGACTCATATCTGGTTAACCTCCCTGCCTTTCCCCTTCATTCTCTCTCTCTCTCTCTCTCTCCGTTCACCTCACGAAGATCGCATAATCATCTTTCTTTCACGCGCGTCTGTGGTAAAACAGACGCTTTTAACTCATCTGCGCTTCCACGTGTAATCCGCTTGTGGAATGACCTTCCCGATATCCTGGTAGCTGAAGCTAACGAAGAAAGGTTCCGTCACGACATAAACATTCATTTTGTACTGTAGATTAACTTCTTGTCAGTGTTGCTTCTTGTATGCTTTTTTTTCTTTTTTGATCTGGAGGATTTTAGAGCTTGTGTAAACTTCATTCTTCCTTGCATGGTTAACAAAGCGCTATATGATCTGTATAATTTTATTCTCTTCACTATGTAAAATTTTTGAAGCCTCCCTTACCCAATACCCATTTTTCGGGCCTGTAACGTATCATATATATATGGGGGACAACAATGATATGAAGTCAATCAAAAATTACACAAAGAAAAGCAAATAAGCTAATATACTTCAGTAATCTTCACTGTAACCTGGAATTTATTCATTTTTATTTTTTTAATTTCCTATCAATAGTGCTGCTGTTCTTCGACAGCACGGCAGTTGAGCAGTACAGTAATTCATATGTACTGTGCAAGGCAACAAAAGTAAAGATTATATAAAAAAACAACATAAGCTGTGCAAGTCAATCATACTATACAAGTAATACAACATTAGGATTAAACGAAATAGTAAAAAAGAAGGAAAGATAAATTGGCTACTAGCTTTGCTAGCAATGGCCAAGAAGAATAACCATAGCACAGGTATCACTAGGGGCAAGTAATAAAACAGAAATAACTAAAATTGAACTTCGAGTGTTTGAGAATCATTATGGCGTACGAATAAGCTGTCGTAAATGATAAGGTTTACTAAAATTTCCTAACGAATAAACCAATCTGTGCCGATGCCCCTGCATGCATAGGTACTCTTACACGCATACCGCTTTTTTTTCTATTTGTGACATTATTTCAGATAATGATTCTATGTGGGTGTTAGTAGGAACAAGTTGTTTCCATTCTGCTATTTCGAATGGGAACAAAGAACACTTAAACGTGTCGTTTTTACATACGTATTCTGTCAATGTATACGCATACTTATTACGTGTAAGTCGAGGCTGGGAAAATGAAATCTACTTGGAGGTATCGATCCTATAGTTACTTTTAGTAGTTAAATATGAATATTACACAAACGTGTTACGCTCTTGCGGATGGCCTTCGCAAACCGGAGTGGGTTAAAACTTATGTTGGCGAGTCTGTACGTTTACATTTCTTATGAACGAACCTCACAGCTTTCCTTTGTATTGATTCTAGTTAGTCAGTGTAAGCAGAAACTAGTCCGTGTTGCCGTATTCTAGAACAGGAACAGGCTAGCAGCTTCGTTGACGCGGTTGCAAGCGCCAGGCTTCTTGTTATAAAATTAGTTTGCGCAGCGCCTATGAGAATATATTGCTGATATGTTTGTCTCATTTGAGCTCCGAGGTTAATGTAACGTCTAGATATTTGTGTTCAACTTTGTTAAGCGGAGTGCCGTTAATTGCTTATATAAAGATTGATGACATCGTTTTCCTGGCTACAGTCATGATCGCGGACTTGTGTACGTTTATTTCGCTTGCCCTTTGGAGCACCAATTAGCTATGTCAGCTAGAGAATCATTTAATTTAATATGACCATTGTAATGTTTAAGTTTTCTGTAAATGACGCCGTCGTCCGCGAATTGTTTTATATTGCAAATGATGTTAGCTATGATATCAACAATACAGAGTAAGAAAAGCAATGGTCCGAAAACAGACCCTTGAGGGACTCCGGATGTTAGTGCGGCCGTGTTAGAAAGCGTTTTTACGTAAACCACAAATTATGAGAAATTACTTAAGAAGCTCTTTATCAAAGCAGAAAGTTCTCCTACGCCAAAAACATTTTCAATTTTAGCTATTAATTTTCTGCGACTCACACAATCGAAAGCATTAGGTAGATCTAGTAGAATCAAGTCGGTTTGACCGCGGTTATTAAATTTAACAGCAAGATTGTGGATTAGTTCTGTTAGCTGAGTTACTTTCGATAGACCACTGTGAAAACCGTGTTGGTTGGGAGAGAAAAAAATTTATGCGCTCTAGGAATACTATCATGTGCTTTAACATTGTGTTCAGGATGTTTACATCATGTGCTAGTTAGTGGAATGGTTCTTAAATTTGAAGGTAACGTTGTGGCGCCTCCTTTGTGGATCGGGATTACCTTTGCAATTTTCCAGTCATGAGGTAGTTGTTAAGTCCTAAGCGATTTCCGGAAAACTGGGCTAAGATATTTACTGCACCACTCTGCATATCTTTTGATAAAAGTATTAGGGATATCGTTGCGTCCACTACCTTTCTTGGGGTCAAGTTTAAGCAGTAGATTGAAAATACCCGCGTCCGTAATGTCTAGTTTATCAATTTTCGTGCAATGTTGCGTTGTAATAGCGGGAATAATATTATCATCTCTTGTAAACACTGATCGACAAAAGCGTTATATCCGTTAGCCTTAGCAGTTCTTTCTTCGGGAAGAGGATGTGATGTAGCATTTTTATTGACATGGAAGTAATTCAAGAACTTCCAGGGATTATTATCAAGAAAGTTATGTAGTGTTACATTAAAGTAGTCCTGTTTAGCAAGTTTAGCTTTCAATTTGAATACCGCGATGGCGTCCGGTAATTTCTGGATTCTGCATTTTCCCCGGCCTTTTGTTTCCATTGTCCTACGTAACCTTTTCAAACGTGCCTTTGCTTGAATAACTTCTTGCGTGATCCATGAAGTATTTTTGGAGGGCGCTTTGTTTTTGTAAGTACGTAGTGCGTAACGCAGTAAAGTACAACCAATGTGAAGTGCAAACAAAGGGAATTGACCTCTACTGAAGCGTCGAAGTCTTTCTGAAAAAGGCTGGAATTCATGAGCGAGGTGCGTCAGTATGCTGTCGTCACCAGCGTTTTTGAAATCTGTTACAACAGATACAGAAGAACGAGCGGTTATGATGTCACCAAGAGGTACGATGCACACTGGTACGTCGTGGTCTGATATATCATGGCAATTTCGATATGGTTTATGTCGAAGTGATTACTGAAAAAGATTAGATCAACTGTGGTCTGAGTATTTCCCTGTGAACAGGTGGGGCGTGAAACCACCTGACGCAGATATAAGGTTAACATGGAGGTCAAACAATACATCCGAAGCTGATGATGTGTAGCACATAATATTCCAGTTAATTTCTGGCAGATTACAGTCACCCATGTCACCCAGGACAGCGCGTGAACCACACACGTGACGTTCCATGTAATCGTAAATGACAGTGATAGAAGCATCATCAGAGTTTTGCTCCGATAAACACAACCTATGAATGTGCTCAAACCGTCACAATATAGTTCGCAAGAAATGGCTTCTGCGCTTTGTACCTCTGGAAGAGCCACAGAGGAAATACCCTTTTTGTCAATAACGCAACTCCACCACCACGTGTCAGGCGGTCTTTTCAGATCACAGAGTAGTTGGGCGGTGAAAATTCGTGATCAAAAACGTCAGGCGTGAGCCATGTTTCTATTCTGGCTGCTAGGTGAGGTTCATGATCAGTGTTCACATTTTCGAGTGGTACAGGCTTGTTGTTGACGCTTCTTGCATTCACCGTGAGGAATGTTGGATCGCCAATTTTGCACCGCGACGAGTAGTAGCTCTCTTATTTGTTTGGTCGCTGGGTACGCTCACCGCCTTTGCTGCACTTGCAGTAGCTAGTTCTACGCGTTTTTCATTAAGTGGCACCTTGTCATCCTTCTCGTTGCTCCAAACATATGCTCCATTATTTATATATAACTTATCAAAAACGAAGGAAACTGTCATCTTTTTGTTGGTTTGCTTTCGCACTGTTCCAAACCTTCCTTCGGATATCGCGTACGCGTTTCATAAAGTATTCTCCAATGGCTAGGCTCGTATATGTTAGGTCGTATCCCCGTTTTAGTATTGAGTATTTTTCTCTTGAGTCAAGTACCTTAAAAATTGCAGGCCTAACCTTCTTTGGCGCTGCTCTACCAATCCAGTGTATACGTTCGATTGCTACTGGTTTTAATTCTAGGATGTCTACAATTATGTTTTTCTTCACTGCACTTCCGAGTATCAAGGGTGCGCACCCTCTCCCTCTGCCTCTGGTAAGCTATATGTTATCAGGTTAGTTCGCCTGCTATGATTCTCTAAATGGTCAATTTTTCTTGCATGGCTCTGATAAGAATATTTCTTCTTGGCAATAGTGGGCCTTTTCTTCTAGCCTTGTCAGCAAGTCTAATTTCTTATCTATTTGAGGCAGGCGACTTTCCTGAATCTCTTTGATATGCGCACCTATACCTTTTAATTGTTGGTTAATTTCAGGGCCTGGATTCGTCTCAACGTCTCCGCCAAGCAATAACAGTTTAAGTATATGCACCGCATGCTCAATCACAACACATAGCCATGGGCACGGCAGCACAATAAGCAAGGGCTGTTTGAGCACTTTCCATATCGCCTCCTCACCTGTATGATGAAGTTAAGCGCATTATCAGCTGACCTCATCCCGCGAGTGCCGCCGTGCCTTATTTATTTATCTAGGTATTTAGTTATTTCTTTATTTTGTAAATAAGCATTGGAACGATATATTGGGCCGTCCTGTCCAGTGGTTTCTTGTGGATCTTCAGCGCTTTATCTCGTTAATACATACATACATACATACATACATACATACATACATACATACATACATACATACATACATACATACATACATACATACATACATACATACATACATACATACATACATAAATGCATACATACATACATACATACATACATACATACATACATACATACATACATACATACATACATACATACATACATACATACATGACAACTTGACAATGGCATACCTGCTGGTGCTACCTTGACGACGTAGTTGTTTTCGCACCGCACTTTCCCACGCACCTTCAACGCCTCCGGCGTGTTTTGACGTGCTTGCGAAACGCCGGCCTACAACTAAATTTAAGAAGGTGCCGATTTGCAGCGCGCCAGCTGACATACTCGCTTACGTCGTATCCAAGGATGGAATTCTCATTGATTAACCAATCAATCTCAATCTCAATCAATCTCTATTTCGGATATAAATACTATGTAGTAGGTATGTCCTCAAGGCATAGCAAAAGGAAACACGTATGTTTCCTGACAGGGCCTTCGCCCTGTCAAAAAAGGCCTTACTCGCGTTACTAAGGTTCCTGCGGTGTGCGGGGCTTCACGATAGACTGTAAGAACGCCGCCCCCTACCGCTCTGTAGTGTACCCGGTTTGGTCGTGCTCGTCTCTATTTCTTTCTGTCTCCCCCTTCCGCTCTCTTTCTCTTTTTATCAACCTTCGCCCTTCCCCCCGTGCAGGGTAGCCAACCGGAACTGTCTCTGGTTAACCACCCTGCCTTTCTATGTAACCTTTTCTCTCTCTCACTCTCTCTCTCTCTCTCTCTCTCTCTCTCTCCCTGATTAAGCGAAACTCCAGGCTGTTGGCGAATTCCCTAAACCTACATCCGTCAAAGACCTACGCAGTTTCGTAAGTGAGTGTTTCTACTTTAGAGAGTTCATTCGAAACTTGGCCACCATAATATCGCCCCTGACGAAGCTCCTCAGAAGCACCGGGCCCCTCACCTCGTGGCCATCGGAGTACGACAAGGCATCCGCAATCCTGTGCCGTTTGCTTGCGTCACCTCCAAATTTGCGTCACTGCGAGTCGACGGCCCCTGCAGAAACGCACACTGATGCCAGCGGTGTTGTCCTCGGCGCAGTCCTTGCAAAGAGCAAACACGGCTTTTCTGAATACGTTGTGGCTTATGTAAGTCGCACGCTTAGGAAAGTCGAGAGTAACTACACCGTGACGAATAAAAAAATGTTTGGCGATCATGTGGGCTCGTACTAAGTTCCGGCAACATTGGTATGGCCACCCGTTTGACGTCATCACGTACCACCACGAACTTTGTTGGTTGTCGTCACAGAAGGACCACTTAGACCGCCTTGCTTTTCGGGCACTTCGCCTGCAGGACTACGATATTCGCGTGTTCTACCGTAGCGGCCGCCAACACTCTGACGCCGACGCCCTGTCACGTTTTCCCTTGTCCGACGACAATGGCCGCTGCTTTGTATCCCAGCTTGCGGTTTCTTGCATCGACCTTCGCACCATCGCTTCCGAACAGTGCAAGGACCACTTGATCGCCTCACCGATAGACTTGCTCGCTGCTCTATCGGCACAACCAATCACTCGCGCGTGACGTTGTCAAGCCCACCATTTCGCAATTCGCGACGACCTACTCCACCGACGCAATCACACCGCCGACGGCCGCCAGTGGTTGCTAGTAGTATCCCGCAGTCTGCGCTCTGAAACATGCGCGTCATTACACTCTGATCCACAGTGTGCAAACTAGGGAGTATACAAAACTTACCTGCGCATTCGGCAGCGCTACTAGTGGCGCGGGATGTACAGCTACATTCAGAAGATCGGTCGCTCGTGCCCCGACCATCAGCGCCCGCAATCCTCACCGCACCTCTCGCCAGCCGCTCTAAAACCATTACCTTGCCCTACCCGGCCATTCGGGTGCGTCGGCACCGATGTTTATGGGTCGCTTCCTCTGACACCTGCTGGTAACCGCTGGGCCATCGTGGCTGTTGACCACCTCACGCGATACGCCAAAACTGCCGCCCTCCCAGCAGCTACAGAACGCGATGTTGCCTCTTCCCTGCTTCTCCAATTCACATTGCGTCACTGTCCACCACAAGAGTTGCTCCGTGATTGTGGACGTGTCTTCTTGTCGGAAATCGTCGAAGCCATCCTCAAAGAGTGCCATGCTGTGCAACGCACAACTACTGCTCACCATCCGCTGACCAATGGCCTCACAGAACGCTTTAATCATACCCTTGGCAACATGCTCATGATGCACCTAGCCTCCGACGACACAAATCGGGGTGCCACTCTGCCCTTCGCAACCTACGCCTACGATACCACCACTCAGAACACCACTAGCTTTTCACCCTTTTTTCTTATTGCAGGGCCGGTACCCGTCGCACACAATCGACACAATCCTTCCGTACAAGCCTGGTGCATCTCATTGTGCGCCTATTTCTGCCACAGCCAGACATGCCGAAGAGTTTCGCGATCTCGCGCGCGCCTTTACTCCAAATGACCAAGAGCGCCAAAAGAGCGTTCTCGGTGACACCACTTCTGCGCCCACGTTCCTCCCTGGAGCGGTTGTGTAGCTTTCGGTACCTTCCACTACACCCATTCTCTCGTCGAAACTACAGCCCAAGTAGGAAGGCCCCCACAGCGTCGTCGAACGAACATCTCCGGTCAACTACGTGATCGAGCCCACTAAACCATCTTCGGATATGTGCCGTCGAGGACGACGTCAACCGCCTCAAGACTTACTATGACCCACTCATTGTGACAAGCTATTTGGTCACCCGGTGGCTCCCTTTTGTTACCGGGTTCCCGGGGGTAGAGAAGAATTGGAGTGAAATAGTGGGTCGTCCTCTTCATCGCTTTGGTCGTGAATGCCGCTAGTGCTCGGAGTCTGTGCTCTGCCTATACAGCCGCTGCGCTCCTCCTAGTCCGATCAAATAAACACCTTAACAAAGTATTTACTTCTATCAAAAGACGCCAATGCGCCATCATTGAGTGCATGTTAAAGATCCTCAGGTGGAGAAAAATTCCGGAGTCGCCCATGGCGCTACGGCTTGCCTCATAAAGTGGTTTTGGCACGTAAGAGCGCAGAATTTTTTTGTTTCAATATTTCAGTTGCGCGAAGAACTTATTTTATGATATGATTGTGTATTGGTTCGTTGTCTTCTCCGGTGCAATATTGAATTTTTTGTGTGTGTGTGTGGTTAGAGCTCATTCCTTCTCTAATGCGTTGTACACCCTGACGGTACAATAAATAAATAAATAAAGATAGGCGACCCTAACCTTTGTTTTAGGTGTCTCTTAGTGGCACTCGCACCTCGGCGTTTGTGTTCTTCAGGTTAACTTAAGGCAAACGCAAAGCACGAACCGAACTCGGAGGCAACTGTTTTTTATTACTTAACGGTTAACTATCCTGCCACCCTCTTGTGTGTTACTTTTTAGTGACATCATTACTTCCGCTGTCTACTTCCTGTTTTCCAGGAATTTCGTCGAAGTCGTGGTCACCTGGCGGGTGCCTAAAATCTTCGATTCTGTGCTTTCGTATGCTGTAATTAATGATTTCTAACGGCCACGGCGGCCGCATTTCGATGGGGGCGAAATGCGAAAACATCAGCGTACTCAGATTTAGGTGCACGTTGAAGAACCCCAGGTGGTCAAAATTTGTGGAGTCCCCGACTCCAGCGTGCCTCATAGTCTAATCAGATCGTAGTTTCGACACGAGAAAGCCACAATCTAATCTAATGAGTTCTAATTAATTCTAATCATTCCAGACACTTCAGTAACTCAACTCGTAACTAAAATTATGCTCTGATATATTTAGACTGAAACCCTTGAATTTTCTACTATACTGCGCAAGAAACAAGAATGTCACTCGATGCTCGTGTCACTAATAAATGGATTGTCTTTTGCATATAAGAATGATCAAAAAAGGACAGGAAAGTCGATAAAAAATCAAAACGCCGCAGGTGGGTTGCGAACCCACGTCTTCGCATTACTCGTACAATGCTCTGAGAAATCGAGCTACCGCTGTGCCGTTTTCTCATTTACTTTCTTGAGTAATACTACCAACATGAATGCATTTGCTTGCCGCCTCGGAATGACGGACAGTTCTACCTGCGATAGTTGCGGCAGTGAGGAAACAGTCGAACATATCCTCTGCCATTGTCGTCGCTACAGCTCCCAGAGACAGTCGCTCGTTACGGCATTCGCACGCCTCGATCAGCGGCAGTTTTCTGAGCAGACAATCTTTAGAGTGCCGGCTGATGCGAACTTCGCACCAGAAGGCGGTGAAGGGGCTATGTTTCCCCGGTCAAGCGACCTCTTGAAGGTGTGTGACACTCCTGCGTTCCTTTGTGTGTGTGTTTCTAATTTTTCCCTCTCCCACTCTTTTCACGTGTGTGCACTATCTTTTAAGATCTTTGTGTCTCTCGTTACCCCTTCCCCAGTGCAGGGTAGCAAACTGGATCTCTACCTTCCGGTTAACCTCCCTTCCTTTCTCATCTCTTTTACATCTCTCTCGCTCACCAGCAATACCTAACCGGCAACTTGCAAAGCGTAAGGGGATTAGCATATCTGTAGTTGCGATAGCGTCTCCGAAATTTACGACTTGGTGCACGACGTGTTCTGTAACGTATATCCGTAAGGTTTATGGCTATACTTCCATCGGTGATAGTCACGCAGCACAGAGCAGCTAGATGAAAAGGATGTTCATTCGAAACCAGTGGTTGGGCCACTCATGAGAAAGTCAAACACGAGAAGTTACACTTTGGCACGACATTAGTGGTCACTTACAGAAATTATGGGTTCGTCTAGAAGCGATATATATGCAAAAAGAAGGCTATTCACTGGCCAACGGTGCACAGTTTGCTAAACCAGGACGCACCTTTGCGGAAGTGTCTTACGTGTGCCAATATTTGCGCATGCAGTGCTTCAGGCGATTCCAGGCAAGATTTCGGTATTAATTGCTACATACAAGTTATAGTTCCGACAATAACTTTTAGTGATACCGCAATAGATGTTTTCAATGAAGTAAGCGTCATACATTCATGCCTTGTGCATGAAAATATCCTCATTACGCCTCTTAAAGAAGTCCGCATATGTTGTTGGCTGTGCAATACTCTTATAACCTGCAACCATAAAACATTTCGTGGATCTACGTCTTTAATATGACGCGACAGGCAAGTTTGTTCACTGCTTATTGTTACGAAGTGTCAATTGCTCAGTCAGCAAATTGTAATAGTATAAATTTCTGTTATGTGCATCGCTATTTGCTCAAGCAACTATCCACCCTCATTTTATTAATTACATTAACTATCATACGACAATAACTTTAACGTGCGGAGACAAATTTCTAGCAATACTGCTGAAAAACAACATAATCATCGCGATAGCAACTGTCACATGAGGAAAGAAAAAAGAAACAAACGTAGCATACCATAATCTTAGGCTAGTGTAGGCCAGAAAAGAAAGCCTGCACAATGAATTAGAAGCTTAACAGCGCGCAATATCCGCGCGTTTACCACAACGAGGAAAACCAACTAACAAATGAGGTAATTTTCTGTTATTTACAACCAGCTGCGTTCTCCTGTGTATTGCAGTGGTTGTTTTCGCTGCAGCTCGGGAACAAGTTTCGCCAGAGAGGAAAAGTCAGCTAAGCCGACAGAAATATCCACCCCCGCGTCCCCAGGTAGTTGTTTATCGCCACCGGAGAGGCGAATACTGCAAGGAGCGGTCAGACAAACCGGTCCCATGGCCGTCAGACAGGGAAAAGGCGTGAAACTTCCTTTCGAAATACCTTTAGCCACACCGGAAAAGCTAATCTATTGCGGACAGACATATCGGATGTCTCTGCCTCGCGAACTGTCGAACGTCTCCGCTTTCGGCTTGGCAGCTCGGGTGTGATGAAATGAGGTGCCACCACCCTTCCTCCGCACGATTTTGCATGCGAACAAAAGCGCAAAACTGACACATCCCGTCTCAAGAAGGCAGACCGGCGTGTATGCGAACTCAGTCCTGACTGCATAAAACGGGCAGACCGGCTTCACCGCAGACCCGCTTGGACAGACGAAGCTCACGTGTAAGCGACGAGGGCTACCAAAAATGGAAGCGAATCACCTCTATTGTGAGTTTATCATTCTTCCGTATGTGGAATCTTGACCGACAGATAAAGTAAGGGCACTTAATGCCGCTTAAATATACTGGGACAAATAAGAACGTGCCAGGATTGAATTGTTGTGCAACGTGATGATGAATCTGAAGCCATAAGTTACGACCGGGAAAGGTTTCTTAGTTCGTTCCTTGAACAGTGCTAATGACCAGTTAAGAACCGCGCTAAGAGCGATGGAATGAAAATTTTTAGACGTAAAGTTCAGAGACATGAAGAGAGTGGTGTGGATCAGAGAACAAACGGGGATAGCTGATATTCTAGTAGACATTAAGAAAAAAAGCTGGTGCTAAGCAGGTCATATGTGATGTGCAGGGCAGATGTTAACCGGTGAACCATAAGAGTTACAGAATGGTTGCCAAGGGGAGCGAAGCGCATTCGAGCATTGCAGAAACTCTGGGCGAAGAGGAGGGAGGGAAGGTGATGAAACTAGAAAACCTTGCAGACCCAAGTTGGAATCAGCTAGTGCAAGACAAGGGTAAATTGAGCTCTCTGGGAGAGGTCTTCGTCCTGCAGTGGACATTGGACATAAAAATAGGTCGATGATGATGATGCTAATGATGAATAACTAGAAAAGGTTTATTTCCTTCTCAGTGCTATATTGGGCATATTTGCGTCCAAAGCAACACACAAGCGCCGGCTTATGGACTACGCCGCGGTCTTCGGCGCTGTTAATATATCTGTGCAAATGCTCGTTGTCGAGGCATTCAAAACTATGAGCTCAACCTTCATTAAAAAATAATAACAATGATAAGAGCTGCACTCTACTATTTAACTTTTTATCTTGTCTTCTTTTATTGTTGGGGTACGCAGTTGCTGTCACGGTGACAAAGGAAGTTCGTAGAAACTAACTTCGTGCCTGCCACAACGCAATAGGATGATCGAGCTACAACAACTATAGGCGCTTTTCGAACTCTGCCTACTTTTTTTTTAGGTGAAGCTATCAAGGAGAGTTCCAAAGCGATTTTCATGCAGTGGTGGGCGACGTTCTGACCGTTAGCAAAGGCAAACCCAATGCAACGTGTGTCGTACCTCCGCGTTCGATTTGGAACATAATCATCAATGACTATAAAATAAAATGTACGTTGCGGATATCTCATTCTAATAGGCAGCAATCTGTATACGTGGTTTTTTAACCCGCAACCCGGGATTTTCTTCCCCACGTCGACCGAATCGGCGTTAGAGTTCGCCAAGGAGTTTCTACGACTGCGACCAGGAAAGCAGAAGCCTTTTAAGTGCAACACTGCCACCGTGAGAGAGACAAAATTAATTTATTCAGCACTTCAGTACATGGGGGCGCATCCTTGTTCCAGATGTTCCGTCTTGGCTTGACAGCGCCTCTCGACCAGCATGCAGGAGTTGATATTGAGGCAGAGAGTTGGGCAGCAGCGATATTCATCACTAACAACAGCCAGTCACGGCCGCTCTCAAACGCATCAGCAGTTACATCATTCGAGCCCGATGCGGTGAGACAGAAAATAGATCCCTAGTACTTTTGAAGGGTGGGAAAACTCTCCTATACAACTTTGCCGTCTTGGATGTATCAGATGTCATATTGGCATATATTGGCGGAGAATATTTTTTTCTGTTTCGTGGTGTTGGTTTAGTTGCTGCGACATTTACACTGAACACCACGAAATATTCAATGCCGCTCCACATTGTGAAGGTGAATGACCAGCAAAGCTGGTGTATGTGGGCCCCTTAATGGCGAACTGTCCATTGCCGTGCTTCAAACCCCGTATGCACATAAATGGAAAGGCGCGACTAACCGCTCCTCCACACTGTTGAGCCTCGGAAGATGATGAGACACCGGGGACTGTGCATACCCATGTATTGCTGCAAAACTCGGCACGACACCTTTTACTAACGAATCCCGGCGCGTAGAACAAACAAGCACCTCACCGCACTCCCAGGTCAAACACCTTTTCACCGTAGCCAAGACGATCGTGCGAAGTACGACGTCTCGCAGTGCACTAATGTTTACGAGGTCGCTCGAAAACCTCAAGTGTTCACATACCGCACAGGCCACACCAGAGTAGTTCCCCACAAACTGCCTCCTTCAATTATATCTATACTGTAAAGTGGTAGTGGCGGTTAAGAAGACAGCAAAACTGCAGTTAGTGATGCTAGCGTTTTATTTGTTGAACTTGTGCCCTCAAAAGTAGGCTACACTTCAACAACAACGATAGCGGCGAACACACTCGGCGATCGTCGAAAATCTGATCAGCGAGTTTAGCGCGTCGGCTTTTATGCATCAGTCGTCGAATGTTCCAGAGTAATCGCTGGGACCCGCGTGTCTTCTACATTATTCGCGTCGCGCACACATGCAATCAGATTACACAAGGTTCGATGACAAACGGCGGATGGAACCATCGATAACATTCCAGAAACTTCCTATACATGCAGGCGCGTCCTGCGTTGTGCGATAACATTTGTTAGGCGATGAAACCTGATTACCTGATAAAGATAAACATGTAACTGTGTCAATATATAGATTTGGTTATACTTATCTATGCATTCGCGTGGACTACGGGACCGCCGCCCCGAGGAACTGGAGGAAACTAGACAAGCGGACGTTGCGACGGTACCACCACCCCGGGCGAGCGGAAGGAACGGAAACGAAATACGCAAGCGCTTGGAAAGCCGACAAAGAGAGGGCGATACAAACCTGGACATGGGCGACGCGGGTTCAAGTGTAGTATCTGTTTTATCAGCTTAATATCTGATACGGGTTGTATTTAGACCCAAGATAGTAAGCTCATTTTTACAAGCAGGCGGAGTGCTTGACGCCTGCTTCACCTCTGCCGCGGGTCGGTCCGGTATTCGACTATCTTCGGGATCGAACCCCGTGTTTGGTCTACGGACATAGATCCGCAGGAAATTACCCATATCCGTAGCTCTAGTTAGCCAATCCGTAGCTGCTAGCTAATAATAATATTTGGGGTTTTACGTGCCAAAACCACTTTCTGATTATGAGGCACGCCGTAGTGGAGGACTCCGGAAATTTTGACCACCTGGGGTTCTTTAACGTGCACCTAAATCTAAGCACACGGGTGTTTTCGCATTTCGCCCCCATCGAAATGCGGCCGCCGTGGCCCGGATTCGATCCCGCGACCTCGTGCTCAGCAACCCAACACCATAGCCACTGAGCAACCACGGCGGGTCTGCTAGTTAGCAAATTCTCGTTTTAGTTTCTAGTGACAATTTTCATATAGGCACGACGCTCTACTTTTAACAAAGTCACATCAGCGTGTGGTGTTTTAACCTTGCTTGTACAAATTCTCAAAAACATTGCTATTCTACGTATTGAATGTCACTCCAGTGTTAAAGAGGAGGACGAACAGTCAAACGGACATATTCAGAGTAAGAAAATTAGTTAACCATATATTCGCCGACAAAAATAAACACCTAACAATAATAAACACATAACAATCAAAGCCGCAACATTGTATATCTTACTACGTGTTCGCCGCGCGTACTCCCAATATTTTATTTTCTTGCATCTTCTCTGGAGAGATAACATGGACCGCCTCTTGCACAAATTTTTCGAGTCCTTATTTAATGTCTTGCGAAATCTTCAGCTGCATGTAAAATAACTGAGCTGATGTTATCTGCCCAGCCCATACTATTAACCCAGAATTACGCGCTGTAAGAGAAGTACGAGATTTTTTTTTTGCCTTTTCATTTATTCACACAAACCGACAAAATACTTTCACTTGACTGGAGATGAAATCAGCACCAGAAATTTCGTGCTGAGATAAATTTTCTTTCTAGCCTTGAATTATACAGCACAGAATTTTGTATGCTGTGTTAAAGTACACGTTATTATAAAACGATAGTGGACAGCATGCAAAAATCAATAAGCACCAATTTATGCCGAAAATACTTTCCCGCGGAAAGTTATGCCTACACACAGCACATCGTCACAGCTGGCTTTTTACACCACACTCAAAAGCAGGAATATGACCAGTTGCAGACACGCGCGTAGTGTTGCAAGAGATTTGTCAAAAATAAGAAGTATCCATACTTTTTTTTTTGAGCTTGTCCAATATACGTGATGTAATGAACGCACTTCAGGCTCTGACGTATTGTGCGAAAGACGATATATGAACACACACAAAAAGAGGCTCTTTGGTTCCAGGTTTGTTTACGAATTCCGCATGTTTCAATAAACTGCGTAAAATGTTAACAAGATAGATACCGACGCCAAATGGTTCCCGTGGCCTCCTGCAACACTGATCATTGCTATTTCTTGCTTTTTACCATGAAGGACCAGTTCGAAATCAGCTTTGTATGTCGTTCGCTTTGTCTTCTGGTTTTTCTAGTTTCCTTCTCTAAAATCAAGATACCAACCAAGTCAGATTTCAGCTTAGCGAGGTGCCGTTGGTTAAATCTCCTGCAGTGGTCGCCCTACTTGTCCTGTGCTACTCTGCCGCAGTCTTGGGCAAGTTGGCTGCACCAGGAGGTCCAAGGAAGTTGCACTACGATGAGGCGGACAGTTTCAAGGTGAACAGCAGGGCAGCGATGCCTTTTCGGGTGCTAATATTTTTTGCGCTTCGCCAGTGGCCAAAGAAATGCACCGCCCACGTTATCAAAGGAATCAGTCGGCCGTGAATGTTGGATCATAAGAGTAGCACGTAGAATCGAGTGGAAGGCATCGCTATAAGATTGCAGCTCAGCCTTGCAAAGCAGCAGTTCGAATTTTTTTAGACTGTCAGCTGCTAAGAGTTTACCTAACGCTTTGTCTCTCGGGTATGTTACTCCGGTGAATGGAACCTTTGCCGACGTGCAACTCCAGGCGTGCTCGTACTATCGCGTCGTACTTAAATATAATCGTAACAGGTAGTGAAGTTACCGGGGTGAAACTTTGTAAATATGAGCTAGATACAGCGTAGATATTTGCAAGACCATTTATCTGTGAAATTACTAAAGCCCAAAGTTATTGCTAACCAGAGAGTAGGTAACTAATTTCCAGAATACAGCAATGTAGGCCGGAGATAAAGTTTGTTTTAGCATGCTACTCTGCGTGGTTGAAGAGGGATGGGAAAGAAGAGATGATGATATTGATGTTGATGAAATGAATGAAGTGCGTATACACGGGTTCACCGCGCTGTGAAATCTCTAAAGTCGGTTCATATTCAGCGCTGAATAATAATAGTCCTCCGCGAAGAGGATTTTCAGACAATAGAGAATGCGGTGTAGAATTTCTAATTCACAAGGACACTGCCCCATACATGAATTAGTACTACAGTATTATTATGTTATAACACCGCGTCGGAAAAGCGACGTGCGCTACTAGATCCTGCACAAGCTACAGCTGACACAGAGTATGAAATCTGTTTCATCTTCTGTTTCCTGTGTGGGCTCTTCCATGTTCTCATAATGTTATTATGAATCCAGAAAATGTATTGACCAATTTTTTTTCAGTTCTACCAAAACGTCTCCTGTACTATTTGTAGAGCCGATATCGTAGTTACAAACTGGCTGTTCTTTAGTGAATATTTCACCATGTTCATATTGAAAACGCCTATCTCTAAAGTTCGCTGTGTTTTCACCTTTCTTCACTGCTGATTCGATTTTCTCATAGAACTGTGCTCCTTCTTCATAACGGGAAATGGCTCCTAGTTTGGTAGTATTTTGTTTGTGTCTCTTTTTAGCTTTTTATTGATCTTGTAGATTTGAAATGTGGGCCAATTGTATTCATGATCATCGATCAGGAACGAAACACGAGGGACGTAACATTTAAACATCCACCGCTCTGTACACGCTTCTATGTTACGTCCCTCACCGTCTCCACGAATGTGGAGAGGGCAACTTTCATTATACTGTCTCAAGTTTATTGCGGGCTTTCGAGGCATGGCATGGCTGTACATGGCACGGTTTCCGAGGAGCAATGGAGAAGGCGGTGCTTGTGTTGCGGTCGCATCGTACCGCAGCAAGCTTCGTTCCCTTCACGCGTGCTTCGCCTGCTGTCTCAGCTGGCGGAAGCCAGAGTACGCTAAAAGGCTAGGATGCCTACAGTAAGTTAGAGGGGACAATAACAATGACGAACCACTTCCCGCTGCACAGATGCACTTGCACTCTTTATGTATAAGAAGCCTACAAATTAGCCTTTCTTGTGCCTGTCTTATCTCAGGTATTTCAGAGCTTTCCGAATGCTGTGGCTATCATAGACTCGGACAATGACACCTCCTTCAATTGCTGGACAGCGGATCGTACGGAAATCGACCATAAGACCCAAACAGCGACGTATGCGGCTCTTTTTCCGACGGTTCGGTATGTTGTTTTCGCAGTTGTGTTTAGGCATTATCTGCGTAAGAGAATTTATGTTTCTATAATTCCTGTTAAAGGAGCATGAAGAATGTGATAGATCATTCTCAAACCCGTAAACAGTATAGACGCAAAATCATTTTCATCAAGTGAGCTATCTTTACCAATTGGCAGGTTACAGACGTGAAAAAGTAATTTTTCTTTAAATACCACAGGTACGCAATAAAAATAGTGATGTGGGCGAGTTGGTTTAAGTCCATGGTGTAATATTACCGCAGCCCGACGCGCTCAAGTACGGAAATAAAGGTAAGAAAGGATGAAGGAAGAAGGATTGCAAGAGTACAGATACGAGCGCTGACTACCAACTCACTTTATTGGTCACTAAGCACACACACACGTATGTATGTATGTATGTATGTATGTATGTATGTATGTATGTATGTATGTATGTATGTATGTATGTATGTATGTATTCATGCATGCATGCATGTATGTATGTATGTATGTAGCTCATCGTAACAAGCAAATAAACATTGACACCAAGGACAACATAGGGGAAATTACTTGTACTCACTAAATGAATTGTCCTTACTAAATGAAGAGCATCGCCCGCGTAATGCGAAGACGTGGGATCGTTCCCCGCATGCGGCAAGGTGTTTTTTCATCCACGTTGATTTCCATCAATTTATCATTTATGTAATTCATTTAGTAAGTACAAGTAATACCCTATGTTGTCCTTGGTGTCAATGTTTGTTGTCTTCTTATGATATGCTTAATGAAAAGCGCGCCCCTCGGTTAACCCCCTGTCTTCTCGTTTATATATATATATATATATATATATATATATATATATATATATATATATATATATATATATATATATATATATATATATATATATATATATATATATATATATATATGTGTATGTATATATATATATATGTATATATATATATATATATATATATATATATATATATATATATATATATATATATATATATATATATATTAGTTACATCGGAAAGTTAGTTACCAAGAAAAGCAGACAAGGTTAGGTTTTGCATAGGCCCAAAAGTGCGAACTCTTTATGGTGTAAAGCTACTAATGGTCGACAGACGCATCTGTCGCCACATTTTTGATTAACTGCGGCTGTGATATTTATCGCGTTCCCTCCTCGTGATGGCGACGAAGCACACATCCATCGTTAAGCGGAGGCTTACATAAGCAGCTATTGCAGTGCAACATTAAATTAGAAGTTCTTCCGTTACGTAGGCCATTTTTGTGCCCCTTGCTCTTTGGTTAATGCAACTATCCGTGTGCGCAATGTAACTTATATTACACCTTTGTGTCATCGGATGGGTCCATTTAAAAACAGTGAACGACGGTATGCATAGGCTTAAGTGTAGCGCCAGTCCTGAGCGAAATCTTCCCTGCAAAGGTTGACAGCATTCTTGAAGAAAAACTAGACGGCATTGTAAAAGTCGCCTTTAGGTATCTAGATGGTTGTCTCATTTTCTTGCGGCCTTCCTTCTCGAGTACTAGTAGCGACTTGCACAATCATATTGCCACGGGGCATAAATAGTCAATCCAAGTTGTATTTACAGGTATTTTCAAATTGCAGCAACGCTGGTTACACAAGATCGCTGCGCGAAAACAGCCGCACGCTCGCTTCGCCAAATCGTCGTCTTTGTTCATAGTCACACTCTGCCCCACTGCTCCTTAATAATATGTTAGGTGTTTTCAAAGAAAATGGTGGGGCTTGGACTTTGTGTGCGCGGTTCCTCAAGACGACTCGTTACGCTTTTTAGATATTAATGTTATACAACGGCGAGATCATGTTTGCTGGGCTTAATTACGCCTCTAATCACTCCAGACTAGTAAAGAGAGCGATTGTTTCGTCCGCCATTAGCACCGCGTTAACAAAATCTTATTCACACATGGCGGAGAAAAGCGTAAAAGTACAGTTAGACGGGCTACTTTCAGCGGGATTCCCGAGCTTTGTCATTTCGTCAGTTTCCGAAACCATTGTGGCAAATAGTAAAAAATAAGCGGTACCAGAAAATACCAGAAGCGGAAAGAAAAAAATCATCACCGACCAAGCACTCCGTACAGGTGATTAAACAGCGAAGCTTAAACGTGTGGCCTGTTGTTTATCACTGGGTTAATCCAGGCGGTTCATTAAACGACGGCTTGGTAGGCTGCCGAATCATCGCAACGCTCGGCTGCACGGGCCTGTTCTTGTGCCCCAGCTCCAGCAGCGACATAGGTATTCCTTCCCGGTTCTGCTCATGACGTTGCTGATCAAACGCTGCCTGCTGCTCAGGAGTGCGTATGACCCGTGGCCTACCCATTTCGGAGTCGGAGAGAAACTGCTGGTGCGCGCGCTCAGCTGCGACGGAGGGCAAAGACGTCACTACTAGCGCTCTTAATCCAACACCACCAACATAGTACCAAACCGTTTCACTCCAATCCATGAGGTCATGTTACCTGCCCGACTGCCATAGAATCGAATTGGGATGCTTCCGAGTAGGCATCAGTGATTTTGGCGTCACCACTTTCATCATGCCAGCCTTATCAATGGAAATTTCGGGACAAGTAGCGTAACGTCATGGATCGGAGTAAACAGGCCTTGGGCTATCTAGGTGGTGTTGGCTAATTGCGAGCCTGTTTTCCTCTCTCGTTTTTTTGGGCATGCGCATGAGGTTGCCCGGAAGAGTTTTCGGCGTACAGGCGACCGCCAGACGCACAGACGGATGAATGGGCTAGCCATGTACAGCTTCGCTGTAAAAGAAACGAGCAGCATATCCCGTATGTGCACAACGCTTCTCATGGGCTTCGAAGAATAGGGTCGCGATATGGTGTCAATGTAGTGCTATCATCTCCTTGGAAGAATGGACGTATTTGCAGGATGACAGGCGAACGCCTTAGCAGGACATCGAATAAATACAGCTGGTCATGCGCGGTAAAACATGAAAAGGAAAACAAATTTGTGAATTCCTGCTTTGGGGTCATCTATCGAGTATCCTTATCATCTGGCGGCAGTCATATTGGGCAAACGGAGCGTTACTTGTACAAAAGACTAGGGGAACACAAAAATTTCCTATTCAACTGAATCCAGGGAAAACACAAGACGGGGAAAGCGGTAGATGGATTACAGATTTCAACTAAAACCTTACACTAGCTGCATTAAACAGAGGAAAATCCCAAAAGGTTTCAGAATTAAGGTTAGATATGCCCTCGGCGTTCTACCCTCCAGGCTATTATTGATGTGGAATGCTATCCTAGAACATGTATCGCTCCCTTTAATTTATATTCTCAGGAGAACACTATAAGGAACAACTTACGCTAATTACTATAATTACTGATCAGCTTGACAGCATTAATGTAACTGAACTGGAAAAAAGAGAATTTGAACAAATCGTCAAAACTAGACAGCAAAAAGTAGTAGATAAATACCAGCACAAAGGCATTAGAGCTGCAGATCCACCCAAGAAAACTCAAGTAACCCCTACGGCACTTATCTCCACAGATAGTGCTACAGGCGAGCATCCAGAGCACTGCAGCAGCACAGTAGAGATATCCCAGGGTCTAAGCCCCGATGAAGTTGATCTCCTGAAACGTGGTCTAACGTTTTGTTACCACGAACAACGCCGTCAACGAATACAAGCTCCACAAAGATATAACAGAGTCACTCAGATGCATGCGCATCAAGTTCTTTTTCGATAGGAAAGATGTAGGAAACAGGACACAGACTACCTTAGACCTCCTTGTACTTCGACATCGGAAGCCGAACAGTGCCCAGACCTTGATTTATACATGAGGCTAATCTCAAAGGAAATTCTAGAGTTAGCGTGCATTGCCGGAACCGCGAAAATTTGTCCCCTGCTCAGCGCCAAATTCTTAAAGAACTCGCGGACAGAAATGATATTGTATTGTGATAAAATTAGCAGACAAAGGCAGCAGTATCGTAATCTGGCCTGTAGAAAAGTACAAGAATGAGGCCTCCAATCAACTGAGCAACCAAGCCCATTACAGAAAGCTCGACTCTAACCCAACTTCAGGCTACAGCAATATTGTGCGAAGCACAATAGCGTAGCTCCTGTCCGGTGAACGAATAATGCATTCTGAATATCGCTTAATGATTTCGAAACAATGAAGCTGGCCGCTTTTATCTTCTTTCTGAAATACATAAGGTTCCCGTAGAGGAAATATGTACACCAGAAATCCCAGGTTAGCCTATAGTATCTAATAACAACACGCCTACCAAGTCACAGTCTAAATTATTTAATCACCACCTGTCAAACATCCCCACCACCATCTCACCTTTTGTTCGAGACACGCCGCAATTCCTTCGAATTATCGATGGTGTCAGTGCCAACCAAACCCTTTCCGACCGTGCTTTTCTAGTCACTTTCGACGTTTAGGCCCTTCACACCAACATATGCATGAGGGAATTATTTGAAGCCGTATAGAAATCTCTTGCAGTCAATCCCCAAGCGCACGCTCCTTAAGTTTACCTGTCACACCTTAGACAAGTTCTCACGCTCTACTATTTCAAATTCGATTCTATTCAATACCTGCAAACTTTCGGCGCTACCATCGGAAGACCATTCGTTCCCACGTATGCAAACATCTTCATGGAACAGCTTGAAGCGGGCCTGTTAAAATCATATCGTTTAAAACCGCACACCTGTTTGTGGTATATTGACGACATATTTATAATGTGGCAACACGTCACAAGCACGTTAACGGACTTAATTGGCCATTTCAATCGCCTTCACCCGAGTATTAAACTTACTGCTCACCACTCTCCTAGTCAAATCAACTTGCTCGAATCAACGATATACATAGAAAACGGAGAACTGAGAACGACACTTTAGCGGCAGCATACGGATAGCTAGCAATTTTTAGACTACAGCAGTCCTCACCCGTGACACTGCAAGCAAGGAACTCTTGGCGGACAAGCGAAACGAATAAGAAGAATCTGCTGCGAAGACAACGATTATATCCACCACCTAAATGACCTTAAAGCAGCGCTAGCAAAAAGAAACTATCCACAAGTTCCTCTCGACAGAGCTTATGATGTCGCGTCAAGATTGGAGAGGCAGTCCGAACTAGCTAAGAAACAGCCTACACCAGAATCTGACAGACCGTCAGCCTTTACACCAATCCTCATCCATAAGTTCACGACATTGCAACCAATAGGCATAAACGTTTCAATAGGAGCTTTAGAATCTATTCGCTTTGCTAAATTTCAAGCTATAGGCAACAACACTTAGTTATTTGCATTTAGTTGCTTAGTGTTTTTTCCTTCCTTTCTTTGTTTCTTTTATTTATATATTTTTCCATTTGGGGGGGGAGTAATTTTTTCTTCACGAGCACCATTTCCTGCTGCTTCTTTTATTATCTCTTTCACAGAGACGATAGCCCACAACCTCCGCCGAATCAGATAATAGAGGGGTTCTCTGCACACGACCGTTGACACGTCGTCTGGCACACGGCCGTGTCCCCGCCCTTGCGCACAACACCCCTTTATTCTCAATTCTATACCCTTGCCACTAACATACCTTCGGTCGCTGCCGCACCAACTCGCCTTGCCCACTCCCTCCTTTAGAATCATCATCAGCCTGGCTACGCCCTCTGCAGGGCAAAGGCCTCTCCCATACTTCTCAAACTACCACGGTCATGTGCCAATTGTGGCCGTGTTGTCCCTGCAAACTTCTTCATCTCATCCGCCCACCTAACTTTCTGCCGCCCCCTGCTGCGCTTCCCTTCTCTTGGGATCCAGTCCGTAACCCTTAATGACGATCTGTTATCCTCCCTCCTCATTACCTGTCCTGCCCATGCCCAGTTCTTTTTCTTCATTTCTACTAATATGTCATTCACTCCCGTTTGTTCACTCACCCCATCTGCTCATTTATTATCCGTTAACGTTACATCCAACCTTCTTCTTCTCATAGCTCGTTGTGTCGTCCTGAATTTGAGTAGAACCCTTTTCGTAAGCCTCCAGGTTTCTGCCCCGTAGGCGAGTACTGGTAAGACACAGCAATTATACACTTTTCTCTTGAGGAATAATGGCAACCTGGCAACCTGCGATTCATGATCTGAGAATGCCTGCCAAACGCTCCCCAGCCCATTCTTATTCTTCTGATCATTTCCGTCTCATGATCCGGATCCGCCGTCACTACCTATCCTAAGTAGATATATTCCCTTACCACTTCCAGTGCCTCGCTACCTATTGTAAATTGCTGTTCTCTTCCGAGACTGTTAAACATTACTTTAGGTTTCTGCAGATTAATCTTTAGATCCACTCTTCTGCTTTGCCTCTCCAGGTCAGTGAGCATGCATTGCAATTGGTCCCCTGAGTTACTAAGCAAGGCAATATCATCAGCGAATCGCAAGTTACTAAGGTATACTCCATGAACTTTTATCCCCAATTCTTCCCAATTCAGGTCTCTGAATACCTCCTGTAAACACGCTCTGAATAGCATTGGAGAGATCGTATCTCCCTGCCTGACGCCTTTCTTTATTGGGATTTTGTTGCTTTCTTTATGGAGGACTACGGTGGCTGTGGAGCCGCTATAGATATCTTTCAGTATTTTGACATAGTACTCGTATACACCCTGGTTCCGTAGTGCCTCCATGACTGCTGAGGTTTCGACAGAATCAAACGCTTTCTCGTAATCAATGAAAGCTATATATAGGGGTTGGTTATATTCCACACATTTCTCTATCACCTGATTGATAGTGTGAATATGGTCTATTGTTGAGTAGACTTTACGGAATCCTGCCTGGTCCTTTGCTTGACAGAAGTATAAGGTGTTCCTGATTCTATTGGTGATTACCTTAGTAAATAGTTTGTAGGCAACTGACAGTAAGCTGATCGGTCTATAATTTTTCAAGTCTTTGGCGTCCCCTTTCTTATGGATTAGGATTATGTTAGTGTTCTTCCAAGATTCCGGTACGCTCGAGGTCATGAGGCATCGCGTATACAGGGTGGCCAGTTTCTCAAGAACAATCTGTCCACCATCCTTCAACAAATCTGCTGTTACCTGATCTTCCCCAGCTGCCTTCCCCCTTTGCATATCTCCCAAGACTTTCCTTACTTATTCCGGCGTTACCTGTGGGATGTCAAATTCCTCTAGACTATTTTCTCTTCCATTATCGTCGTGGGTGCCACTGGTACTGTATAAATCTCTATAGAACTCCTCAGCCACTTGAACTATCTCATCCATATTTGTAATGATATTGCCGGCTTTGTCTCTTAACGCATACATCTGATTCTTGCCAATTCCTAGTTTCTTCTTCACTGCTTTTAGGCTTCCTCCGTTCCTGAGAGCATGTTCAATTTTATCCATATTATACTTCCTTATGTCAGCTGTCTTACGCTTGTTGATTAACTTCGGAAGTTCTGCCAGTTCTGTTCTTGCTGTAGGGTTAGAGGCTTTCATACATTGGCGTTTCTTGATCAGATCTTTCGTCTCCTGCGTTAGCTTACTGGCATCGTGTCTAACGGAGTTACCACCGACTTCCATTGCACACTCCTTAATGATGCCCATAAGATTGCCGTGCATATCTTCAACGCTAAGGTCCTCTTCCTGAGTTAAAGCCGAATACCTGTTCTGTAGCTTGATCTGCAATTCCTCTATTTTCCCTCTTACCGCTAACTCATTGATCGACTTCTTATGTACCAGTTTCTTCCATTCCCTCCTCAGGTCTAGGCTAATTCGAGTTCTTACCATCCTATGGTCACTGCAGCGTACCTTGCTGAGCACGTCCACATCTTGCATGATGCCAGGGTTAGCGCAGAGTATGAAGTCTATTTCATTTCTAGTATCGCCGTTCGGGCTCCTCCGCGTCCACTTTCGGCTATCCCGCTTGCAGAAGAAGGTATTCATTATCCGCATAATATTTTGTTCCGCAAACTCTACTAACAACTCTCCCCTGCTATTCCTAGTGCCTATGCCATAGTCCCCCACTGCCGTGTCTCCAGCCTGCTTCTTGCCTACCTTGGCATTAAAGTCGCCCATTAGTATAGTGTATTTTGTTTTCACTCTACCCATCGGCGATTCCACGTCTTCATAGAAGCTTTCGACTTCCTGGTCATCATGACTGAATGTAGGGGCGTAGACCTGTACAACCTTCATTTTGTACCTCTTATTAAGTTTCACAACAAGACCTGCCACCCTCTCGTTAATGCTATAGAATTCCTGTATGTTACCAGCTATATTCTTGTTAATCAGGAATCCGACTCCTAGTTCTCGTCTCTCCGCTAAGCCCCGGTAGCACAGGACGTGCCCGCTTTTTAGCACTTGATATGCTTCTTTTGGCCTCCTAACTTCCCTGAGCCCTATTACATCCCATTTACTGCCCTCGAATTCCTCCAATAGCACTGCTAGATTCGCCTCACTAGATAACGTTCTAGCATTAAACGTTGCCAGGTTCATATTCCAATGGCGGCCTGTCCGGAGCCAGGGATTCTTAGCACCATCTTGTCTTACTACAAAACTTCTGAGTTCGTAGTAAATGAGTCACATAAGCTAACTTTATAGAGAAGCGGTTTACCGAACTCACCTGCAGCCCCAAAAAGTGTTGCCGAAACTTCTTTGAACGGGTAAACAAGATTTAATATCTCTTTCGGCGACGTCAGGCCATTTCTGGCCAGTTCGGCGTTCTGACCGTGTGCACAACACGTGCGCTATTCTGCACATAGTAGAGGCAGATCAGGTAGAGTAAAATGAGGGCTGACTGGACATACTGGAAGCAGTACGGCTCCGGCTACTTCATTTCACTTCTACGCAAGAAAAAAAATTTGGTCTATAAAGAATAGAAAGCGTAAATATTGATAACAAAACGGGCATTTCAGCAGGCGCAAACAATAACAGATATGAAAGTGAAAGTAAAAAAGACGAAACGTCAACAACAAAGGCGATTTCCTGCACAAAATTGACCGTAGTATTTCGAGCACCCCGCGTGGGTATCTAAAACAGAAAAAAAATTTCACTGCCCTTTAAGCTGTTGCTTGAAGGCCGCTAACTGGCCGTAATCCAAGCATCGCCCCTTCTGACACTGTAATACTGCGAAAGGCTGTAGCGACCGCGCGTTCCTGCGTTGCCGCCGCTCCTCGGAAACCCGGTTACCCTCGCCTTGGGGAGTCATTACCTCCGCTCTTTCTTGGAATCGAGGCAGCTCCGCGACTAGGACGACATCACAGCCACTCAGCAAAGCTGCTTTTACTTTTCAATAAAAGCCAGTTGCCCCTCCGTTCTCAAGCTGTGAAAACGTCTGTCCCTGGCCTAAGCTAAACCGTACTCCCAACAAGACCCTTATTTTGAAGCGCACCTGTTAACTTTGCTGGACATATAGAGGGGCACTCCAGCAACATGTGGGATAATTGTGACATATGTCAACTGCACCATCTTGTTAGTTCCGATTGGTTCACAGGGCGGCTACGGCATCTATGATTGGCTCAAAATTCCAGCATGCCCAAATTTGAAGATTGTTTGATTGTTGTGTTCATTGTTGTGTACATGACCGGGGTTGTTGGAGAAGCATGGGAGAGGCCTTTGCCCTGCAGTGGGCGCAACCAGACTGATGATGATGATGATGATGATGATGATGATGATGATGATGATGATGATGAAATTTGAAGATGTCTAAAGTAGCAGCAGGGCTCGGCTCATTCCACATGACGGGCAGCATACAGCCAACACTAGCCCGCATAGCTGCTCCGCAAATCCTACTGTACCATCTGGACTCATTCTGGTTAACCTACCTCCCTGCCTTTCCTTCTTCCCCTCTCTATTTCTGTCTCTCTCCCTACTGTACCTTCATTTCTCAGCGTAGATATAGTATGTGGTGCCCTTAGAGTGCTATATTCAATATATGTATATATATATATATATATATATATATATATATATATATATAAACGAGAAGAAAGGGGGTTAACCGACGGGCCCGATTTTATTAGTCATATCATGAGAAGCCAACAAACACTGACACCAAGGACAACATAGGGGAAATTAGTTGTGCTTAATAAATGGAATGAAGAAACGATAAATTAATGGAAATTAAAGTGGATGAAAGAACAACTTGCAGCAGGTGGGAACCGAACCCACAACCTTCGCATTTCGCGTACAATGCGAGGGTTTACTAGTACACATAAATACCCAAGGAAGTGGATGGGGAAACAGCGCCGCGGTAGCTGAATTGGTAGAGCATCGCACGCGAAATGCGAAGGTTGTGGGTTCGGTTCCCACCTGCGGCAAGTTGTTTTTTCATCCACTTTAATTTCCATCAATTTATCGTTTCTTCATTCCATTTATTAAGCACAACTAATTTCCCCTATGTTGTCCTTGGTGTCAGTGTTTGTTGGCTTCTCATGATATGACTACATATATATATATATATATATATAACCACCCCAGTTTATTTTTCCTCTATTTCCTTTGTGCAGAAAAACCATACTGTTTCACGTTAAAGCCGAAAAGAACTCTCCGAAGTACACGTTCACTCTCAATGACGGTGAGTTGAGTTTCACGGAATGCAAGGAAATGCGCACTTATGGTGTTTATTTCGGGCATGGAACATTTCCGAGTGAATTCCGGGAACTACACAAGTAGAACCACTGCAGAATAAGCAATTGGATCATAATGAGCAATTGAGCAAATACTGTTCAAGGAGGAAAAATTGTTATTTTAGTTAACACCATCTCATGACTGAACTGCTCTATAGTTGTTTTAGCTGAAGGTATTACTATGTGTTCAGCTAAAAACTTACTTATGTACTAATTTGATAAGGTTGAGCGCAGGTCACTCACCATGCGTTTTGCTTTCACCCTTCAAGTTAGTTATAGGTGCTGCCTACGTAATAATAACCGACTTCTCATTGTTGTGCCGTGCCCATGGAAGTGCTTGCGCGTTGCTTACGATTGTTATTGTGTTTGTGAATTGATAGCTTGCGGGCATGTGGAAAAAAATCATGGAACCACTGTATAGGAAATTCTCCAGACATTTGTGCAAAGTCAACCGTCTACTAGATCAGATATATCTGACTTAAAAACACGTCTTGACATCACAAAGAGTTGCGTACAGAGTATTGGTACACGTTTAACAGACATCGAAGACAAAGTAAATGAGATGCAGTGAAAGATTACTGAATTGAAGTTGTAAGCCTAGCTGCTAGGGGCATGCAAAAGACGCTCCACTCGCAGCACGAAAAACGAGTGGATTGGGACGACATAAATCGTAGATCAAACTTTTGGAATCCCAGACATACCTCATAAAACAGAAACCGCCCAAAGACACATAGGTATAAAGGACATTTTTCGGGATAAATTAGGCGTTACCAGTTAGTCCGTTGCGCGAATTCATATACTAGGAAGGACGACAAGAAATGGACCAATTATTCTTTTTTTACCAATATTTCTATGAAACTCAAACTGTCTTGTCAAACTCAAGAAAATTAAAAGCAACGGATATGTACACTCAGCAGGATTATTGTGAAGACACAATAAGAAAACGCAGGTTGTTTTGGGCTAGTGCTAAACGCGAAAGAGACGCCAAAGGAAAGGTCTTTGTTGCATATGATGAACTTCGAAAAGGCGAAAAAAATTTCCTTTGGGATGACACGTTCAACACTCAAAAAGAAGTGCCGAATTCGAACAGATTATCTTCTAGCTAACAATCAAATCCTTGCCAGTTACGTTTGCTGTCTCTGAACGTGAATATAATTACTAGTGTTAACTGAGGATGTTGGCAAAATTGACAACGCTTCAGCGTGTATCTTGCAGATCCAACCCCCAAGGAAGGCATGTTCTACTACACCGACTACGAGAACTGCGTCATCGAGGATCTTGAGTACCATGGTCATCGTGAGTTGAATTCCAGAATTTCTCTGTCCTGACACACCGACTCTGAAAGCTGTCTGCCACTAATACACTATCACAGTGGCGTATATAATTACTAACAGTGAAAAATAAAAATAAATATTTCGCAAAAGTTGAACATAGTAATGCAAGGTTGTACAGCCATGCAGAGCGTCGAACCGCACTATATTCGGCTTTGGTTTCGGGTTCGTACTTTTCGGTTCATTTCAAGCTTTTCTCCAGAGCAAAAATTATAACGGATCGAACCGGCTGACGAATTTGTGAACGACTTGATTCGGGTTCAAACGGGTTCGAACGACAAAAAACACACATTCATTTGCTACCGAGTTTCGAGAAAACGTGCATCGCTTTTGCGAATACCTACTAGTGGACACTCTGTGTAGCAATGCAGAAGACAGTTTTCGTCGGCGCGAGCACTAAGTAATGATAACAAATAAATCACAATGAGACGCCATATACTTTTTGGGAGCTCTTTTTAGCGGACGCAAGGAATACACGTTTTGACAGCTTGATAGCGAAGAGTCAACTGGCTTTTATTCAAAAGTAAAAGCAGGTTTACCGTGTCCGTGTGGTGACGTCCTAGTTGGGGAGCTGCCTCGATTCCATGAAAGAACCGGGAATAATGACTCCTCAAGGTGAAGGAAGCTGGCTTTCCGAGAAGCGGGGACGAAATAGGCACGGATGCTCGCAGCATACGGTTACGAACGTGTCGGAATCTACACATTGAGTGGGCTTCATGGCGCCCTGCCCGGTTACTCAATGCATTGCCCCACCATCAGCCCACCCAAAATTTTCACCTAGGTATATTGACCTTTAAGTAGTAGTGGCGCAACAGTGTTGGTCCGGCTTTTTATTGCAGTAGCATTATCTTCCCCCAATTCGGAGGTGTGTAACAGGAAACATGTGCTCATCCCGAAGGCAGTGCATTTATTGGTACACAGCGTACCAAAGCACCAGCTGTCACGAGAGATGAATGCGAGAAACTTACGCGTGACGCACGCTACAGACGTTACATAGAGCGAATTTGCATGACAGAAGCTTCATTGTAATCGTAACCTTGAAAGATAGATTGATAGAGCATTGGGCTGCTAGGGTGGCCGACCGAGGTTCGATCCCAACTCCGGTTGCCTCTTTCTTATAGCATTTTAGGCGGATTTCAACATTTTGGAAGTATCTAGCAGGTTACTTGAGGTGTGTTGAGCGCACCCCAGTGAGTGAAAGGGGCCATGCAGACGTCACTTTGATAAACGATAGTGTGGCAAGCCGCCCGTGTTGCACGACCGCGGAGCTGTCGACACATCACCAGCATCAGATTCTAAGTATGCAATCGCGCAGTTAGAGAGAGAGGGTGGCGATATGGGCTTGTTGGTCGGTCATCATTGAAAGGTATCTGTATAGCGCAACAAAACGAACACGAAGTCAAGCGCTAACTATCAACAACGAAAATTTACTTCCGGGATGAGTCGTGCTTGTTAACACTGCATTTATAGTCGTATTATTGATCGGAGTATGTGCAGAACATTTCGCTTATGCATCTATTTTGTTCGCTTATGTTCGCCTATTTATGTACAGCGTTATTCATGCACTATAATACTTGCCGAAATACTGCTAATGACTTGTTTTTTTAATCATGTACTGTACTAATTGCCGAAATATTGTTATTGACTTGTTTCTTTTTTTGTGGTATATGTATTATTGGGATATTCATATATTATATAATTGTTGAAGTGCTGCTTTTGACCCACCCTGTAACGGCCGACAGCCCAACAGTATGAGTAAATCAAAAGAAATGCCCAAACAACCACGTGCACAGCGATATCGACCATGAAGATACACTAAGATGACGGCATGAAAACAATCTAAAATCGGTACATCTGTTAACCACAAAAAAAACCTAAATTACATATTGCAAATGCGGTCAGCCTTCATGCAATGCGCAAATAATCTAACTCTATCGCGGACAATGATATTGACGGTTTGCTGATGCATTGGTCAGCGGCCAAGAGGATTCGCTCCGCTTCTATTATTAATCTTACACACTCGCGCTTATAAATATCTATAACAGTGGTATCTTCTAGAAGTGAGCGGCATCGCCGGCATGGATAGGTTTTGCAATGGAAAGCAAGAAAACCATCGTCTGATACACTCTGACACTTATTTACGTGCTTATCTTATCGCTGTGCACGTGGCTGTTTGGGTGTATAAGTACGACTGAACCGGGAAGTAAATTTTCGTTGTTGATAGTTAGCGCATGTCATCGTCTTCGTTTCTTCTTGTGCCCTTGTTTTGTTGCGATTTCCAGATGCCTGTCAATGAACTCAGTTTTGGCCTCTTTCTTTTTTGTCATATAGGCCTACGACACGATGTACAGTAAGTCAGTAGTCATGCATTAATCAGGCGATCCCTTCCCCGATGCTCTTCAGTATGGGAATGACCTGCCTGGCCTGGCAGCTCTAAAAAGAGCATGAACTCCAATTTGCCATATACACTAATGACTTTATGCCCCGAACATCTTGCGAAGAATAAATCACCGATCAAATGGTGGTTCTTCAAAAACCGCTGGGCATGACAACAGTATTTCTGAAAAACACGTGATTAAGTCCCTCCTTCGGGAAGACCGCATATATCAGAACCGGGGGCCACGACAAACGCGGACGCCAAGGGGCCTTATATTTCGCGAACACGCCCATCCATTCAGCACCCGAAGACTATGTTATTATTCTTGGCGTATGGATAGCGGCAGGTGGTATAGTCCCGACATATGAATGTTGCAGTTATGCCCAACTCGGCGTCATATATTTCATTCGGTACGCCGAATATCGTGGTGTATCGGAGGAGCCGGTGTCAAAACAGCCCGCCAGCTCATTCTGGGTATGATGGCGTCCCGCCCAACGTAGGAGTGCTTAAGCAAACTGAGAGAACAACACGTTCAGCAGCGGGAAATGCCTACAACGAAGCACTCCGCGTCGTTACCCGACTGCCCGGCCACGTGTGGCGGACGACTTCCGGCGCTAAGCACAGTTGCCTACACTACAACATATTCATGAACGTCGGGTCGCAATGCTGACAAGCTCCGTCACCACTCCGTCACCCGCGGCACAACACAGCTTTTATTTGACCTAGTTGGTCATACGTACTTCTATAAGTAATAAGGCGCGAATTAACAGATAAAAAGAGAGACACATAAACAGGACGAGTGCCAACTACTAACAGCTGATTGTATTACTTATGGAGGACAAGCATTTATGGTTGAGCATTTTACTTTTCGGTTGAGCATTTTACTTCGTCTCCGTTTCTTTTGCGCCCTAATACTTATATCAGTACTCTCAGAATACTGATTCTGGACTGGCACAGCCCGCACCACCGATGGCACCATGGCAAACTCATTCGCAACAGTTCAACTCACATGGAAGCCTATTCAGGTCTAGTGCTGCTTACTTTTACCTAGACGCTGCCTTCCGTACCAACCACGACGATACGCGGGGCCCAGTTGGAATTCACGGCCTCGTCACAGGAACCACACGCGCTCTAGGGTACGTGTTTAGCGATCAAGAGCCCCCGGACGTGCTCATGGTCCAAGCGCAGGCTATCCGTGACGGGCTGCACAATGACCTCGAAAAGCCTGCCGATACGACACCTATGAGGATATACGCTGACAATGTGACGGCACGCCTGTTACGCGACCTCCATCCCTACCCGGTCTCCACTAAAATAGCTGAGGCGGCTAGGATTCTGCGAAACTCGTGCGTAAAGGGTTGCCGGCCACTGCGGCGTGCCAGGGAACAACGACAACGAGAGGTACACGCCTATGCGAGCACGATACTAACTTTTAGACGTAACAGCGACATAGCAACTTTTTTGTGTTGTGAGAGTGACGGAACTGTAGAGACGTCCTTCTTAGAACAGTGATACAGATGACAACACTCCGTATACGCCTACGACAATATACGCGCAAGGAAGACAGACTGCGTGCTGGCTGGTTTGTTTGTTTGTTTGTGTGTCTGTTTGTTGATATACTTAACCTCGAAAGGGCCATTACAGGAGGGGCAGTACAGAATATAAGACATAATATGCGTCACTATCACGTAAATAATATAACAAAGCATGAACATAGCAGTACATACAAGAGTAGTGTACACGTGTTGCGCATATTAGGCAGTAAAAGCGACAAAAACAACGATTTTTTGTTTATATTCATAGTTAGGAGAAGATAGCGCACAGTGAATAATTGCACACAATGATCAATAAACTGCAGTTTTACAGAGTTGCACCATCGTGATAAACAAATGATTCAAGCAGCGCTAAAAATTCATTCACAGAAGAAACTGTTACCACTGATTCGGGAAGCATGTTTCAATCTCTAATTACCCTGGGGAAATAGCTGCATATAAAGGCATCGTTTCATGTGAATGGTGGAAAGATATGCACAATACGCGGATGTCCTGAAAGCTCAATAGGCTGAAATTAAAAAGAAAGTTTGGTGCCGTGATATTGAGTTCACTATTAATTTTTCCGAAGATAAATTTTATCCTCTCGAACGTTGCTCTCGTTTCTAACGTAGGTAAATTTGCTGACCAGCAAAGTTCTCCAGGAGAGTGGAAGCGGCGATATTGATTAAAAACGAATCTTGAGGCTCGGCGCTGTACTCTGTCTAGTTTTTGGCGATTAGTTGTGGTGTGTGGATCACAAAATATTTTGGTGTACTTTATAATAGCCTTTATGAGTGTCTTATAAGCCAAGCTATTTACTTCGGATGTCGTACTTCACGAATTACGTCTTAGGCTACATGGGGCTTTATTAGCACGGTTGCATATTGCATCAATTTGTGTATTCTACGTAAGGTCTGAAGTAAAAAGTTTACCTAAATATTAACGTTCAAGTAATATATTCTGTTTGCTATCCCCAATAATATGCTGATAGCCTGTGTCCATCTTTTTCCTTTGTTATGGACGTAAAAACTTATTTTCCTGGGCTATGCGCCATTTGTCATTCGTTACAATATTGCCAAATTTTCTGCACATTATGTTTTAAATTCTAATTATTCCTGAGGAGTGTCTACCTTGTTACATAAAACGCAGTAGTCTGCAAATAATATCAGTGGGACTGTAATGCCGTTAACCAAATCATTAATAAATCATAACTAATGAAGAGGCCCAATACACTGCCTTGAGGCATGCCAGATTTCACCGAAAGAAATAAACATTTTCACACACTTATCTCTGCGTATTGCTCTCGACAGTGCAGATATGCTGTGAATTATTTTTTTTATTTTGAGGGTTTTAAAGATTGCGTCAAGTTCGAGCAAGTGTTTTGGGTGCGAGATTTTATCAAAATCCTTCGCGAAACCAAGAAAGATAAGATCTGACTGCTATTATTGTTTCGGAGATATCATGTACTATTCCAACTAGCTGCATTGTAGCCGAAAGTCTCGTTCGAAACCCATGGTCAGCTCTAGACTATTAAGTGCGTTTTTCAAGGCACTACCACGGGGTACTTGCTAATGTTATGCTCAATTAAGTTGAAGAAAGTACTTGTAAGAGAAACGGTTCAGAAGTTGCAACGTCTGACGTTCTGCCACACGCATGAATTGGTACCATTTTTGCTCGTTTACGGGCTGACTGAAGGTTACCTTCCTTCAGAGAAGAAAAATTAATTTCAGGTATTTGGATACCCATTTAGGGTATCTGTATAAGAACCCCTTAGGAAATCCGTCAGGGCCAGGACTCTTTTCATGTTGACACTGAGAAAATTTAAAACGCCTGCTTCACTAATTTCGAGATGGGACAAGAATGGAGAGGCGGAAGCACAAGGCAAGTCAAAAGTAGTTCCTTTAGCGCAAGAAAAAACCGAGGAAATTAAAATAACAAAGATCTCAACATTATTCAATGTAAAATTTTTATCCTGGTTAGAGTGGAGGCTTCTCAGAGGGGATAGCACTGCGCCAGAACTTCGCTGGTGCTTCAGAGAAGGAGGTTTTCAATGTCAGATTAAAAATTGGCCGCTCGATTTCAGAATAAGGCATCTTAGTTTCACGAGGTGTATTTTTGTTTTCATTCGGAAGAATCTTGCCGTTTTCCTTGAAGTTTTCATTTCGCATGCGTCGTTTCCGGCTTTCCGTTTTTGCACTTTTTGACGCACTTTGGAACAAAGCTTTCAATGCATTGTTCAGTAACAGAAGGAAATTCTGTAGTTTAAGAACGCCACCTTGCGAGTCGTAAATCAAACGAAAGTCATCAAAACAACATTAAAGGTAATCCAAGGCGTTAGTATCGTCCGCGGCATTGAAATTAAACATATGAAATTCGAAATCCTTCTTTAACAAGTCAGGAATTACATCCATACTTAGTGTAACAGTCTTATCATCGGGCAGTCCTTGATCTACGCAGCATTCGTTCGTCAGATACTGCTTCATTTTAGTAGACACAAAAGACAGGTCTAGAATGCACGACCTAGTCGCACATGCCCAGGTGTTTTCATTTACAATTTGCTGCAAATCACAACAATATATTAGTTCCAGAAACCGTTCACTAACAGTCTAGTCCATTTGTCTAGTTGTCTAGTAACCCCAATAAATATCGAGGAGTTTAAAATCCCCCAAGAGTATGATATTTTCATTGTGCTTCATATTACACCACATATTACTTTTCAAACTTAGGAGCTATTTTACTGTCGAGTTACTAGGTCTGTATACTCCTCCAATGGAGTTTTTACAACTTTTTTCTTTAATTGTCATCCGCATGTCCTGATTATCGTTTGGAGTTTTTACTGTAGAAAATGCAATTTCTTTCCTAGTCATAATAGTCATGCATCCGCCTCTCCCTTCTCCTTCTTGTCTATCTTGCACGTTCATGGATTGACCTGGGCATCTGGTGTGCATCTATGCACCCAAGTCTTTGTACCTACAAGAACATCAGTTTCGTGGCATATGACCAATGCTTCAATGTATTTGCTTAGTTTAATATGCTTCTGGTGTTCACATTAATGGTTTTGATATCTTAATGTTCAACTTGCTCGTATCCATCTTCGGCAATTCCAGACTTACCTCCCCATTTACATAATTCATTTCTCCCCTCAGTCAGGCCGTGATATACTTTATTAACCTTCACTTTACCGAAAACAATCAATTCCTCAGAAAGGCTGGAAGAATCGTGCGCGCACTGTACACCTTCGCTACGGAATCGAGCATTGTCCTCATGATGAAACCGCACGGGGGAGCATTCCTCGTTAGCTGACCCTGTCGACATCTCCCGATTACCCCATCACGCTACCCTTGGTACGTCCATGAGCTCCGTCTGCCCCGAAATTTCATTGTACCGAGATATCTGGCACAAAACCACGTGCGACGCACCTGCATCCCTCAGTCCTCCTGAAGTCAAGTGCGAGCCTCTCCCTCCGCCGCCCTCGAAAAAGAAAATATCCCTGCTCACCACACAACCCACGTGACTCACGCAACAGCAGGTGACACTGTCTCCAGGATCGACACAATTTACTCGACGAGAAACACACCGATTAGGCGGGCCAAACTACGGGCAAGTAGCGGGAAGAAAAAGTTAATCTAATCGACGCGGTTACGTTTTAATACTGGCTGCGTGCTGCATACATTCCTTTATATTAGTATGCGCTCCAGGTATTTTTCTTACTTTTCTTTGTGATATTTCTTTTTTCAGAGTGTGTCCTTTGGGTCCGGAAAGAGCTCAAGAACTCGGTACCTCAAATCTGCATCAACCACTTCGCTGACACTTGCGGGGCTGGCGTTCCGAAGCACGGCAAAGATCTTTGCAGGGAGGACTGACATGGCTACTTAAATGTAACATAAAGCGATTTAGCCCTTGTCTACTAAACGTATGTTGGCAATAAAGATTTCCCATATTTACCTCAGATCTTATGCCTTGCAAATTTGAACTGCCTCTGAAAGTAGTGTCTTCACCGTATCACCTTCTCCTCCCATTTATACTCACTTCAGCCGTACGAATCATCGCATCGTTGTCTGTGACAAAAATAATCACGCGATTGACCATAGATATACTGCGTGTGTTTACCTTTCTTTCTTTTGGTTTGCAGATAGCCTATATTTTTTAGCGTGCGTGCGAGCTTTTTCGCCTCTTCAGGGACTGAAATCACAAAGCATTTCATCCGTAACTGCTCTTCGACATTGGCTGACCGCCTTCACAAGACCCTTTCCATCAACAGGGTTGGCTCGCATATGCTCTTATGAAAAATTCCAGCGTAAAGTTATTTCGTGTTATTTCGCCCAGGTGTAGCTAACGAAGACAATCGTTACGTTACTTGAATCGGAAATTGCAACGTCCATGTAGGAAATTATTTTTTGTACTAATTACTTCTCTGATTAGTTACCTTAGAATGCATGTTGTAATTGCGAAGTCGAAGTCGAGCAGTACAGAAGTCCAAAAATGTTTAAGAAAAGTCGTTAGACTAACACCCCTATCGAGACAAAACCTGCTAGAAAATACATTGGCGTTCCGTCAGCACACGACCTTCACTGCCCAGCAGCTGCATTTCTGTCGCATATCAAATCAAGCACAGTACGTACCACACGCACCAACTGTGAAACGCTCCCGCGGTTGCGCCAGCCGGGATGCGCGGAGGCGAGCAACATCTGGTGACCTGGCAAGAAACCCAGTGGCACGCGCGATCAAGGCCACAGCAGCAGCACCCGGAAAATTGTAAGAAGAGGCAAAGAAAGCTTCAATAAATATTTATATTTATCAGAAACGGCATTGCGACTTACCATCTAAGTACTGCCAATTCATTCAGGTACTCCACCTGAATATACCGAATTCAGCTATGGGCTGAATGCATTTTCTAAAATTAAAATTTGGCATAAATCATCTCAGGGTGACTGTCGACGTGAACTCGTCATGAATAATCTGCGTACTTCAGCCGGGCTCCTCTCTTGCGCTTGCCTCTGGAAACGTTCCGCCATCACTCGCCGCGCCGGCAAAGTCCGCGTGTCTCTGTCTGTATTGTTTGAATGACAACAGTTGGTTTCCTGCTTGCAGCGAAGAAATGTTAAAGGGGCTTCTTGTCATTTAAGAGCAGCATATACCAAGTGACACGTACTCACTGATTCAAGTGGGCGTCAGAGAGGTTAATTGAATAGCAGCACATACCCAGTAGTACATACCCTGCGAGCTACCAAGTTGTCTTGTTTAGGGGAAAGCCCTCCTCGAGGGTCGAAAAATTTGTTCTCCGGCGTTATTAAAAGATGGACCGTCCGGCGTTATGGCACCAAAACCTAATGGCACCAATATTGATGGTGCCACACACGACCATTGGTTGGACTCGAACCCACGACCTTTGTTAATTAAGCCACTCGAACCAATAAGCTTTGGTGAGCCTAACTCGCGACTTTTGTTGGGATCAAAATGCAATGGCACCAAAATTGGTGGTGCCACCATTGATGGTCGAACCCACAAACGTTAGTGGGAGGCCAACCCACGATCTTTAGTGCTAAGGCGAACTTAAGGCGCAGTTATTTAAGAAAGATTTAATTAGGATACTTGAACCGACGACCTTGGTTTGAGTCGAACCCAGGACCATTGGTGGCAATCGAACCCACGACTTTTGATGGGAGAACCAGAGGAAGTAACAACGCATTCGAGTGAAAATGTCAAGTAATTTAATGATTTTCTCGTGAGCGCACAGGCTTTCGCCTTAGCCCACTTTAGTGTGTGATAAAGTGACTGTCAGCTTTTCATAAAGGCGAAAGTCTTAGACGGCTCATGTGACGAAAAATCCCATGTCCGGCGTTATGGCGCCAAAATTTCATTTGATTTCATTTATTATGCCCTCAAGGCCAGTCAAGTCTTTACAGAGGCGAGCTGGTTACAGGTAATATCAGCAATTACATGAGAAAAAAATACAGCCTAAAAAGTGCAGTTCTACAAATAATAAGTAGGAACACAATGAGCAGGGAAAAAGAGCTATTGCAAAAAATAAAAGATACACAGGTACATGCAATCGCATTCTAGTAAGCAGTGTTCTCTAAGACATCGCGAAACAAGGAATTATCAGTCATGGATAGAATGTTTGCGGGAAGGCGGCTCCCCTCTAGGGACGTCCGAGGTACAAATGCCTGGGAAAATGTATTTGTGCTCCAAGAAATTACGTGAATCTTGCATGAATGATCGATGCGACGGAATACGTAGTATGCGTCTTGCAGTGTTGTATGGTGAAAGATTTTTGAAATAATGATTAACGGGAAACATTACGTCGATATGAAGGAGATGGAAGAAAGGTTAGTTTTAATGGCTGTTACGCTGGTAGTAATGTTATAATTCGAAAGACTAAAACGAGCAGCGTTATTTTTACTAGGACCCCATGAAAAAAGTTACGGGGTTTTACGTGCAAAAACCACTTTCTGATTATGAGGCACCCCGTAGTGGAGGACTCCGGAAATTTCGACCACCTGGTGTTCTTTAACGTGCAGATAAATCTAAGTGCCACGGGTGTTTTGGCATTTCGCCCCCATCGAAATGCGGCCGCCGTGGCCGGGTTTCGATCCCGCGACCTCGTGCTCAGCAGCCTAACACCACAGCCACTGAGCAATCACGGCGGGTACTACTAGGGCCCCAGACTGCTACAACATATTCTATTTCGGGCGTATTACTGTTTTACAAAACAACAATTTAAAAGAGTCCGCAAGCTTAAAAAAAAGTTTGGCCTTAAGTAACCAAGAGCGCGGTTAGCATTGTTCACTACATTATTAATGTGGGTTGCCCTGATAAGGTTGGATGTGATATGAATTCCTAAGAGCTAGCCTGTTCTAACGGAAGGTAATTTAAATAGTATACATGAGAGGAGTTAAGCGTCCTACAGGCATGCATATATTGACATTTAATAATAATTAATTCAATTAGCCATATATGCACCCGTTAGATATTATAACTAGCCTCTAGGTCTTATTGAAGACATCTAGGATCACAATCTGCAGCAATTTCTTTAAAGATAACACAATCATCAGCGAAGACATGAACGTTAGAAATAACTTGCGAAGGAAGGTCGTTAATATAAATCAAGAAAAACAAGGGACCGAGAACCGATCACTCGGGCAGATTGGAGGCAAAAGAGCACATGAATGAGTTGTAAACTTTAGCACTAATTTATTGTGACCGATTAACAAGAAAACATTTGAGCCATTTGAGCCATTATTGGAATGGTTCGCACTAATGGTAAAGTTCATAGCAAAACGGTCACCTAATGGCGGAAGGAAGGCAATGTTACAAGTTAGTTTGGGTTCAGAAGTAAATACTAGGTCGAGAGTGTTTGGATTACTAGCGGAATCCCTAGTAGGTTGCGTTACAACTAGTGAAAAAAAAACTGGAACATAAATCCAAAAATTATTTGCCGTGAGATGAAAATGGCAGTAATGAAGGAGGTTGAGAGTTTCATCTAATGTTAGGAATGTCAAAATTGCCTAATAGATAAAGGTAATAAATATAGTGGCGATGATGGAAAGCGTGATGATACGTTATTAATTGCATCATGCAATTTGCTAACGAATGTGGGTCAGGAAGAAGGATATGGGTAGCATAGGCCTTAACTTCATTTTGGTGATGAATGTGAAATGAACCCCAGAAGATTTCGAGGTCAGTAGTAAAGGAAACACGCGAAAAAGGAATATTGTTAGAAATGGCGAGTAGCAAGCCACCTCCACGACGCACAGCACAATCCTCCCTATAAATTGTAAAGCGTTGGACATTCCCAAAGTTTGCAGAATTATAGATATCATTCGAAAGCCACGTTTCCGTTCAGGCGATAATGTGTGGATAGGAAATTTCAATCGCTTAGGGCAATGAAAAACCGTTTATTCAGCACACTTCTAATGTTAGTAAAAAAGATGGATACACGATGTTGCGAGGACTGTCCACTTCCCCTCTCGCTCCGCTAAGTCGGATTACCTGCAGGAACTATGTTTCTTGCGCGTTGGCCCTGCGACTGCTTTTCTGTCACGCATTTAAATTCGGCATAAAAACGTAGCACTTCTCGTTCATAAGCAGTTTGTCGTGTCTCAGTTTAAGCGCCGGTTAACCAGGATGACTTTTCCAAACTCGATAAGATTTTTACAAACGAGACGGGTTGCGGGTGAGTAATATTCGCTAAGAGCGATACTGCTTGATTTGAGATGATTACGCAGTAAAAAAACAATTTATTTTATTTTGAAACTTGAGAAATTGCCTATTACAGGTCACCATTTATCCGGTTAAAAAATGCCTAAGCGATGAGCACGTTCGATTGGGTCGGATGAAAAGGATGGAAGTACGGATTTCGAGGCCGATATAACCTCATTCTCGGTTCGTTCCCATGTTTGTCATCTGAAACGATGTGAGCGATTAGGTTCTTGCGCCGAGATCTGTCTTGAAGCTCGTTGGTGCGAGAGCGCAGAATTGTGTTTTCTTTTTAGGGCCCCCGACAGTTCTCTTCAAATTAGACAGGACAACGCCCTGTGCATCAACGCTAGTACATTTTTCTTCCACACTGTCCATCCGTTTGCTCAACGCTGTGAATTTTGTTTCCATGTTTTTTTTGCTATTCTTGATAGTTTTATTATCGGCTAATGTTTTCGAGTACTGGAGTGAGTGGGTGCGCATGTTCATAATAGGGCGAAAGATTACCTTCATTTGTTCAGCAGGGTCATTAGTCAGTGTTTCAATATCTAAAAGTGAATCCGCTCTAGGGTTTGATCCAGAGTTTATCTCAACATCCCCTGAACAGATCAACAATAAGGCATATGACAAAGCCGAGCATTCACAAATAGTCTCACTCAGCTCCCGTGGGCACGGAAACAACGCTGTGAATCGGACATCACATTTTATAGCCTATAAGGAGCGTTTAGCACACACCTGTCTGGGACAGAAGCAAGTGTTACGGGCCGTGTCGAAAGTGTTGCTCGAGTGCCCACTGAAGACGAAGTTTTCAGGGAAGCCGTTTAAATGTGCCCTCATGGAAGCTGCAGCGGTCAATGTGGTTGGCGCTCGGAAAACGAGCCTTGCGGATGACGTCACCACCACCGGAAAGTGCGTGTCGACAGCAATGCAGACACAACTTGCGTCAGGAAGACCCGCCGAAACACATTCCAAATCGCTGAGCGTTTATAGCGCCATCAAGAGTAGGGCAGCGGCCTGCGCAGAACAGAAGCGAGGGTTACGGGCCACGTCGAAAGTGCTGCTCGAGTTCTCCCTCAATTCATAGGGAGTAAAACCGTCGACCTTTGGTGGGAGTCAAACCTACGACCTTTGTTGTTAATTAAGGCGAATTTAATTACGACCCACGACTTTTTATGCGAGCCAAGCCCTCCACTTTTGGTGGGAGTCGAACCCTCAACCTTTTCGCGTCAATTAAGACGAAGTGAATAAAGTTGACAGTCGCTAAAGAGGACGAAAACGAAAGCCTGCGTGTTCACGATACGTTGATTCACATTGACATTCTCATTCAAATGAGTTAATTCCTATTTTTGTTTTCGCATTACAAGTTTTCCTCTTTATCTACATTTTTTAGGACAACGCCCAGAAATTGCTACTTGTTCTGCATGATTTTTGGACATCAAAACGAAGGTGGTAAGTAAGTGAAAACCATTAAGAGAAATTCGCAGGTTAACTGAATGAATTTGTTTTATTAAGGCGAAGGTGTTAGATGGGTCTACGGACGAAAAAATTTGATCTCCCGCGTTACGCCGGTCTGCCGTCCGAGTTACATTAGGTTGATGTCATACGTAATGTCTTATGAATGTTTTGGCAGACATCGAACGTTGACGCTTGCCACTACCATGGGTGCTTGACTTGCCAGCTCACCACATGCCTTGGTAATAGTCTGTAGACGGTGTTTGTTCAACCTTTGAATCTCGTCGGTAAATTATCTGCCATGATTCTCCTTGCCATGGTGGAACTCGAAGTCACCGCGTTTGTTTGTCAAGTAAAGGCGAGAGAGGTTCATTACCCTCTTGGTGTCACGTAGACCAACTTTTGTGCATATGTTTTGGCATAATCCACTACAGCCGTGTCGTATATCCCACCCTGTGATTTGTGGATTGTGATTGCGCCATTAGCACTTCGAATTGATTTCATTTCAAATGCATGTGAGAAGACCCCTTGCCCTTAAGCTGACACGACAACTTCAATATGTCAATTGTAATCCAGTTTAGAGATATTATTACGATATCATCGAGCGATGCTCAAGAGACGAGCCGCTGCGAGAACGACGATGAAGTTGGTCGGTGCCCTTGGGCGCGAGCGTGTCGGCCTGGCTCCAGTATAAATAGCCTGTAAATAGCCTCTTTAGTCTGTGTATTTCCACACGTAACATTCTGGTGGAGGTCAGCGATCCCCGTCATCACCACGGAACTCCGAAGTTGTCGGCACATTGAGCTTGTGACCATGCCTCCCTGTGACAAGCCCGCCTCTGTAACGGCTTCGGCTTCTCCAACTGCTGCAATCGTCACGGTTGCCCCACATCGGGACCCAGGTGTGTTCTCAAGCCTGGAGGGACGACAGAATGTTGACGACTGCATCAAGCTCTATGAACACGCTAGTGTTAATAAGAGGTGGGACCCAACGATTATGCTCGCTAATGTCATCTTTTATCTTGGCGGCGCCCTACGCGTGTGGCACCGAACGCATGACGACGAGATAACCAGTTGGGACAGTTTCAAAGAAAAGCTACGGGAACTGTTCCGCGACCCCATTGGGCGCAAGGCTGCCGCGAGAAAGGGTCTTGCGTCTCGTGTTCAGTCATTTATTTATTTTATTTTATTTCATGCATTCTGCTAGCCTCCATTTGGAGGCTGATGCAGGAGATGGGAAAATACATTGCATCAAAATAAGAATGACAGTCTTATACACTTGTTAGTATTGTAGTTTACAAGAAGACGTAGTTGAGCAATACAATCAAAGGGTGTGACCTTCCTGAGTCAGCCCTTAAAGGTTAATGAGCAGAAATTCAGAAGCATAAGATAAACAACAAAAAAGCACATCAAAAATTGGAGGACGCTTAAGCTTCGCCTTCAAGAGTGGAACGCGACAGCGTTCCCGTCGACCCGCCAAGGGGTGTAAGACAATGCGCTACAGCGCAGCGATCACTTGCGAGGCGCCCCGCATCGGATTTTGCACCCACCAATCACGCGATGAGCGTCAAGCAACGCAGCGTTCGGCGCGGCAACGAAACGTGCGCCTGAGCAAGCGGAACGAACCAAAGAACTCGGTGTCTCGGAACGTGGTGATCGGCACGGACAGCCGGGCGGCGACGCGCCTCGCACCGGTCCCCGCACAGCGCCAATGCGCGCGTGGCGTGCCACCTGTCGGGGCAGGGCCGTACATTGCGATGGGGGGGGGGGGGGTGGGGGGGTCTTCTGTGTTTGCCGCAAGATGGCTCTGCGTGTGCGGAAAGCGCAGAAGAAATGTAGCGGAAACATACTTCGCTACGCGTTTAATTGCGACTTCTGTAATTTACATCCTCATAATTACCGATATACACAGCAGTATAAGTTTCTACGGCGCGTTTGTAAGTCAACACCGCATTCACTAGAGGCGTTTTTGTCCCACTTTCAAAGATCAAACTCATGGCTGAGCGGTAGCGTCTACGCCTCACACTCCAGAGACCCTCGTTCAATTCCCATCTTGCAAGTTGTTTTTATTTATGAATTGCCTTCCGGGATTTTTCGCTCAAGGCCGACGCCGCCGACACCGATGCCGACGACACTGGCTTTTCTGCGACATGAGCTCCTTAACGCTGTGGCGTTAAACGAATTAGAGACAAAATGCGGTGTCTGCAGGCGATACTCGTAAATCAAGATGCGTACTCATATTTATCCAGCCAGTGGAAGAAAATCGGCAGGTGAGCAAATTATAATATCACTAGGCAATGAATTCCAGTCTCTGAGTGTCTGGGGAAAGAAAGAATACCTGAATGTGTTTGTGTGGAATCTGTATTCAGTTAAATGTTTATGATGTTTAGTTCTAGTGTTTCGCTGTTCAGTGAAAGATTACATATGCACCACTGTTTAATTTGTAGCCCCGGTAAGGAGGTCGAACAGAAACTGAGGCGTAAGAATTTCGCATGCTTGTAACTAGTCGGGAGGCAAGCTTTATCAAGGAGTTCTGCCGGAGAATCATTACGGTTGTACCTATTATAAATGAATCTGATTGCTTTTCTCTTACTGTTTGTAGGAGTTTTATGCACTGTTTGGTATGGGGAGACCAGCAGGTAATACCATATTCTAGTATAGGATGAACGAATGAGGTGTAGGCTAGCATCTTAGTGTCTGGTGAGGCAGATTTTAAAGAGCGTTTAAGTGAACAAAGTGTTGTAAATGGCTTAGAAGATATGTGTGACACATGGTTGTACCATTTTATATCAGATTATAGGACAATGCCCAAATATTTATAATCATCGACTATCTTTAATATTTGCTGTTCGATCGTATAGGTGAATTCTAGTGGGGTTCTTTTTCGGCTTACTCTCATAAAAACAGTCTCGTCTAAATTAATTTCAATTTGTCATGCCTGACGCCAATTTGCTACTTTCGCAACCTAGTAATTTACTGTTACTTCATCATTATGGTTCCTAATCTTCCTATATATAATGCAATCATCTGCAAACATGCGCATCTTTGATTTCATGTTATTTGCCCTGTCATTGATGTATAGTAAAAAAAGAATTGGTGCTAAGACTGTTCATTGTGGTACTCCAGATAGCACCTCTACCCAATCAGATTGTTGACTTTCGATTTCTACGTATTGTTGTCGACCTGCAAGATAAGCTTTTATCCAGTTTATTATGCTGCCAGATCCGAGAATCTGTTGTTGTTTGCCCAGGAGTTTAAGATGGCATACCCGGTCGAAGGTCTTCGATAGATCTAAAAATATTATGTCAGTCAGCCCGCGGTTATCAATTGTTAAAGCGAGATCATGCACAGTTTGTGTCAGTTGCGTAACACTAGACAGTCATTTTCTGAAACCATGTTGGTTGCTGCTAAGCAAGTTATTATCTTCCGCAAAGGTTACGATGTGTTTTAGTAAGATGTGTTCGAGAATTTTGCAAGATGTGCAAGTTAGCGAGATCGGTCTATAATTTGATGAACTTGTTGCGTCACCTGGTTTGAGAATCGGGACAATCTTTGCTATTTTCCGGTCTTTGGGCAGGTCAGACGATTCTAGAGACTTCGTAAAGATAAGAGGTATTTAGAGACCCATTCTGCGTATCTCTTGAGGAAAGTATTTGGAATCCCATCTTGCCGAAAGATTTCTTAATATCGATGTTAAGCAGCAGTGAAAGTATACCTGATTCCGTTATCTCTATATCATCAAGTATGTCGCCGGTTCCCCTCGGCTGATGGTTTAAATCTGGTGAAGTTCCATTGTCTTGTGTAAAAACGGATTTCAAAAGTTATTGAACAGATCTGCTCTTTGGAAAGCATCCTTAGGAGGCAAATTGCTTTGCTGTTCGCGTTAAAATATCTCCAAAATTTTTGAGGAGCCGTCTTGATGAAGTTGCTAAGTGTGACGTTCATGTACGTATGTTTTGCTTGTTTTATCACTGCTTTCGACTCGTGCGCCAATTTGCTAATTTCCTCAGAGTAGCAGGGATTTGATGTCTTATTCTTAACTTTGCTCAACCTTCACAATTCACGTTTCATATGTATTATATTCCTAGTGATCCAAGGGTTTCTTTCGTGCACTTTCTTTTTTTTTTCATGGGTACAAAGTATGATAGAGATTGATGTACATAGGTCTTAAATTTCGCCCATAATTCATCTACTGTCACAGAATTATCATGGAAAATATATCTGCATGATACGTCATCAGATAAGTCATCTACAGAACCATACGTTTCCTACATCCTCGACGTCTTGGCTCTATGCCGCAAAGCTGACGATAACATGTCCGAAGCAGATAATGTGTCACATGTGCTAAAAGGCATCACCGACGACGCTTTCAATTTGCTTGTTTGCGGCAACGTCTCTACTATCGACGTCATCAAATAAAAATGCCGTCGCCTTGAGCAAGCTAAGAGCCGCCGTATCTCACACCACATTACGCGGCTGTACCCAACACTGCCACTACGTTGACATGTGAGGGTCGACCGCGTCAGACTACCGCCTGTGAGGACGTCACCCGTATTATTCGCCGCGAACTCGAGGCCGCCTGCTCACCAGCTTTCTCCACGACGCCTCCCGATCGGCCATCAACCACCACTGCGATGAATCAGGCCGTCGTCAGACAGGAATTTGAGAACATGGGTCTGAACTCCGTGTGTTCCAGATCTAAACCCAGCGTTACCCAGTTGTCTAGCGGCCCTCCTCATCCCTGGCAGTCCTTTTCTGCCACATCTCGCCGCAACCCGTCCGAATGGCGTACCCCTGATGACAGGCCTATCTGCTTCCACTGCTGTCGCATCGGCCACGTCGCTCGCCACTGCCGCAACCGACGGCCACCACCTCCTCGGACATATGCCGCCGCTTATTCCCACACCTTCGGATCTTCTGTACCCTGTACCACCCGACATGAACCCACTGCCGCTGATGCTCCTGCTCCGAACCTTCGCTACAGGCGCTCGCGCTCACCTCGACGCCATCAGTCTCGTTCGCTCCAACCCATCGCTTCTCTTCACCGCCTATCGCCTCCCGGATCCAGCCGGAAAACACTGCAGCCGGGCACTGCAGCTTCTGAAAGCGAAGCTGCGTTGTCGACCCTGCCCTCAAATCCTCTGCTCACGTTACCTACGAACCGAAACCTTCTTGACTTTGACGGCTATCCTGTCACGGCACTCATCGATACAGGAGCACATCCTTCTATTATGAGTGGTGCCTTCCGACGACGACTGAACAAGCTCCTCACCCCAGCGTCGGCACACGTCGTCCGCGTTGCGGATGGCGGTACTGTGCCTATCATCGGCATCTGTACGGCTCGTGTCAGCATCGCCATCCATCACACTCCTGTCCTCTTCACCGTAATTGCTCATTGCCGCCACGACTTCATACTCGGCCTTAATTTTCTATCCGCCCATTCTGCTCTTATTGACTGCTCTTCCAGTACCCTTCGCCTTGAGTTGCCGATCCTCGCAGAACCTTCTGACGCACCCCACTGCCGCTTACACCCCACCAGCATTCTTCGCCTGCCGCCAAAGTCAATAGCCTACATTGAACTGTTGTCGTTTCCGCCACTTTCTGTTGGCGAGTACCTCGTCACTCCTCTGCCCGACATTCCAATACAGTATGAAGTTACCGTGCTTCACAGTATACTTACTATTACTGCGAACCGCACTCGCATGCCTGTCTGTAACTTTGGATTGGCAAAGCAAATTCTACCGCAAAGTATTTGCCTTCCCACCGTTGATTGTCTCGACGACCAATAAGTGGCAGCGTTATCGACCGATGGTTCTTGCGAGCTTAGCATGCCCCTCGCGCCAGCCTCGGGCGCCGAATCCAACATAAAGAAAACGGTTGCGAAGGACCTGTCCTCTGCGCAGGCTGAAGACCTTTGCCAAGTATTATCGTCCTAACGAGATATTTTTCACTTCGACGATCGCCCTTTAGGCCAGAAGCTCGCGGTCAAGTATGGGATTCTTACTGGCGATGCTACGCCTGTTCACCGACGACCATATCGAGTTTCTGTGTCGGAACGCCGAGTAACTCATAATGAAGTCAACAAACTACTACATAAAAATATCATTGAGCCTTCATCGAGTCCCTGGGAGTCACCTGTGGTGTTGGTTAAGAAGAAGGACGGCACGTGGCGCTTCTCCATAGACTTCCGTCATCTGAACAACATTACTAAGAAGGACGTGTTCCCGCTCCCACGTATAGACGACGCCCTTGACTGCCTGCACGGTTCCAGCTATTTTTCGTGTATTGATCTTCGTTCGGGATACTGGCAGATTGCTGTTGACGATATGGACAGAGAAAAAAACCGTGTTCATCACACCTGATGGCCTATACCAATTTAAAGTAATGCCGCTCGGATTATACAACGCCCCTGCCACCTTTGAGCGTATGATGGACTCCTTGCTCCATGGTTTCAAATGATCCACATGCCTGGGCTACCTCGACGACGTCATCGTCTTCTCGCCAACGTTCGACACTAACCTTGAGCGTCTAACAACTATACTTTATGTATTTCAAAAGGCGAAGCTGCACCTAAACTCTTCCAAATGTCGTTTTGGCCACCGACAAATTACTCTTTTGGGCCATCTCGTTGACGCTTTCGGAGTCCAGCCTGATCCCGACAAAACTCGCGCTGTCCGAGAGTTTCCGGTTCCGAAGACAGCCGCAGACGTTCGAAGTTTTGTAGGGTTATGCTCGTACTTTCGTCGTTTTGTTCCAGATTTTCTGACAATTGCTAGACCCCTAACTAATGTTTTGAATAAAGGCGTACAATTATCGTGGGGTACTGCAGAAGCCGCCGCATTTTCTCGTCTCGTCACTCTTCTAACCTCACCACCCATTCTCGCCCACTTCGATCCTGATGCCTCTACAGAATTGCGTACAGATGCCAGCGGTCATGGCGTAGGCGCCGTCTTGTCCCAGCGTCAGCGTGGCCAGGATCGCATTATTGCTTATGCGAGCCGTCTCCTAGCACAATCGGAGCGCAACTATTCCATTACGGAACGAGAATGCCTTGCTGTTGTCTTGGCGGTTGCGAAGTTCCGTCCTTACCTTTACGGTCGCCCTTTTTCCGTGGTCAGTGACCATCATGCTCTCTGCTGGCTCTCATGGCTAAAAGATCCTACTGGCCGGCTCGGTCGATGGGCTTGGAGGATACAAGGATTTTCATATTGCGTGGTGTGCAAGTCTGGCCGCCTGCACCAAGACGCTGACAGCTTGTCGCGTTACCCTGTTGACGACTCTGACTCCTCCTATATTGTCAGAGCTTCTTGCGTATTCTCTGTATCACAGCTGCTTCATTTCGCCGACGAGCAACGCCGTGACGCCTACATCAGGGAACTCATCGACCGTTTTAAACACTCTCCTGCCGATGCTGCTCTACGCCTATTCTTCCTCCGCGATGGTACTCTGTACCGTCGTAACCTTCATCCGGACGGCTCCGAGTTCCTTTTTGTAATACCTAAACATCTCCACTCCACCGTTTTAGAACAGCTTCACGACGCACCAACGGCAGGACATCTCGGCGTATCTCGAACCTATGACTGTGTACGTCGCCGTATTTTTTTTCTCGCCGGGCCTTGCCCGTTCCGTACGACGTTACGCCGCCGCTTGTGAACTTTGCCAACGACGCAAGAACCCTTCCCAGCTCCCCGCTGGTTACCTGCTGCCGCTCGACATCCTTGCCGAGCCCTTCGATCGTGTCGGCTTAGACCTTCTCGGCCCATTTCCGGAATATACATCAGGAAACAAGTGGGTTGCAGTCGCGGCGGACTACGCGACTCGCTACGCCGTGACCCATGCTCTTCCAACCAGTTGCGCAACTGATGTTGCGGACTTCCTCCTACGTGATATCATTTTGATGCATGGTGCTCCGCGTCAATTGCTAACAGACAGTGGCCGTACGTTTTTGGCCAAAGTCATCGACGAAATCATGCGTGCCTGCTCAATACAGCATAAATTTACCACCTACTACCACCCCCAAACGAACGGCTTCACTGAGCTTTTGAACCGCACCCTTACAGACGTGTTACCCAAATACGTTTCAGACGACCACCGTGACTGGGACCTGGCTCTACCTTACATTACCTTTGCATACAGCTCTTCCCGTCTCGAAACTGCTGGCTTTACCGTTTTTTACCTTTTGTATGGCCGCGAACCGACGCTACCACTGGACACTGTGCTTCCGTCAGCCACAGCTTCAACTAGCGATTACGCCTGTGATGTAATTGCCCATGCTGACCATGCTCGCCAACTTGCGCACGCTCGTCTACAAGTGTCTCAAGACAAGCAGAAGCAAGGCTACTACCTCCGTCACCGTGATGTCCATTTTGTTCCCGGCACCCTCGGGGTGCTTTGGTCACAATCGCGTAAAATTGGTCTTCGTAAAAAACTGCTTTCCTGTTACACACGCCCATATCGCGTGCTCCGTCACGTGACCGATGTCACCTATGAAATCGTTCTAGCCACGCCCACTACGTCCTCTGCTGTGACAACCAGCGATATTGTCCACGTCGCCCGACTCAAGCCCTACAACTCTCCAGGTGCGTTGGATATTTAACAGCACCGTGACGGCGCTTTTGCCGCCGGGGGGTAGTATTACAATATCATCGAGCGATGCTCAAAAGACCAGCCGCGAGAACAACAATGAAGTTGGGCGGTGCCCTTGGCGCCAGCGAGTGTAGGCCTGATTGCCTGGCTCCAGTGTAAATAGCCTGTAAATAGCCTCTTTCGTCTGTGTCTTTCCACACGTAACAATATGGCCGCTTGGTTGACTCAATATTGATGTCCTTTAGCTCTTGCCAAGACACCGATGCCAGGTGGCAACTCCAATCACAGTCTGACAACTTCTAACCGTACGTTCTGTTGTATGTAACCAAACGTAAACAGAGCGTTTCAATCGATAATAATCTTTCACGCCAGTCGATTTCTACTCCGGAGTACCTCAAGGGTCAGTTCTGGCACCACTTTTGTTCTTGATGTACATTAACGACATCCAGTTTTCCATTAAAAACTCAATTCAGATGCGCCTGTTTGCTGATGACTGCGTCGTGCACACATTCGTACACAACCAAGAAGACCAGATAGAACTTCATAATTCACTGCAAACAATTTACTCTTGGTGCAACACTTGGGGCATGAAACTAGATACATCAAAAACACATTACATGTTTTTCACAAATAAGAAACTCCCGCTTAACTTTACATATTCGATCGGAAGGCCGACAATCAACAAAAGCCACCAGGTAGAATACCTAGGCATTAAACTCACGCCTAACCTTAACTGGGATCCTCATATTTCGACCATGTGTCAAAAAGCCATAGGCAAACTATCTTTTTTTAAAAAGGAAACTGCGCGCACCACCACCACACCTCCAACTAAAAGCATACAAAGCACTAATAAGCCCATGCCTAGAATATGCTGATCTAATCTGGAGCCCTTATCAAGAATGCCTTAAAGATAAAATAGAACGCATAGAAAAATTAGCAATTAGGTTTGTATATTCGGACTACAAAAGGCAGTCCAGTATCTCAGGTCTGCTAGCAAGGGCAAACCTAAAATCCCCCTCGCACAGGAGAGCAATTTCGCGACTAAAATTCATCTATCAATAAACCATGGTTATTTCCAGATAGCGCGTTCTTATTACCTGCAAGATCCTCCAAAACGCTCAACCAGACTAAATCCTTCCAAAACAATCTATCTTACCCCAAGTCGTGTTTATCGTCACAAGCATTCCCTTTTTCCGTCGGCCATTTATCAGTGGAACAAGTTAACTAACGATGTTGTGTGTTGCAATAACATCGACTCTTTTATTAACCGCATTCAGTGTATTGACTTGTCATCACGATTTTTTTTCATTGCATTTCTGTACCACTCCTGCACAGGCCGTGAAGGGCCTGCAGTATATTCAAATAAAAAAAACGTATTGAAGTTTGCCTACGGATCGATTGCCTGACCCTTCAGTGACATCAATGTTGAGAACTACCATGTATGGAGTCCCGATGCCAACATTAATTTGTCCGGCAATGATGCAATCTCAGCTGTGAAAGCTTCTGTAACTTTGACTTGGCGAAGTCATATTGCGAGCCGCTACGATTACCGACAATTGAATCTTGTGCTTGCCAGACTAACTAGACTCCCCAAAGCGATGTACAAGCTGGTCGTTGTAGCTATCTGCATCCTGGTGGGAGCAGTACAACCGGACTCAATGTGGGCACAAGCTTGCGGCATCTTCGATACTGACAAATCTGCTTACAATTAGAGCAATCTCTGTATCGTCCAATGGCGCTCCATCTGCAATTTGTATCAGTAAAGAAGAGAACCTGCTGTCGCTCTGCCTTTCTACTTGCGTTAGGCAGCAGTGTGACACACTGTGTCATGGGATGTGCTCGCGCTGTCGTTAACGTTGTGCAGCCTCGATTTTGTCGCTGCCTTCTCTTTCTGCATTCGCCAGCCGTTCACACAGACTTCCAAGATCACCAATGTGGTCCGTGTGAGTATATATGCTTTTACTCATCGTGATTGAAGTCAGGTTTTTGTCAATGATATCCAGCAATTTGTTGCAATCGAGAAAGTCCACCTCTTTGTTAAATGCGTAGAAGAAGACTACATGTTAGCGTTTGAAATTTACCAGATCGGATTCTGGCTAAGCACGATAATGTAGAGTGACTGATTCTTGTCTTAAGGTATCGTTTGGTGAGGGACACTTGGTCATGTACGCGGCAAGCACATTGAACAGCCGACTTGTTCGAGACGTTGGTATTGGGCTTGTCCAGTCCTTCTTCGTCCGTTTTTTCATTTGTTTTTTCACACGTATATTGTGCTCTGGCCATGCCCTATTTACACTGACGATGTCTCAAGACCTGGTTGACATTCCCAACTTGCGAATAAACCAGGAAAAAGGTCGCGGATTCGACTCCCGCCAAAAGTCATAGGTTCCAGTTTCTTGATTAACTCTATTTATATTACATGTGGCGTAATTAACTTCGCCTTAATTAACACCATCAGTAGATTGTGCGACTCTCGACCTTTACGATGTCAAGTGGAATCCAACTTCAGGATATGACCGGTTCGCCCATATCTCGGTGTTGGGACGGGCGTTCGAGTGCCTTAATTCCCATCAAAGGTCGCGGGTTTGACTCTCGACCTTCAAATGTCAACTGAAATTCAACTTGGAGATATCGCCGGTTCACCCATATTCCAAGTGGGTTCAACTCCCACAACAGTTCGTGGGTTCAACTCCCTATGAATTATAGCACCACAACACCGGACGCCAGACATCGGAATTTTCTTCCCAAGAGCTGCCCAAAGCTTTTGCTTAAAATGCTCATGGGACAAAAGTTGGCCATCCGAATCCATGACCATTGGTAGGAGTCGAACGCACGACCTTTGGTGGTAATTAGGGCACTCTAACCCACGAGCTTCAGTGGAAACGATACGCTCGACCTTTGGTAGGACCAAAATTTAATGGCACCTATTTGATGATGCCCCCATCGATAGTCGAACCCACGAGCTTTAGTGTTCAATAAAGTGAAGTATATTAAAGCAAAGTTAATTAAGATATAGTTAATACAGTCACTCGATCCCACGACCTTTGGTGGAAGAAAACAAATAATAGGAAATAACAGCGCATTCGAATGTCAATGTCAAGTTATTTATTGTCTCCTGAGCGCACACACTTCCACCTCCATCCTCTATAGCGTATGCTAAATGGATTAGGTATGCTAAAGCTTATCATGACCATAGCCTTATATGGCTCAGGGGTCGAAAAATTTACTGTCCGGCCTGATGTCACCGAACCTAATGGCCAGAAAATTCGGGGTTGAACTCGCGACCTTTGGTGGGAGTCTATGCCACGAACTTTGGGGCTAATTACGGCGAAGTTTTAAGACACAGTTAATTAAGGTAGAGGTAGTTAAGGCACTTGAACCCACAACCTTTGGTGGGAGTTGAACGACCGACCTTCAAATTTCGCCGGATGTTCCGCCTTATGAGCCATATAATGCTGTCGCATTCAAATAAGTAAAGAGGAAACGAGTAATAGAAAGTAACAACGCATTCGAACGAGTATTTCGTGTAATTGAATGAATGTCTCGTGAGCGTGCCGGCTTTCGCCGTTATCCTCTTGAGCCTATGCTTAAGTGGGTGTCAATTTTTATTCTCCTTTAGCCGCGGTTTCCTCCTATAAGTATTTAGGCGTTCATATCACTTCTAATCTAAGTTGGTCTCTGCATATTGAGAAGATAATTAACAACGCTAACCGCATGTTAGGTTACTTACGCCGTAACTTTTCTGCAGCCCCTTCGTCTTTAAAGCTCTTATTATATAAAACACTCATTCGATCTAAATAAGACTACGCCACTCCAGTCTGGGATCCAAGCATTAACAATTTGGTTGCCTCACTAGAAATGGTGCAGAATCGCTCTACTTGCTTCATCTGTTCCTGTTATAACCGCACTGCTAGTATAACTTCTGCGAAATCTGAGATATCTCTTCGATCCCTAGCATCCCGCCGAAAAAATTTTCGCTTGAACTTTTTCCATCGGCTTTACTATCACCCTACCCTCCGTGACGAATTCATTCTTCAGCCACATTATATATCTTACCGTCTTGACCATCGCTTTAAGGTTGGTATCGAGCCATGTCATACTAAAACATTTATTTACTCTTTTTTACCTCGAACCTCACAATATTGGAATCACCTTTCTTCCGACATTGTTTCCATTAATGATAATGCCCGATTTAAACATGCCTTAGCTAACATTGTATAATTAGGATTTACCATACCTTAGCATGCTTTGTGATATTATGTTTATTATGTTCAGTATTATTTTGTTATTATTATGTTACTATGCACTGTGTTTATTCTCTACCCACTCCCCTCTGTAATGCTTCGGCCCTGACGGTAAAATAAATAAATAAATAAATAAATACTTAGTTATTTATTGGACGCAGAAGCATGGAAGGTACCGAAATTGACGCGAAAGTTTCATTAGGTTGGTGCGAAAGGTTCATTGAAAAGCAACAAATACCCAGTGACGTAAGTTGGCGTGAAAGACGTCAGATGTAGACCAACATACATACTGCAAAGCGCGTGAAGTCCCCATTTAATGCTGATCGCACTAAAGTGTGGCAAACATTGGTTTCGAGCCTGGTTCTCTCAGAACAGCAGCCCAATGCTCTACTCATTACATAATGAGCTCCCAAGTGACCGAAGTTGGTGAAAAAGAAGTAAGGTACAGACAGACAAAAAAGCATACCGTGAACTGGAAGAAGTTCCCAAATAACGCAATTGTAATAAAATTTAAAGCACACTGTATGCAAGAACAATTATATGACAGCAGACGTGTGCGACCTTGCAGAATCGCAACCCAATTTCCGGGGAAGCTGCTTCTCTGGAGCACTTGCAATAAGACATTCAGTTGCTTGTAATACAATGACACAGTTAAAAACGTTGCCTGCATAGGCATGAAATCGTGGGGTCACGCGCGCCCGGGCAAACATGAACACATGTCACTCGATGACCGCGGACAATCACTGTCAGAGAGCTGGCGTGATGAAGAGCGGCAGCTGCGACGAGCGATTCATCCTCGTGCGGCCTCTCACTTCAAACGCTACCCAGGCAGGCGAGAAAACAGCGCACATGAAGCTATCAGCTCTATCGGGCCGGCTAGGCTTCTAACCCAAAGCAGACTACGTCCAAAAGAGGACGCGCTCAGCCGTGCCATACGCAGCCGCGGCCGGATTTGAAGCAGAGAGATGCGCTGTCCTGCCCACTGCAACCCCCCCCCCTCCTACCATGCGCGCGCAAGAAGACGCCGCCGCACCAAGCCACCATCCTTCTTCACTTACTACGCTTTTCATCTCAGAGGCCACGTGCAGCAGACGCAGCAAAGTGCAACTGCCGTCTGTAGACCGGCTGTGCAAAGATGAAATGGCGTTCCCTTCTGCTTGGGATTGCAGCCATAAATATTTCAGCCTTTTTATTACGTCAAATAAGCAATAATTGTATTACTACGAATGTTCACGTGATTACGAAATTAATCAATCGTTGTCGTTGATGCAGCTGCTTGCGGTGACGCTGCATGACGACATTGCGGAAGTGAGGGCAAGCAATTTTTTACTACTTTTGACATAAGATGTTAAATTCACTGATGCATGCAGTGCAACACGATTTGGCTCACGTATCTACGGGAGCCTCGTCAACAGGTCTGCAACGTCTTCGTCTCATGTTCAAGAAGTTTTCGGGACCCCAATAGTGTTTCAATACCGCTGTAGGTCATGTATGCACACTCGTACACACTACAGAAAAAAGTAACCCATTACAATTACCTAACTCAGCATTATAGTTCTTTACAATTACAAAATACTGCCTTAAAATGTAAGTGAGGAATTGCTCCAATGAAACCAATTACTTGGATGCTGCTACCGATGAACTTTTAATAACATTGCACAGATACCGTATGGAAAACAAGCTGGCTTGGTATATTTTGTGTGTCCTCTGCACTCCTTATAGATTGCTTAACTTGAATAAAGATCGCTTTTAAAAAATTTGAGCAGTCGTCTTCCCTAGTATTTGGTTGTGAAAACATCAGCAGTGGCACTGAAAGCTCTCTGTGTGCTCTGGAGAGCAGAGCGGTGTAGTAATGTACAGCCATCTTGTGCACAATATTGTCGTTTTCTCAGAATCTGGCTCCACTACCAAGCACAGGGCTTTATTGATGCTAGGATTTGAAGGCACTCCCTATTGGGTCAATGAAAAATTAGAAAAGGCGTCCGCAGGTGACATGCTGGCATTAACGTCCTAAGTTGCTGACCCTGTCGGGATACCAGCACCAACTTAATTCGCCTGCCAATATCTGGTGCAGCGTTAAACGAGCAAAGAAAAATTGCGCTTCACCGTGCGCCTATCTGAGCTGGCAGCTGCATGGCACGACTGGAACGCTCTACGGCAGTGCCCGACAAATTCAGATTCCCAAAGCTGCATCGCCTGTTCCAGCTTGTCTTGGCAATACTGTAACGAGAGAGAGAGAAAGAGAGAGAGAGAGAAAGGCGAAGTAAAGATAGGGAGATTAACCAGAGATTATCTCCGGTTAGCTACCCTGTACCGGGCGAGGGGAAGAGGATGCGATAGATGAGAGAAAATAAATATGAAAAGAAACATCACAAAAAGCTTACAATACAAAACCGTTTCTGTGGATGCGTTCACGCAGTCTGCGAAGGCGTCACATAATGTAACAATATGTCAAAGGTCGCTAAAAGAAGCAAATGAATTACAGTGAGCGTTACCGAGTAAGAAATGTACTCGATAAATTACAAGATTACTAAAAGTATTATATTACGATCAATTACAATAATGAACTATGTACAAGAGTAAGAGTGCAATATGGTAATGACAATCTGTCATCAAAATTAGAATATTTCTGTTGGGCTAAAGAAGACGTATTTTACCTTCTGCCTCTGAGCCTCCTACAAAACTCTTGCGATTCACAGCATAGCTGTATGAGAAACCCTACAGGTGTCGACTGACATAACTTCAATTTTTAAGTTGACCATGAAATTTGGGCTTTGCTCTGGAAACGTCAAAAACAAGGGATCACTATTGAGCTGCATGCCCCACCACCTTATGCACTAGCCAGTGACATTAAAAAACATACTGTAGTTACGGACATTGAGCAAGGCAAGCTTGCCCTCAGTGGTGTTCAGCTGCCCTGAACAGTGCTGGACCATACACTGCCATGTACACTCTCTAGTTTCACTCGGCCAGCGAAGCCTGAGTACTGAGTTTATATCAGCAAAGTCTGAGTACTGCTGCTGATATACATTCATTCTGTCTGCATGTACTACCATTGCACAAATACTGATCGAAATCATCACTTTATACATCTTATAAACATCATCTAGAATCCCATCGGCTGTTATAGCTACTGGCGTACCAACAAGGAGACCGCCACTAGCATCAACAGCGACATTTCAAACACTGCATACCGTACACCAATCTGCTGTCATCTTTCATGTTACTGGGTTACCGCCTATATTACAAGAGGTGATTGTATGCATCTATTATTACAGTCTCAGAACTAGAACCTTTTACCAACTGCAACCGACAACACATCAACACCTGCTGTGTGACTGTGCCATAGAATAACTAGGTATATCTTACTATGTGCTGCCGTATTAAGCTTGTACTTTGCAGCGAATAGGGGTGATAATTTTGTTGTACAATAATTTACGATAATTTTGTTGTACATTGATGCTATCAAGTCCGTGCACTTGTGCACAAATACTTTGCTGGAGAACATTTTCCGTGTGCGTCTTTGTGTTCACTAGAATTTCGCAGTGATACTGCCTTCGTTACTCTCCCTTTGTTTAATTAAACACACTTGGCGCCGATATCTATGTCGCACATGCGGACTTACAACAGGCAGCGAAGACAGCACATGCACCTGCCAGCTTCTCTGATGGTGATGGTTAGACGGTGATAAGATTTTTCTTCACGAATCACACAAATCCAACATGCTAAGTAGATAACGAACGATGCGAACCAAAATCAAATGAGAACTCGAGCAATAACTCTCGTTATAATTTTACTTATCATCATACCCAAAAGAAGGACAACCTTGGTCAAATGCAGATGCAGAATTGGGATTTATATTGAGCATTGGACTTACCACGAAGGTCGCGGCAAATTAACGCAGTAGATAGTGACGTTTTGCTTACCACCCGGTACAACGCGTATATATATTACAAATAAATAAATAAATAATAAAAATAGTTAGCACCAGTAAGCTCGTGTGGATGGCAGTTTTATGTCCTCACAATTTTTCAGCTCACAAAAGTGTAAACGAAAACCGTCGTGAGCAAGGTAATGGCCTAAAATTTAGCAATATATTCTTTATAGCTAGCATAAGAATGAGAGCCATCAAAATTCAATACTTTGTTCTGAGTACGTCATTTGTGTCATGTTTGTTGGTCATGCACCTGTTTTTTATGCGTGTGATACTTTGCAGTGACAGCCAGCAGAAGACATACCTGAAAAGGTCTTTGTCGCCAGCGTTTCCCGGTAAACATTGCAGTTATATGAGTTGTATTTGCCCGGAAACGTGAGATGCAGTCAGGAGCCTTTGAGCGCTATGCGTTCCACTCTTGAACGCGAAGCTTAAGCGTCCTCCAATTTTTTTTATAATCCACTGTTTGGGCCGACTGGTCTCGGCAATAACATAGGCAGGGCAATGCTTGGATCATTGACAGTGCAAAACGGAATACCATTGAATTATAATCGTTATTGCTGGAAACGTGACATCATAGTTCCACAAGTGCTGTGCCACCATGGCAGTCAGTCGACATGGCTTCTGCATAGTGAAGGAAGGTTGTGCACCATGTAGAGAAATACGAACCTCGCATTCACGTTAACCTGTATACTGACAATGCATGGTTAGGGTGCATGAAGTTTTCCAACCTATAATTGGCCAGTAACAGTCTGGGTAGAAGCATCTGACTCATCAGGCAAAGAGTGAAAACTCTAAAGGAGCACATGGGCTCTAAGAGATGCGACAGTTGTGCACTCTGGATTAATTTTGACCACTTGAAGGTTCCTCTTCATGGATCTAAACTCATGTACACGATCGCATTTGCAGTACGCCCTCGCAGGAATTCAAATGCATCTGGGAATCAGACCCATGAGTTTGGACTGATAAAGCATTACTGCTACTGAGCCACCATGGTATGTCATATTATTTAGCTGCTGTGACTCGCAGTGCAGGAATAACTGCAACACAAGTTTCCTCGTGAATAAATTATGCTCGTGATGGGCTCATACAATTAATTTCTTTATCTATCAGCTTCGGCTGTCCTAACAGATCCTATGCTAAGGCATTTGTCTCTTTGCTTTAGTGACTTTGTAAAACGCGTACGTATGGTTCAACAGCCTTGTATGCAGACATCACACTTTGTTAAGAGTGAAATGTGATGCCTTATTGTAAATTCTCCAAGTATATGTATGTTTGTTGTCCTGCTGAATGCTGTAGCTTGAACTACCTGCATGCGAATTCTGCTTAAAGAATTGTTCTATTCAGCACTAAGCTACATAGCATGGACCATGAAGATAGGTTAGCTGGCCCACCGTTCACTAGAGCGAACTGTGCAATGATATGGACATGCACTGGCATTATCCCACTGACCAGTTTTATTTAAGGTATCAATACTACATGTGATATAGTTTACTTTGTGTAGCATTATTATACAAACGTCATGTGGCATACAGGTATGCTCACTAATACTGATACCGTAGAGCAGTGGCACAAAGTGTTTTCCTACTTCCTATTTAAAATTCTCTTTTATGCTGTACTTATTGCGACTTATATACGTCATTCATATTATAAATGTGGCTTCCTTCTTTATTTGCGTGAAATGTGCTGGCTTTTATAGGTGCAGTAAACATTGAATAAACAATGAACAATTACTCGTGCCATATAAAAATGTGAATTCTATAGTACAAGAACACCAGGAACAGAATCGATCCAGAAGTGCAAATAAATGCTTACATTTTTTTCCCTTTCCCTTATGTATTAAGGTGCCATGTCAACGGCTCTTCTAGATCGTGAAACGGCTGCTTTAATGTTGCAATTAAGTTTCACCCTAGAAGTGGAAGGAGGATCCCCTGACAGTGTTTGACTCTAGGACATAATTGTGCTGTGGGGCTTTACTGGCATTCAAAAATGCTGTGTTCTAGTTAATGCATAAATTCCGTCTATTTTATATATTATAAAATGAAAATGGATGCGCTAGGCGCGTCTCGACAGCGTAACGACGTCGCACCGCACAATCTTACAAAATATTGCACGTAAATTTGAATAAACGGCGACGACTTCAGCGTTTAGCGAGCAGACTAATGCTGTTTATTTCTCTCAAAACAAGACGCACAGCAGAACCTTTTACTACACGAAAACGCGATAAAAAAGTGACCCTCAAAACATCTCCTTTCTTCCTAGGTGCAAGACAGCCGGACAAAAATTAGCAAGAAAGTACGCACGCACCGCAATTTAAAGTGCACTAGCATCATTTGGCGAAACCTTTGGAGTACGTGGGAAAACTATACCGCGCTCGTGCCTTCTGGATGGGCTTCGAGGCGAGAGCTCTGGAAACTCCACTAACCGCTGTGGTAAGCGCCAGTGACACCTTGAAGATGTTGTGCCGTCGTTAGTAAGGCGCGTGAGCCTTTCTCCGTGTTTCAAGGCATCGCATTTGAAGCGAAGAGCAGAACACCGCCCATACCGGCCTCCAAGACTGTGACGGCAGGCGCCACTAAAAGTTACCACGTACCAAACAACCTCGAATTGGCTGGAAACCATGTGAGCCTATTCCTACTCAAAAGGCACCACGCCAAAGGCCCCGGTATTGGTAGGGGCGGCTTCAGAGGAGGTTCACTTGCCGAGGCTAAAAGAATTACGTGACGCTCCCTCCTAGTATTTTTCCGTTTTCCATGGCTGGAGCAAACACTAGGAGTCACGTGTTTCCTGTCGCAAGTTTTCGCCGCGTGGAGGAAGGCAAAAGATAAGAGGGAGCGTTACGTCACGCAGCCAGCCTTGACAAGCGGACGCTCCGTGAAGCCACAATGGTTGCCCAACACGTGACCACTTGCGTAGAGATCACGCAGTGAGAATCGAGATTTGCTGAGACGTTTGGTTCCCAGTAGCTATGTGAGTAGTTTTTATTCCATGCGCGTTTATTCGACTGCCCTGCCGTGGCTATGCCTGCATAGCGGGTACCCAAAAGTCCAACCCTACACTATCACTTGCGATCATGTGTTGCGCCACCAGGTTAGCTTCAGTCGCGTTGCGGTGTGCTCCCTCCTACCTTTTTCCTTCCTCCATGGTTCGCCGAATTTCCCCTCTTGTTCAATTTCTTCTGTTCAGCCGTTCAACGCGGCGCGCGGTTTGGGGTTAGTTCTGCGCATGCTCCGAAGAGAGCAGCCGACGGGTCGCGCGTCAGAGTATAGAAGAATTAATTCAACAAGGTTACGCGCAGCGACTTCTGAAAAAGTATGGTATGCCAGCTTTGCAAAATAAATGTGGGTGTTTCTAAAGCCGTAGACGTACAATATTAGCAGTATAGCAATAATGCATGCTCTCTCCAACTTTGTAGAAGGCTATGTGCGCTGGAGCATTGTTAGCTGTTTTGCATTGGCCTGAAAATACGAGTTTTCATGTGTTAATTTTGTATAGAGTGCTTACGTTAGATAGTTTCTTGTTTCTCGGCATTTAAAACAGTGCTGCTTTGACCATAGATCAGAAAAATATGCGTTTAACGAAGGAACGCAGCCTCTCCATTCAAAAGCTCTGAAGCCACCAGTATTAATGCGATAGCATTAAGGGCCGCGTGTCTCAGAAAATCCGGTGTCGGCGCTCAGCCCCCACCATCGGACGTCGTGTCGGAAAAAATTTCGAAGCACGCACACCCAACCACGGGGCTCGCCATGTGGCGCAAGGACGTTACTAAGCTTATTGAACTTGTCAAGGTAAAATACGCAAAAAAAAATTGTAAAGCACGACTTAAGCAGAACCTACAGACATGATAGCGTTGTATTGTAATTTGAATATAAGACAAAACATCATTCTGTTACACCAAAACTAAAATAAACCACAAGCTCCCATTTCTAGCGTTTCTACCATTCATAGAATGGTCATGGCCTCCCAGATCTGCACACGCCAATCACAAAAGCCATAAAGCGGTGCGCCCGGTTCCTTGCAACACCTCCAGATGCCGATCGCCTCCACCGCACTGTGGAGGCAAGCGAGACAGCCTCGAAATTTTGTGGCGGATGGACCTGCTCTTTAGGGCACCATGCCGGCGATGAAATCATAAGTTGTTGTGCATGCTTTGTGCTTGCATCTGTTTTTGATTTGCTGATTTTTAAGCCTTTAAATAATAATTGGGTACTTTTCTTCTTTTTTGCCTTTCTATTTTTTTCGTGTGTGCGGGTGGGTTTCGTGTAAATTTAGTTTTGCAGGATAGTCAGAGCGCCCTTTTGCACCACGTGCTTAAGTACGTCCAATCGGGTGCAACGTTAAGGCATTATGGTCTAAATAGTAGCTTGGAAGCGTCAGGACTAATAGCTAGTAGTGATTTTACTGTGTGTGTGTTGGTAGGAAAGTGAGAGCGTGGCTGTGAGGTTGAAACCGTGCAAAAAAGTGTCATACCTTAAGTCTGTGTGGCATTGATTGCTTTTAAAACGTTGGTGAGAATTACTTTGCAGCATTTTAAGGATTTAGATCCTGTCTTTGTGTATCAGTTTTTGCTAGAAGGCATGTTCTCTGCGTTCTTATAGTATTGTAGCACTATAGTATTTGCCTTAGAAAAAGCCGTGCAATACATGACAAGAAAGCCGGGAAAGCAGGCAGTGCGTGGGGGGTGCCCCAAGGCAGATGAGGGGACAGATGAGAATGGAGAGGGAACCGAATCAGTCGGCACACACTGTGATGTCAATGCTACGCTGGAGAAAATGGAGGCTTTCCAGAAAGAACTTCTCAAACAGGTTGAAGAGCTCAAAATGAGCTAATTAGGGAGCGTGATACACTGAAGGTAGTGGAAAAATGACTTGAAGCAGCAGAGGAAAAGCTGAACAGGACTGCCATCGTGAACGAAAATGGTTGTGACAATGGAACGCGGTTCCCCGACGGGACAGGAGAGGAAGTGCCAGCAAAATACATGGAATAGATGCAACGTGGTGAGCGGTTAACTGGATAGAGTGGCACCTACCTTGAGGCCGCCACGCGGAAAAAGCAGGAGCGTATGGTTCAATGCCCCTTGTCAAGTGCGAATCACGCGGAAAAGGACAAGGGAAGCAGCGAGAGGTAGGAGAGACTGAAATAGTGATTATTTCTGGCGTTTCAAACCTGGATAGGTGCTCAGAAGCAATTGTGACGAGGGCGGAAGGCGATAAAAGAGTGGCGGTAGTGACATTTCCGCCGCGGACGCTGGGTTCTGTCATGGAGCGAGCAAAAGCAAAGCTTGCGGAATATGCCCACGTGCGAAACCTCGTCACAGTAACAGGTGGGCTAGATGACGTCCTAAACAGGAAAGGGACAGGACTAGCACAGCGCTTGGCGAAAGGGGTGGACGACTTGCGTGAGCTCTCCCCTCAGGTGCAGATCGGGGTGTCCACGGTGCCGGAGGTGCCTCTACGTGACAATAACATACAAAGAGCCGTAGTGGCTGCTGATGAGGCGATAATGAAAATAAGCCGAGAGAAAGGCTTCGAGGTTGTCGAAGTAAACAGGGAAGTGAGAAGGTGTGGTTTTCAACGAGACGGGATCCACTTCAATTACAGGCTTGCACGAGGAGTGGGCTGATGACTTGCAGCTCGCGCTGTTACTTTTTTAGGGGGCCCACGGGCGCTCAGGAGGCCAGAGTAGGTTGGAATGAAGGTCCCTTAAGGGAATCTCAGTATAGTATCGCCGTCAGTAATATAAAAAGGAGGAAAGCAAGAAAGGGAGCTCGCCATACAATAGGCTACATAAACATGCAGGGCGGCAGAAGAAAGGAAAAGTGGGCAAAGATTGAGGAACAGTTAAATAGAGAACAAATAGGGGTGTATGCGCTTAGATAAACGCACCTTAGAGACTCGGAAGAGCCGCCAGAAATTGAGAATTATGCTTGGGAAGGGTGCAACATAACTAAGTCGGAAATAAAAGGAGGGAGAGTCGGAATACCCATCCACCAGGGAACGAAATGGAAAAGAGTAAATTCAAAATGTCAAGAGCATCTTTCGTTATTAAATACAATGAGCGTGAAAAAAAACTTGGCCGGGCGTTACGTATTTGTGGACCGAAAATAATTGCACAGAGAAAAAAGAAGAGTTAATGGAATGCATAAGCGCTGATATTAAGGCTTCCGGGAATAGTACTGAAATTATTCTATTGCGTGACATGAATGCCCGCATACAGGATTTAGATGGCTATACCGGCAACAACGGGAAGTCAATGCTGGACCTTTGTGAGCAACATAACCTCGTTATTGTGAATACAGCGCCTAAGTGTGAAGGGCAGATCACGTCTGAAGTGGGAAACTGGCAATCAACCATTGATTACGTTCTGATGACAGAAGGAATTCATGATAAGTTGAGAGAAATGGTCATTGATGAGCAAGGGTATAGCAGCATAGGGAGCGACCACAAACGCATCATTTTGAAAACGAGATATGTAGTTGGGAAAGAGAGCAAGGAGTGCAAAATGGCCAGTCCAAATTTGAACGCTGAACAAATGACAAATAGAGTCAATAGAGTCGAGGAAGAACTTGGCAAATGGCCAAATAAAGAGTGGGAATATAATGAGCATCTGAGTGTTGTTACGACACAGGTACGGAAAGAGAAGCAACGTGTTTTTTTTTTGGAAAGGAAAAATGAAACCGAAAAGCTGGTGGAACAGGGAGATACGAGAAGCGATCGCCAAACGACAGAGAGCATCCCAAGAGCACAGGCAGGCAAAGAAGGCGCATTTTCCGCAGGATGAAGTAGCCAGTAAATGGGAAATATACCGGGAGAAAAAGTCTCTGGCTCAAATACTGGTGCAAGCAAAATTAAAAGGTGAAAGCGAACGTTGGTTGTCAGAAATACATGAGAAAACGAAGGCCGCACCTTCAATATTTTGGAACCACATAAAATTATTAGGCCGGAAGTCAACATCAATACAGCAACATATCCTAGACGGAGATGGAAACAGGCTGGAAGGAGAAGCGGCATTAGATTACATCCGAAAAATAACAGCCGAATCTTTGCAACGCAATGGCGAAGTTGTACTTGAAGAAAAAGAAAGCATGGAAGAGAACCAGATCAAAAAGGAGCTGGTGCTGACAAATTTCAACTAGGAGAAAGCCGAGGAGAAAATTCCTAAGCGCACAGCCACAGGGCTTGACGAGGTTCCCGTTAGGCTGATTAATGAACTAGGATCAAAAAGTGAGGAAGCTCTGGTGAAACCATTGAAAAAAGCTTTAGAACATAGACGAATACCAGACAGTTGGCGACAAAGTAGAATGAATTTAATTTATAAAGGTAAGGGGGAGAAAGATAAAATTCACTCTTATAGACCGTTGACCATATTATTTTTTTAGTTATTTATTTACATTAGCTTACAGGCCCATTGAAGAGCATTGAGTAAGGGGGACAACAGCAATTACATGACAAATATAGCAAACTGCAACATCGTTATACAATATTATTATTCAACGAATTCTGGTTATCAAGGAATGTTTCACGATTTGAGATGGATGCAATGTGATCCGAGAGCCTGTTCCCTTGTGCAATAGCTCTTCGTAGTGGTGCTGACTTATATGCCTGCGTTTCATCATGAATGCGCACTACATCGGTAATAAACAGGTTAGCAATGCAGGCAATCACATTAAAGCTGCAAGCATGGGCAGAAAATAAAGGAATTTTGGGAGAACTTCCTGATCCCTTCCGAATAGGTATGCGTTTGGATGTTTGCTTATTTCTTCTTAATCAGTGTATTCGAATATTAAGAGTAGAAAGCATACCGTCGTATGTGGCCTTTTGTGACATTACAGGAGCCTATAATAACGTAGACCAGAGCATTTTGTGGAATATTCTGGAAGGGGAAGGTTTAGGTGACGATTGTGAAGAGCTTTTGAGAGAGATTTACATAGAAAATACCGTTTGCCTTGAAAGGGAAGGGATGAGGAGCGATGAGAAAGTTGATTTAAACAAGGGACTGAGGCAGGGGCGCCCTTTATCGCCGCTGCTGTTTATGATGTACATGGCGAGAATGGAGAGGGCGCTAGAAGTAATATCGGGTTTGATCTCTCATACAAACAGGTGGGTACAGTAGTAGAGCAGCAACTTCCAGGTTTATTTTATGCGGACGACATTGTGTTGCTAACTAAGAAGCAAAGTGATTTGCAACCTCTGGCTAATATCTGTGGACAGGAAGGCAACAATTTCGGTTTGAAATTCAGTGTTAAAAAATCAGGTGTTATGTTATTCAATGTAAACAGGGAACAGACCGGGGTAATACAGGGCGAGGAAATACCTCGGGTAACGAAATATAAGTACCCTGATAAGGATAAAGGAAGGCAATAGATATATGGAAACACAGGAAAACAATAACAGTGAAGGGGAAGAGGAATGCATCCATGATAAAGCACACAGCGCTATGGGTATACAATAGGTACGAGGTGCTCCGAGGTCTGTGGAAAGGCGTGATGATTCCAGGACTTACTTTCGGAAATGCGGTTGAAATCAGGGGTACAATCAGGACTCGACGGCAACCACAGGTCAGTGCGTCGCCTCACATTGGGCGCTCACAGGAAGACTACATATGAAGCTCTGCAGGGTGATATGGGCCGGACTAGTGTTGAAGTGAGGGAAGCTCGTAGTAAAATTGAGTATGAAGAACGACTGAGGAATATGGACGAAAGTAAATGGGCTGGGAGAGTGTTGAGGTATCTGTACAGGAAAAAGATTGGTTCACAGTGAAAGATAAGAACTAGGAAGCTTACCAGCAAGTATGCGGCCTGTAGGGTCAGCAACACAGCAACAAAGAACGCCAAGCAGAAAGTCAGAGAGGCTGAAATAATCTCACCGGTGGCGGCAATGGAAAAGGAACCTGTCATAAGTAACTGCTTGAGAGAAAAAAACAAAATCAACAAATAAGCAATTTATGATAATTCTAAGGAAATCTCATTGCTTTTCGAAGCGAGATCAGTATTCCTGAGAACACGCACCTATAAAGCGAGATATAAGACGGAAGAAGACACATGTGCTTGCTGCGGTAAAGCTAGGGAGACTATGGAGCATGTTTCATTAGAATGTGAAGACGTCTACCCAGCGGTCGATTTAGGCACCACTGGCCTCCTTGAAGCCCTTGGGTTTAGCGCGAGCAGGGGAAAAGTAAAAAATGTCCGCAATAGAGATTAGTAAGAGGCGATTGGAAGATTGGTGGAAGTAGGGGAACGACAAAAAACGGAGACGTACAAAAGCAAAGTTCACAATAAGGCGTCAGGAAATTTGGTTGTGGGAGTTCATCGCGTTTATTTTTTTATTTTTATTTTTAACCTAGTTAGGACCTTAGGCATTATAATAGCAAGAGCTTGGCGGCGCAACCTACCGCCCCGTTCCAAAGGGGACGCTCATAACATCCATGCATACATCCATCCATCCATCGCGGCCCATGCAAGAGCCCGCGTTTCTACCAGAAAGCTTGCCTTCGTGCATGGCGCTCGCCGCCAGCGTTTTCCGGTAAACATTACGGTTACATAAGCTGCAGTTGCCGGGAAGCGTGAGAAGTCAGCAACTCCTAAAGGCGAAGCTTAAGGGTCCTCCAAATTTTGCTCACCTTCGGCGTGTCCTTCAACGTATTGCCGGAATCTCCACTATTCCTTCCTCAAAATACATTCTGCAGTGAAAGGACACCATGCATATTCAAGGGCAAATTTCCAAGTATCAGAAGACAATTGCAAGGCTTCGAAGACAGCGGATGAAGACTCCCAACACAGTCGAACTGCTTCATTGGCTGCGGTGCCAATAACTTGCAGCTGTTTAATGAGGAACTCAATGTATTACACATTTGAGATGAGGATGGTGGTGCCTGCCCAGTTGTTCTTGTAGCTACTTCATTTTGGCACGGAATCATTAACGCAATTTCGCTACCTTAATTCACCCTCCTTCGTATAAGTACAAGAAAAAGCGTCATGTTTATTTCTTGTCAGACAATCTCATTTTGAGTACATTAGGTGATGGATTGTAAATGTAGTTTTTTTCCTTCTCTGGATGGCTGCAACACGTCTTGTGTGTATTGTTATAATTGTGTTTATATGATGTTTATATGATGTGGTGATGTAAAGTTTGTTTGATCTAACCTAGCATTGTTGCCACGGTCTGTCTGCACCTGCAAGAAAATCTAGCAATGTAGCAAAGTTAAACGTCAACAAGAGGATAAAGATACAGCGCAAAAATATGTTTGCCGTTGTACCGTGTAATCAAAGGTTCGCTTAGAAATTGAGAAAAAATGCGACATCCTGCTATGGTTTGAGAGGTCCTTTAGGCACCAAATGAACTGCGTAGCACCTGTGCTAAAGTGCACGACAAAGCAAAGACTTACTCTAGATTCGAGCGACAGTGGAAAGTTAAGCACAGAAAATGCTTTATTTCACGCACCATTGTTGGGCGTATCATCTGATCCTGTTGTGTGGGAGCGCATACATTCGGAAGACAAGTTCTTGCACCAATGTTACCTTAAGGGGACGCCCGATAAAGGTAGAAGCAAAGACCAGGTATCCACACTTCGTTGCTCACAGTGTATTGTGTGGATGTGTTTCACTGTACGGAGGACCACTGTAGTACATAACCATTAGTACAAACGCAAAAGAATTAAAAACTGGAGTTGTGTCAGTCAACCTTGTGTGGCCTCAAGTGTATATATAAACACTTCTTTTTGTACATATGCCAAGCAATAGGGAGGGTTTACGTAAGTTAGTCATGCTCGCTATGTTAAAAATAGAAGGAAAATTGCAAGAACTTTTATGAGTGATGCGTAAATATGGCACCTAGTGTAATTTATTCATGTTTTTAGGGGGGGGGGTATATTACAGCCGGTACGTATTCTGCTCTTACACGATGACTTGTGATGAGTAAGAAAAATCTTCCTCACGTCTTTACTTCCTCTTTGTTTCTTTTCGCTCTTTATGCACCTTCGGTATTGTTACAGCGCCGTGTGTGTACCTGGGTATAGTTTAGTTATCACCTGTTCTGCTTCCTTCCTGGTCCTCATCATTCAATCGCTCCCTTTCGGTAACAAAATACAGCTACATGTGCTACATATTTTGTCAGCGTGTCTTCTTTATGATACACTTATTATTAGTGCTTACTGCAATCTATCAAATTGTCGGTGTCAGCTATTATACTTAGTTGTCCCTTCTACGTGTTGCGCGATTAACACCAGGATGAAAAAACAATTTTGTCAACATAAATAAACTTTGTAGTATAAAGATTGCTGTATCTCTTTTTGTAATATTGTCCGTTCAGAAGTTTTCGTTCACTGTTGCATATTGTATGAAAGAATAAAATTGATGCAAAACATTTAATGGGGTATTTTTCCGATCAATTTTCAACCTAAACAAGCACGAGTTGAGTGGGAAAAGGGCCAACAAGAATACCATAATGTAAGACAGCTGATTTTACTGTTGAATTGGATTATTTATTGCCAACCAGTAGCTTTCAGCAAGCATATTAAATTGCATAGATTATGAAATCTCAGTTGCAATATTTTTATTGCACTTCATTATCTGGGTCTCCTTTTTACATCAGTGTATATGTTTTTACGTGTTATGTGTACCTTATTTGCTTAGGAGGTTAAATCGTAAGTTCTAAAAAAAGATACATCCGTGAGAACAATGAAATAGGTTTAAATTATAAAACATCGGACATACTGTAAGAGACTTGTGCTGTGGTGAATTGAACTCTTGCATGAGCTACATAATATTTTAGGGTGTCATCGTTCTGCGTGGCCTTGCAGTGTCATGCATGTGCACCTGAAAGGTGCATATTGTATCTTTATTTACAACTGTTTTGCTTGTTTGACCATTGATTCCAGTTTAATAGTAAAGAGAACCATCTTGCGTTCATAGTGATCCTCTGTTGACTGGTACATTTGACACAGAAGACAATAACAAAGGGTGATGAAATATCAACTTTTTGTTGCTAACCTGCCATGTGCTTTTTGGCAAGATTGCTGTCGATCTTCATTATTCTATTTTGTCTTTTCCCAATAATCATTTTACGAAGTCACTTCGCACTGTCGGCAAAAGTTTCAGACCCAAATTGAAAAGTGGTTCGACACTGCCAGCCAAGAGTCGAACGACTTACACGAATTAGTTACTTAACTCTATTTGCAAGTCCTGCACCACGCACTAAGGGTAACTTGACACACACTGCTGGAGTCATCAGTCTCGTCAAGAAATGTAGCTTGAATCCTTCATCAGTGCTCACGTGGCCTTTATCTTGAGTCATCTGACTCATCTAGAATAGTTAACGGACTCCCTCAGGAATAGCCTTGCAACCCGCTTGAGAGGGTCTAGAAGACTACTAGAGCTGAGTGTTCACGACTATTGTGTGAGGAGTTAGCTAACCAACTTGTATATAGGTCAGAGTGTCTCGGGTCTCTAGGTCGCGGGAGAGTTGGGATGTCTCCCCTAAAGTGTGGTATATACGTGGTCAGTCCAACCTCTTCGAAAAGAGCAAGGTATATTCTTTTTTTTTCTTAGTGTGTAGTGAATGCGCATTCCTGTCGTGTGAAGAAGTATAAAGGGCATAAAATGGATTTTTGCAAGAATAGCGTCAACGTTAAAAATGTTGGGGCGGGGAGAGGGTTGGGTGTTGTCTTTTGGTGTTCAAGAAGAATCAAGGAACTCTTAACAGCCCTTATGTTTTGCTCAAAATAGCGGTGTGAAATTGTGCAGTCCGTTGCAGCCCTTTCTAAGTGTGCTAGTGATAAAGTATGCTGCATCACCAGTTGGAGAAGAAAGAGGGAACATTCATTGTGAAATGATTGTGACTGTCATAGTGAGGAATGGTTTTATCATCATCATCAGCCTGGTTACGCCCACTGCAGGGCAAAGGCCTCTCCCATACTTGTCCAACTACCCCGGTCACGTACTAATTGTGGCCATGTTAGAACTGCAAACTTCTTAATCTCATCCACCCACCTAACTTTCTGCCGCCCCCTGCTACGCTTCCCTTCCCTTGGAATCCAGTTCGTAATCCTTACCGATCATCGGTTATCTTCCCTCCTCATTACATGTCCTGCCCATGCCCACCCCCATTTCTTCTTCTTGATTTCAACTAACATGCCATTAACTCGCGTTTGCTCCTTCACTCAATCTTCCCTTTTCTTATCCCTTAACGTTACAGCTATCATGCTTGTTTCCATAGCTCTTAGCGTCGTCCTCAAGTTAAGTAGAACCCTTTTAGTAAGCCTACATGTTTCTGCCCCGTACATGAGTACTGGTAAGAGGCAGCTGTTATCCACTGTTCTCTTCAGCGATAATGGCAACCTGCTGTTCATGATCTGAGAATGCCTGCCAAACGCACCCCACCCCAGCCCATTCTTATTCTTCTGATTATTTCAGTCTCATGATCCGGATCCGCGATCACTACCTATCCTAAGCAGATGTATTCCTTTACCACTTCCAGTGCCTCGCTACCTATCGTACACTGCCGTTCCTTTCCGAGACTGTTAAACGTTACTTTAGTTTTCTGCAGATCAATTTTTGGACCCACCCTTCAGCTTGGCCTCTCCAGGTCAGTGAGCGTGCATTGCAATTGGCCCCCTCGAGTTACTAAGCAAGGCAATATCATCACTGAATCGCAAGTTACTAAGGTATTCTCCATTAACTCTTATCCCCAATTCTTTCCAATCCAGGTCTCTGAATACCTCCTCTAAACACGCTGTGACCAGCATTGGAGAGATCGTATCTCCCTCCCTGACGCCTTTCTTTAATGGAATTTTGTTGCTTTCTATATGGAGGACTACAGTCGCTCCGGAGCCGCTATAGATATCTTTCAGTATCTTTGCATATGGCTCGCCTACACCCTGATTCCGTAATGCGTCCATGACTGCTAAGGTTTCGACTGAATCAAACGCTTTCTCGTAATGAATGAAAGCTATATATAAGGGTTGGTTATATTCCGCACATTTCTCTATCACCTGACCCGCCGTGGTTGCTCTGTGGCTATGGTGTTGGGCTGCTGAACACGAGGTCGCGGGATTGGATCCCCGCCACGACGGCCGCATTTCGATGGGGGCGAAATGCGAAAACACCCGTGTACTTAGATTTAAGTGCACGTTAAAGAACCCCAGTGGTCGAAATTTCCGGAGTCCTCCACTACAGCGTGCCTCATAATCAGAAAGTGGTTTTGGCACGTAAAACACCACAATTTATTTTTCTCTATCACCTGATGGATAGTGTGGATATGGTCTATTGTTGAGTAGCCTTTACGGAATCCTGACAGGTCCTCTGGTTGACAGAAGTCTATGGTGTTCCTGATTCTATTTGCGATTACCTTAATAAATACTTTGTAGGCAACGGACAGTAAGCTCATCGGTCTATAATTTTTCAAGTCCTTGGCGTCCCCTTTCTTATAGATTAAGATTATGTTAGCGTTCTTCCAAGATTCCGGTACGGTCGAAGCCACGAGGCATTGCGTTTACAGGGTGGTAGTTTTTCTAGAACAATCTGCGCCCCATCCTTCAACAAATCTGCTGTTACCTGATCCTCTCCAGCTGCCTTCCCCGCTTTGCATAGCTCCCAAGGCTTTCTTTACTTCTTCCGGCGTTCCTTGTGGGATTTCAAATTCCTCTAGACTATTCTCTCTTCCGATATTGTCGTGGGTGTCACTGGTACTCTACAAATCTCTATAGAACTCCTCAGCTACTTGAACTATCTCATCCATATTAGTAATGATATCGCCGGCTTCATCACTTAACGCACACATCTGATTCTTGCCTATTCCTAGTTTCTTCTTCACTGCTTTTAGGCTTCCTCCGTTCCTGAGAGCATGTTCAATTCTATCCATATTATACTTCCTTATGACCTGGCCTTCCCATGTCGTACGCTTGTTCATTAACTTCGAAAGATCTGCCAGTTCTATTCTAGCTGTAGGGTTAGAGGCTTTCATAGAATGGCGTTTCTTGATCAGATCTTTCGTCTGCTGCGTTAGCTTACTGGCATACTGTCTAACGGAGTTACCACCGACTTCTACTGCACACTCCTTAATGATGCCCATAATATTGTCGTTCATTGCTTCAACTCTAAGGTCCTCTTCCTGAGTTAAAGCCTAATACCTGTTCTGTAGCTTGATCAGGAATTCCTCTATTTTCTCTCTTAACGCTAACTCATTGATCGGCTTCTTATGCACCAGTTTCTTCCGTTCCCTCCTCAAGTCTAGGCTAATTTGAGCGCTTACCATCCTATGGTCACTGCAGCGCACTTTGCCGAGCACGCACACATCTTGTATGATACCAGGGTTAGCGCAGAGTATAAAGTCTATTTCATTTCCAGTTTCGCCATTCGGGCTCCTCCACGTCCACTTTCAGCTATCCCGCTTTCGCAAGAAGGTATTCATTATCCGCATATTATTCTGTTCTGCAATATGTACTAATAACTCTCCCCTGCTATTCCTAGAGCCCATGCCATATTCCCCCACTGACTTGTTTCTAGTCTGCTTCTTGCCTACCTTGGCATTGAAGTCGCCCATCAGTATAGTGCATTTTGTTTTCACTTTACCAATCGCCGATTCCATGTCTTCATAGAAGCTTTCGACTTCCTGGTCATCATGACTGGATGTAGGGGCGTAGACGTGTACGATCTTCAGTTTGTACCTCTTATTAAATTTCATAACAAGACCTGCCGCCCTCTCGTTAACGCTATAGAATTCCTGTATGTTACCAGCTATATTCTTATTAAACAGGAATCCGACTCCTAGTTCTCGTCTCTCGGCTAAGCTTCGGTAGCACAGGACGTGCCCGCTTCTTAGCACTGTATATGCTTGTTTTGGCCTCCTAACTTCCCTGAGCCCTATTATATCACATTTACTGCCCTCGAATTCTTCCAGTAGCACTGCTAGACTTGCTTGACTAGATGATGTTCTAGCGTTAAACGTTGCCAGGTTCAGATTTCCAATGGCGGCCTGTCCGGAACCAGGGACCCTCTGTGGCCTCTGCTGCGTTACTGGTCTGACCGTCGCTGTGGTCAGTTGCTTCGCAGCTGCTGTGGAATGGTTTTGTGGTGTAGTAATGGTGCCTTTTTTTAAGCTATGGGCAAATATCTGAGTGCTAAGCCCGTTGGTGGTACGAGCAGTTGAAAGCCATGAAGGCCCACTAAAGTGGGTATTGTCAGGCCAGAAACACTATGACTGGAGGGTAAGTCTTGGTAGCAGGATTGTGGACTCACCAAAAATAATGCAGATAAAGTGCCTCACTATCTGCACTTTGGAGAAGCAAGGTTACCTTAAAGAACTTTTCAGGGGTGGACAGTATGATATCATAGACTACACGTTGAGTCTACGCCAGAAGGGGATAAAGAAATGTTATTTTCAAGTGCAACTTCAGATGGATTGCTGTCAAATGTAGTGTTGCGAGTTCGAAATATGGTCCCCGGGCAAGCCGTACTTTGTTGATGGGGCTTTACGACAAAACGTTCATAGATACGTGCGTTCCGTAGTTGGACCACTGTAATTTCGCTCACCTGCTGCCTGCTGTCACTGACAGGGCTCAGTGAAAGTGCTTTATTTCATGAAAGTGACTCAGTGCTTTCATTTACATTGCACATTGAGTGTGGATGACCCTTGAGAAGTCTTGAAAATCAAAATCTGCGGCTTCAGGCTCATTTGTTGTGGCGTTATTTTTACACAGTGAACACAACCAATACGCGTTTATTCAGCTGTTTGCATCACAAGCTGAGCGACAGCATGCATATACTTTTTTTAAAAGTAGTAAACATCTTGTTTCAAAAAAAATGAAGGGGCCTTAAAACCATGTTCCTATTACCAGTACTTATTTTATCAGAAACCAATGTAGCTGCATTGAACTTTCAGCTGATAAGATTATTATTCTTAAGAGTGCGTTGTTATAAAGGAGTCTATTGTTCACGAACTGAGAAAAGTGTTTCGGGAAGCAGCGGTAATTGTATTTCAACATGCTTAAGACCTGTGCCGTATTATATTTTTCTGATGAAGGGGCCCCCTGTTTATCATTATTTGGTATCTTGTTCGAAAATGAGGATTTATTTTATTTGCTTTAAAGGTGCAGAAACCACTCTGTCCTTAATCAAAGGTGGCTCAAGGTTGCACAGCCCGGCTGCAGCAGTCAGTACATAATTAGCAAGTGGTTTGTTTGCAAACGTGCTTGTGGGAAAATACTTCACCATCCTGAAGTCTTTAATTAAGTCGGCTTATAGATCGCTAGACACGGATGCGAAGCCTTGCTAGGCGCCTTTACGTGCCAGTCCGGGGCCACATATTTGTTGTCTTCCTTTTGGAAAGCATGGTGACCTTATATTTACTCCCATTGGTAAACACTCGTCTATAGTGAAATACTTGTCAGCCAGTATCTCATCACAGGGTGTCAAAAACATTGTAAAGCAAATATCCAATGTAATCAAACGATCACTTGCACGGTCACTATATGGCTTGGAAATGGCTTGGAAATGAGCATGACAAGTTCATTGCAGCAGACAAGCAGTACTTGGGCAGTTTTGTGCGATTTGTAGTGGCTGTAGGTCTGCTTTCGCCTGTGCAAGCTGCCCGGTCTCTCCACAAAAATGAAAAGCAATCGACGATGCATGTTGCTAACCGATAGTCCTCAAAATGCAAGGTAGTGTTCTTCGAATTACGTCTATTGCCAGTCAAAACACCAGATATTTCCTGAAAAAGTGAAGAACAGCCGACACTATAGTACAGAAGATCCTACTCACTAGAGCTGCGGTAATACTGAAGCGGAAACTGTGGTCACTAAGCAGCAGCCCTGAATGCAGCCTCATATCTGCCGGCAGAACCTGACGTTGGAAGGTAATAAAACGTCACTTCTGCTCAGCAATTGCTTCCAGAGCCCTCACCAATTCACCAAGCACATCCTTTGACAGCCCTGTAAAAAAATTCACAAATGATTACGATACTCTCTAACCCTAAATTTGAGTGCAGTTCTATGCGTGTTTTCATTTTGCATTATATTGGCTGGCGCAGACAATCTATCTCGTGCGGCGCTTTGCAAACAGAGCGAATTGTAGCGCGACTACCTCGCTAATCTGGCGATCGCGAGAGGCAGCATGTGGGCGACGGGTCGGCGCGATTCACAGTTGCCGCCGCAGACAGACCTCCAAGACGACGCGAGCTATTCTAGTGCCATCTAGTAGCCATCGTCACCGCACTACGCTTCTCACGCGTTCGCCATACTCTCCTCCACCGCTTTCCGCCTCATGGTTCCGCTGCATACTCCTCTGCTTTCCCCCTCTTGTCTTTCCTCTCACGCTGAGCTGAACGTTTGCTCTTTCATTCTTCACTACACCGATTCACTCGGTTGTACCGACATTCGCCGCAGGAACGGGCGCTTAAGAGCTGCGCTCTAAAACTTTAAAGGGCAACTCCAACTGTTTTTAAGAATGTTAGGATATTATTATTTTCAAATGTAATTGAAAGTCCTGTCACTGGTGAGGGGGCTCAATTTGCTTAGAAACTCGCCAATAATCTAAAATACACAAACGAATGGTGTGCCGAAACCGAAACGGGTGGTTGCTTCGTGTGTCGTCAACAATGACTCGGTGACGGCAGAGCCTTCACAAGCGCAATGTAAAACTCGCAGAACGCATGGTAAGCACTCAGTACACGCGGTGCTAACGCAAAAAAAAAGCGAATTGACGGTGTCTTCCGACAACACGGGGAGCTTATCTAGTTCTTTCTAACTAGACAGCGACGATATGAGCGCTGAAGGATCACCGTTTACTTTTCATCCACCGCCGCGCGAAGCATCTCAGGCACCCCAAGTTCAACGCATTGAGATGCCGCAAGACGAAGCGTAAGCACCGCTTATCACATTTGTGTTTCTCTTTTTCACCTGAGTATTTGAAATAATGACTGCTGTCGCTTCAATATATACAAATGCACGTGTGGTGAATGCCTAACCGCCTGCAGAGACGAACTCTTATGCTGCCGGGGCATCCCTGTCACTGTTACAATGATAGATGGCATTAGTTGCATTTGTCAGTACCGGATGTTCCCCCTGATGTTTTGACGGCAAGCTGCTCGAGGTGAACAGGCGCCAGCTACATTTTTATAACCCCACGTATCCAGAAGGCGTTGATCGAAACAGGTTAGTGAACCTTGTGTTCTTTCTTTTTTTGTTGTTATGTACTCGAGTGACAAACTCTGACGAGCATAACGCACTCACAAGCAAGGAAATTTGAGCACACGTATGCCACCTGGCACGCGGGAAGCCTCTAGCGCCATTGATTCAATGCAATTTCAACTTGATCCAGATCTAGTGTTGCCACATATGATCGTTCATGTGCACATTTCGACAAATTTCTGTCAGTCGCGTTCAAGATTCACGCATGCGCTCGCAAAAAATTGAATCCACCTCAAGCGTGATCAAAGAGCACCATGCGAACACCAGTACTAGAGATAGCTGTGCTTGCTTTTGGAAACGCAAGGTAATGCATTTTCGCCTCTCACAGTATCGGTGTCTTGACATGTGCTGCCTTTGCAGATATATATATATGTATATATATGTATGTATATATATATATATATATATATATATAAGAGATTCAAGGAAAAGTTCTGTAGGTCCGGTGCATAGGCACGCAACTATGCATCAGATAGTTGCCAGGTAGAGATTGCCCTGGAAATTTACATAATTTCAACATCAGAAACATGACATGTGTGAATACACTCAGGTTAACTGCATCAAGCAAGAACTTTGGATATCTATGGAAAAGAAGGTGCAAACTCTGCATTGGCTTCCTTTCTTGTGCTTATCTCTCATATGTGATGTCTGATCTGCTGCCTACAAATTCAAGTTGCTGAAGTACATAGGATACATATTATTCAGGTGGTGGGTATGGAGCCGTCTGGGTCGAGGGAATCGTCAGCCACTGCCTGGCTGTGTTCTTCGGCAAATAAGGAATGCATTGCCTTCTGCAGCTTACGAGACATTTTCTTGGGTATCGGTGGGTAACTTCAATGCGGTTAGGCCAAGGAGAAAATTGAGTGCCTAAAGGTAAATGGTACACAGTGTGGCTAGCTAACACGCGTTAAGAGGTAAGTGCTAGGGAGTGAACTGCCTAGAGTCCTGAAAGTTCACACCCACTAGAGAAAGTGCCTGTATTTCTCCTATGAGGCACTGCAGTCCTGCATAAGCAGTCAGGCAGGAAATGTAGTGAGAGTCCCAAGCATGGCTTAATTTTAATGTTTATAATAACTTGCATTGCATTCCACCTCACATAAAGAATAAATTGGCATCATACTAAGCTCACGTACTACAACATGAGGTTGTGCAATTCGCTTCAATATACTTGTGCGAAAAAAATAGAATGCGAATCGACAGAAATAAGATATAACATACATTCTGGCTGCTAAATACTTTGAAAAGTAATTTGAATTGAAGAAAAGTAAATAATTCACATTACTCATCCTTCTGGGGCTCATGCCACTTCATTATATTGGAAATGTTTCAATACCATGCTTCAACTTCAAGGATCTTTAAAGCTGCATTCTCCAGCATAGGATAATTGTGTGAGGGGGGATTACAAAGATTAGGCAATGTCAGGATCATGAGTAACTGATTATAAACGCTTATTGCCTGTTACTACCTATCACTAAAATGCAAGAACATCATTATACGATATTTAATGACGCGTTAGCAACTAGAAAATATGATGGTTACTTCGGCCCTAAAATGAGCAGAATCACAAATGTTGACGATGTGGTCGAGAAGGCCATTCCAATGAATAATAGCCTGCGGCAAGGCCATCCATTATATGCTACTGCATTGGAAGCTTAAGTATCGTGGATTATTAAGGAGTATTGCAAATTTTTCGATTTCTTTCTTTTTATTGTGTGGTTTGATTGTCTTTCTTGTGGTGTTTATTCGCCTTCTACGGCTATTAATTTTACCCTCGCCATACAGCATTTTGTACACAGCGTCATTTATTCTCAACAACTAGTCTTCACTTTAAGGCTTGTGGCCATGCATTCACTTTACGTTAAAACAGCGAAAATGATTAGCACAGCGATGGTAGTGATAGAACAAGTTCTCAAACATATACTTGGTCGAAAAAAGGGCGCAGCAATTTACCACATAAACTCATGATGGCTGGTAAAGCAACTACTTTGCTGCATGAACGCGAAAAAAAAATGAGGCGCTCGATTTTAGTTCATCACAGCAATATAAAGCATACAATAAACGAGCTACTCTTGAAAATAAATGAAGAGATAACTTGGCGCACATTGGAGCTGAACCTGCTGCCTCCGCATTTGCGTATGTGTTCTACCAATTGAGCTGCGGTGACAGCCATCCCTCGGGCTATTTTCTTGAATATTTCTGTATGCCTACAACGGTCATGGACTGTTAGCCAGTGCACTTTTGGCCATGGTGGCTGTGTTTTCTTTATTACCCTGTTATTGTATGCTTCCTTCAGACATTTGCAACTGTGTTAGTTCAAAGGCGCTCGCGTGGCAGGGGTATCAGTGATATCATAAGCTAACAAACACTGGCACCAAGTACAACACAGGGGAAATTACTTGTGCTTAATGAATGAAAATAAAGAAACGATAAATAAATGGAAATGAAAGTGGATGAAAAAACAACTTGCCGCAGGTGCGGAACGATGCCACAACCTTCGCATTTCGCGTGCGGTGCTCTACCAATTGAGCTACCGCGGCGCCGTTTCCCCATCCACTTTCTTGCGTATCTATGTTGCCTAGTAGAACCCTGGGAGTGTTAGCCAGCGCCACCACTAACAGACCTTGGAGGTGGATGTGGAACATCCTTTCTGCCGCAGGCGTCACAAGAACGCTATCTTTTTGGGCGAAGGCAACTGGTCAATGAACCCACACATGCTATCTGATGGCGTCAATGTTGCCAGATTTGGGGCTGTCATGTAATAAACGAGAAGAAATGGGGTTAACCGAGGGGCCCAATATTTATTAGTCACATCATAAGAAGTCAACAAACACTAACACCAAGGACAACGTGGGGGAAATTACTTGTGCTTAATAAATGAAAATAAAGAAAAAAAAATTAACGGAAAAGAAAGTGGATGAAAAAACAACTTCCCGCAGGTGGTGCACAATCCCACATCCTTCGCATTTCGTGTGCGATGCTCTACCAATTGAGCTACCGCGGCGCCGTTTCCCCATCCACTTTCTTTGGCATTTATGTGTCCTAGTAGCACCCTGGGAGTGTTAGCCAGCGCCACCACTCACAGACCTTGGCGGCGGATGATCCTTTCTGCCGCTGGCATCACGAGAACGAGTATGAGTGAGACAATTATGAACCCACTGCTCTTAACATCAGTTTCATTGCCCTTAAAATGACTATGAAGGAAAAAAATGTTCACCCATCACTGCTTGCATTTTATGAATAGCTATGTTGCCTGGTTTTCTACACTATCTTTTGGAAATGTGGTACATCTGATACTTCTTTCAACTTTGTAAGAAACGTACTGATTCCATTTCCTCTCAACGTCAATTTTTAGCTCTGCAGTTTATTCTGTACTTAGATGAGTAATGGTAAGAGTGTGTGTGTGTGTGTACACAGAAGTGTGTACACTTCTGTCGAAAGCTTTAAGAATGTGATGTACAGGAATACGAAACCATTTTTAACACCACTAGTTGATTGCTGGCAAGTTGCTTGTGTGCATAAGGAACCGGCCTAGGTAGACTGAAAATTGACACTTTCTACAATGTTCATGCAGTGGCTCCTCAATTGACATAGAGCTCAGTACGGCAGCGGCTGCAAGACACGTGTAGCAGTGTGCTGATGTCATGTTGAGCTATGCATCGGGCAACAGCTGCTCAAAGGCTCACTAAAAAAATGCAACTTACCATAGTACCTACCTAGTCCAGAACAAGGTTCTTGGGTATGCTATAATCATGGAAACAGTTGGGGGAACATAAGACCAAAATAATAAAGAGAAATGCGACCAAAGAGGAAACAGTGGCATTGGTACCATACTCATCCCCTGCAAAGGCAGACATTTGGCGGGCCCTGTTATGGGCCGTTTTTGGCTGGTTCGGCGTTATTACAGTATTCCAGCAGGGTCTTACGGCTTCCTGACTTCCCATTGCTGCGGAGCAAACCATGAAGACTGCTTCCTCCTCGACTCATCTTTTATTGGCCTTCGGCCATACGTCATAAAAAGGGTATCATGATGCTGCCGTACGCAATCTTATTCAGCTGCAGAGAAGGATGGCGCCTTCTCAATGCAACCCCTCACATGGCGGATGAAGATGGGCACAAAGTCTGAAACAAAGATATCACGCCATTGCATTTAACAATTCTCCTAGTCACTCCTTGCAATTCTCATAAGCTGAATATGTCTCTTCTCAGCTTCTGACTTCCTACATTCAAAAACAAGACATCCTACTGGTGCGGAATATAAGGCGGATTGCATATTCACCTCTGACTGCTTATAGGTTTCTGGAGTGTATGTGGTAAACCGGCAATATGCAGGAAGTACAGTATAGGGCTATTAATCATAAAATTGCTATGACTCATTTCTGACTGCAGATTAAGCAATACAGCAATACTGAAACATCAAGGGTTGTTGAACAGAAGCGCGTTTTTTTTTTTGTAGCTGCCTGATAATAAAAAAGTTTTATTAACACTACCTACTTTAACTTGACTTCTCTTTCACTAGTACCATGGTCCATTCTTTTTACCTCGAGAAAATTTCTGTGACATTCGTCGAACCCTGTTCAAATCTGCCAGCATAGCCCTGTTGCTATTCCCATTGTAATGAAGAGCAGCAATTCGTCTTCTGCGAAAAAAATGGAATTCCAGAATAAACCCTTCAACCTTGTATACTGAATCTGAATAAAGTCATGGTACTTGCGTAGAAAAAAGGAGACTGGCGCACTACAGGTTGGTCTGTACGGCATCTTTGAAATTTTTAACTTTTGCAAGCACCAAGCTGCCGACACTTCACGTTTTATTCAAATACAAAATGTGGCGGAAAACCTACGCAAACCACTTCATTTGTAGAAAGCACGGGTGAGGACTGCTTTCTAAGTCACATGAGCACGAACATGCAGTACTGTCCAACTTAGATGTGCCGATGTTTCGGCTGCACCATACAAAGCCATGCTTGCACCACATGCTATTTTTAAAGGTTACCTACATTTACCCAGCCTTGGCGTGCAGCTACGGGTACGCCGACGGTGAAGGTCCGACTACTGACCATAGAAATGGGCGATATAGCTAAAAAAATCATTCTTTTGCCTCTTTTTGTAGTTGGTAGTAGGTGGTTAGATGTTTGCCGTAGCGAACAAAGAGATATGTGTTCCATTTGGGTCCTGCGAGCAAAAGGGCCCAGAAGGTTGGTGCTGCGTTATGCCACCAGCTCGAGCTCTTTATGGCAATGTCAATAACAAAGATATTATCCATCTGAGTCATTATGGCTCCACCACAAAGAGGGATAACCATTGTTTATTGACGGTACCATAAAGCTCGACTTTCTACTTTATTTCATGGTGCTCACTGTTGTCCACTTCAGGGTTCCTGTGCGACTAAATAAGTCTACGTTCTTTGTTTTCGCTTATTTTTTTCGCTTATTATTATTTTATGTATTGTTATACATTAAATCTGCAGTAGCACGCCAAACCTTGTGCTCCGCTAACCTCCCCTTCCATCGCTAAAATTTCTCTCCCCAGGGCGTATCTAATTTCAGTACTGGTTAGTACCGTGTCTTTCTTGCGATGCATTCTTGGAGTAACCAAGAATGTACACGATGGGTGGACTATGCGATGTGAATAAAGTACGATGGTAGTGCGTGTTCAAGAAACGATTGCCGTAGGTTAGCAATCTGGTGTAAGGCAGGTCGAACAATCTGAACAGGTCAGCACACAGGACATCAATAAAAAATATATCATTCTCTTCACTACTGTAAACATCAATCCTGAACTCCATAGGAATATCACCAAGAAAAAAGTACATGCATAACATAGAGTTAACTTTGGGCACATCACAAAAAAACGGGTGGCTTTAACAATTCTTGAGCTTACATCATGAAGACGCAAGGAAATGACAACTAGTATGTTCTGTTACCTTGCCAGCATGCCTTCTTAGCTGAATCTACTACTCTTTGTGGCAAAATGGATGAGCGAGCTGTGCAATGCATCGAGTCCAAAAGTCTGTGCGGTTGCTGATCCATTTGGCAAATCTCTGAGAAGCCACGTGTCAGCCAGAACTTGCCTTAGCCTTTGATCCTAAGAGCAACAGTATTTGTATCAGTGCATGCTATCACCAGCGCAGGTTCATAAAAAGCCTGTGAGCTGTAAATGCCTTAGATGACACCATATACCATAACTGTTACAGAAAAAGTATAAAGAAGTGAAAACTGTTCAGACACTACCTTCTAGCAACCAGTGACGGTCTGGCAATGATGCATGAAAGCACAAGAGATACAGCGGGTCGAGTTGCTCATGAACATTCACCATGTGAGGAAGGATTGAGAGCTACCTTGCTAGAAACAACTTCTTGTCACTATTGCTTTTGACTACGCATTAATATAAATGCCAGATGGTGGTCCTCCTCCACCCACGCATAATTTATTGTTGGTTTGTGCGGCCAAGAGCGTAAGTCTTCTTCTTTAAACCTATTAAAAGAAGGCCTACATTTCAATATGAAGTTTCATTTCAATTCAGCAGCACATAATGGCCGGAAACCTTTATGCATTTTGAAATTATGCACACTGTACTAAGAACATCTGACGACTTTCAGCTTGTCTTTTTACAATGTGCCACAAGTCAAGCAGCTGTCTTATATTGGGGCGGTGCTTTTTCATAAAGGCCTCGATCTAGGAGTGAATGTCAGTCAGAAGCGATGAGGTGAGCACATCCTCCTGGATTGTGTTTGCGAGGCCTCACTCTAAAGCTTCTTTCTCCATTTTATTGCTGCATGACACTTCACTGGGCTGGAGGAAAGTTGAAAGTTATTTAAATATACAGCAGCAGCTAAACAAAGTACATCCAGTGGGTGTGATTACCTTGTGCATTCCGTTTCATGCACTTTAGCATCGCATAGCTTGAGGGCTTCCTTGATAATTTTGCTATGCACAATAATGTGTAAAGGAACGTCTAATGAGCAGACTACTGAAGTTCTGAAAGGTTTTAGTACTGTCTGATATGAACCCAAATAGATTAGGGCATGGAACTCAGGCAGCTGTTCCATAGCATGACTATTTTGCCATTCTGGTCGCTATAAACCTGTATCGATTTTGCCTAGCTTTTACTGATGCCAATGCTGAAATTGTGTAAGATACAAATGATAAAAAAGTAATATGTCATAAGCACGGTAATCTCTTACTTTTGTTGCCTCTGTGTTACTGTACTGCAACTTTGAGGCCATGCTGCCCCAAGCTGCATGCACCTCAACTATTCAGAAGGCCTTACCTTGCAAATGCACCATTTAGTCATTCATTTTCAATAGCAGTTTATTAGGGTTTCCTTTGCTTTTTTGCCAGGTGCTGAGTACGGTGGCGTAAAACCATAAATGGCTTACAAATGTATCCGAGCTGAAAACACTGGATATCGTTGTCTCATTTAAAAAGGTTTTGAATAAATGTAAGCACACAATGAGTATACCCACATTTCATCTGAATAAATTATTTAAGAAAACATTATTCCACCTTCACAAGTTCCATGTACAGGGCTTTGTTCACGGTAGTGTAAAATAAAGTATATGTACCAAAGTTAGCAGAATGACCGGGTGTGTCACACCTGCCATCCCCTGCCAGGGAAAGTGGCTGGTGTTTCACCTGGACAAGAACGCCCCTTTAATATGACATCCATGCCTAAAACGGAAGCACAAAGCATTAGCCCTAACTGAAATACTGTATCAAATTTCAAGAATCTATAATAGGGGATTGCCTTATTGTAATTTTTCTTGGCAAGCCATTTTGGTGCCATCAAAGTGACTATGTACTTCCATGTAGGTAATTAGTGCCGTATAATTACAATTTTGTGAAACGCTGCTGCTGTTACTCCTCAAAACAGGTAATGTGTGTGCATGGCAATGTGTTGAAACATCCCTATAAACATTATATGCCATGTGACCAAATTATAAAAAAGCGACTGTGAACATTTCTTTTTTTTAATGTTCCAGTTGTGTTTGCACAAGCACTGACTCCATTAAACACAAGTTTAGCTGTGATACACTTCTCCACAGCTGTTACTTGTCATTTTAATAACATATTTACGAGTACAAAGCTGCTGTACGACTAAGACAAGGTAGCACCTCCGGTACTGAAAGTACTGGGTTTGTTGTATTGATTGTACTCCTATCACAGAAAAGAGCCGGGTAGCTTTCGTTGGGCTGCTACCAGTGAACAGGATCGCACAGCTTAGGAGTACATTGACAAGGGGCTTGCCGGTGGTCACGGGTTGGCTGCACCACTTTATCATATCGGGCTTGCTGCATGTTGTGGTTGCACAAATCAATGTTCCACTGGATACATTCTCGACAGCGGTCTCTAATCCTCCGCCAACTTTGCACTTTTTGAAGAGCTGAATGAGGCAAGAGTGCAAAAATCTGTATTTTTTTTCTCCTGCCCAGGCTTCTGTAGGCGCTTCTGGTGCTGCTGGCATATGGAGACAAAAGTGAAAGCATGGAATGTATTTTTACATTGAATACAGTTTCAAAGAGGTAGCTGCTGGTAAATGATAGATATGAAAGATCAAGTTGCTATCGACGTGTTTAGCACTTTCACAAGCTGCCCAAGTAGCAAATGAGGCCATTTCTATCCACTTTCATTCTTATAAGCCTTTAAAAAACTATTGTAAACTTACTCAGCACCATCGTCATTTCCAGTGCATCACACACATATATCATGATTCATTTACATAGTACCTGTGAAATGTCAGAAAGGGCGTTAGTCAAAGGAGGGAACTGATATGCGCTTTTTCACTATCAGGTGATTACTATGAACATTATAAAAAGGCAAATAGCTTGCTTTTACTCCACTTTTGCAGTAATTTTGAAGCATTACAGGACAAGTAAAATCACATGACGATATGCTTCTTCACGTATGCAGTAGGAGACTTGTTCTTTGTAATGGCAGTTCTGTGAGGCACGTCAGATCGAAATCACTGCTTTCCTAAGGGCTGTGTCAAGGATCATTAGTAATCTTGGCTTACAGCATTACATTATGTGGTGTGATCTGTACATGTGCACGCTGAGCACAGTGCCATGTAACACAAACCTGCCATGCAGCTACACCTAAACATTTATCTGCTAAAGTGTGCATACAAATTCATAAGAACTACAACAGGCATATCTTACTTTTCATCGACGTCTGATTCAGCAGAGCCCCACAGGTCATCACGAAGATACCCGGCCTGAAGAAAAAAATAAGAAATTATGTAAACAACTATGTTTTAAAAGCTTTTTTTTAAAATTTCAATCTTGCACAATGCGTCACTGTCGTTTCCTACTTGTTTGCATCGAGAAGTGGCGCATTGACGTTTTGTTTAGTTGTAAAGCAGAGATGTTGCTCTTGAGGTGACTCGGAGTCATCTGCTTTCATGTCACCTGTTTGAACGCCGCTGGCCTGAACAAATATTAGGTTGACCTTATTAGGTTCTATTTGGTGCCCACAATGCAGGAAGAAAACTGCACCCGGACGCCCCAATGTTTCGGGCACTGGCACTGTTGCGGATGAACTTTCGCGTTGCGTTGATGTAACGATCAGCAGCCTTCCATGTAGTTTCTCAATCTATCTTAAAGATACAAACCATTTTTTGTTGGACATCGACGACCTCTTCATACCATAAATTCCGTGCACGGGACACTAGATGTGGTTTAACTTTATACAAACATCCGTTATAGTGATGGCATTCAGGCAGTTGTTCAAGCATATGACAGACCGTCTGATCAAAAAAAAGCGTTGGTAGTGACACACTGTCTTCATTACTGAAGTTAATTTTACAACTCAATAACTTTGAACTTGACGGTTCGCATTACCTTCAAATAAGCGACACATCAGTGGGAACTCGCATTGGACGTAATTATCCTAACATCTTCATGTCGGTTCTGGAGAATGACTTTCATAGCAAGGGCAAACTAAAGCCTCTTTATTAAAAGCGGTTTATAGATGGCATTTTCCTAATCTGTGCTCATGGAGAAAATAAACTATTATCTTTTCTAGCTGATTTTAATACTGTTCCCGCATCCATTTCTTTTTCACAAGAGTACTCTCGCTTCGTTTAGTCGTTTGCTTACTCGTTCGTTCAACTTCTAGCTCGTTCGACCCCCATGTCTCTGAGACACACGTGATAAGACAACAAATGGTGCCTCAATATGAACGAATGCATCATTTAACTTACTGCAATTTCGGCCGCGTCATAACGCGGCAATTCTTTGCGCGGTCACCACTTCACTAAAGTCATATCTCGCAAATGTTATTTATGAGAGAGCGCAACCATCATCAATGCATGCACCTTAGTGCAATTCGGTGCGCGACAAGTACGTCACTTCGCGAACCGACGAGATAACGCAGGATAAAATGTTATTCGTGATGAGTCACTAACCTGAAAAAACAATGCACTTGTTTGAGCCTCAATATAGCGCTCTTCCCGCATTCCCGCTTCGCGAACGAATACTAAAACAAACTCATTTCATATTCTGTATACGTAGAATGCCGACTAGATGATCGGCCGTGCGTATTTCTGTCGACTTTGAGGCACGAGAAACATAATAGCACAAGCGCCCGCCTCTGAACCTTTGGCGATGGCATATAAGATTAGCAAGCACGCACGCTGGCTGCACTGTAACTTGTAGTATTGTTTCAAACCTTCAGAGCAGCGTTCGTTCCTGCCCTCTGACGTCCTTTGTACGTCACAGCCGTTGTATCACCTACACTACCTGTAAACTTGATGTAGTGATGCATGCCTCTTTGTTAGACGATTTTTAACTATAAATCAAAAAATTGTAAACTTTTTTTCACAATTCCCGATGGCAGCGCATGCGTAATAACGTTTCTAGTGGTTTGTTTTTGGAAATATACTTGCAAGCGAGCGTCTTTCCTGTCCCCGTCTCCTTTTTTTTCGCAACGCTTCTGCGCTCCCCTTCGCAAGTCATCTAAGCTGGCAGACAAATCTAACCCCAGTAAAACGGGTTCATGGTTGAGTTGGTCACTCATTGCAGGCATAACAGCAGCGCCGAAAACGCACACACAAAAGAAAGGAACACTGACAGACAGCGATTGCAGCGACTGTCCGTGTCTGTCAGTGTTCCTTTCTTTTGTGTGTGTGTTTTTTTTTGCCTGCAAATCTAACCCCACTTCACCACATAGTCGTTTATCACCTCCTCAGCAGAGACGAGTACTGCAAGCACCTGTCAAACAAACATGTCCCGTGGTCGTGAGCAGGGGAATATGCGTAAAACTTCCCTTCGAACTACCTTTAGCCACATCAGAAAAGCCGATCTATCGCGGACAGGCATGTCGGATGTCTCTCCTTCGTGAACTCTCAAATATCCCTGCTTTCCGCTTGGCAGCCAGGACGTGATAAAATGGGGTGTCACTGCCCTTCCCTCGCACGATTTCGCACGCAAACTAACACGGAAAAGTGACGCGACCCGTCTGGACGAGACAGACCGGTGTGTATGAAAATTCAGTCCTGACTGTATAAAACGGGCAGACCGGCTTCACCGCAGACACGCTTGGACAGATGAGGTTCACGTGTAAGCGACCAAGGCTACCGGAAATGGCAGCGAATCACTTCTATTGTGAGTCTTAATAATCATAACTCAGAGATAAAGTTCGAGCGGAGGGAGCGGGTGGGCACGTAAATCTTTTGGATCGAATACCACTGTCATGTACAATGTGATGATAAATCTGAAGCCCTCAGTTATGCATGGTAAATATTTCTTAGTTAATTCGTGTAGCAGTGAGCGCTACTAACTAGTTAAGCACCGGTGTAAGAGCGATGGATCGAAATGTTGTAGACTTGAAGTTAAGAGACAGGAAAAGCGCGATAGCCGAAATTCTAATTTGCATTGGGAAAACAAAATGGGGCTAAGCAAGTGATACGTAATGGGCAGGACATATAGCCGGTGGACCATTAGGGTTACAGAATCGGTGCCAAAGGTAGCGAAGCGCACTCGAGGAGGGTAGAAAATCTGGGGGGAGAGATGAAACTAGAGAAATTCGCAGGTGCAGGTTGGAATCCGTTCAGCTAGCGCAACGCAGGGGTAATTGGAGATAGCTAGAAGAGGCTTTCGTCCTGCAATGGACTCAAATACACGCTGATAACGGTACTTCTCAGTGCCATATAGGGCATATCTGTATCCGAAGCCCCACACAGGCGCGAACTTATGGACAACGCCAGGTTCTTCGGCGTTAATTGATAGTGCCCCTGTGCGGCAGCTCGTTGTCGCGGTCGCGGCAGCTAGAAAATGTCTTTGTGTCTGAGGTTACGCGTAACAGAATTCTCTTTTCTCGTATGTTCCAATTATAATGGCCCTACTTTATGAATTGTATTACGCATTTTACTTTAAGCAATTCCATTACTTCAAAAGCACAGCTGCACTAGGCGGTGGGCCTAAAAGAATGAGGATGCAGGGTGCGTGCGCGTGTGTTGAACATGTGCACGCTATGTATCTGTCCTAAATACGCGAGCGCTCTGCCCTTTGCATCTGTCGCACAGCGTATACTGCGGCCGTAATCTAGATTGTGGGTAACACTTCCGAAAAGACGGTGCCACCACTTAGCGGCCACACAGACAGACTTCAAGCGGCAGCTGAAAAAGGGCTTTGTCTTTCGGTTTCCCCGTAACTAAATTGCTTTCTCGTATATTCAAATTACAGTCTCAAGCTAACGCGTCTGCCATCTCGTGTTTAAGTCGTCTTTTACACATCTTCTGACACTATTTACTATGGAACGCCCATTCACTTCAATAAGACACTGGCGCCTGGCATAGGGCCTGGAACAATGAGGATGTATGCTGCATTTCCGCACACGCGCGTCCGCACGTGACGTAAGTACGTCCTGTGTGGTGGAGGGGCATGTGTAACGTCACCTAATGTCAATTTCGGTTGCGGTATTTGTCGAACGTCGGCAACAGCCTCACTCTATATCCACTTTCTCAGAGTGGAATGGAGGCGGATTTTTTTAGGCAGTAGCCCGTATTTTTTGTTTATGTGTAAGCATTCTTTAGCCAGCTCCCCAGCCATATCACGCGAAAAGTGCAATTCCTTGTATCTGCACAAAATTACGTAATTTACAAAGTTAAGACATTTAAACGTTATGATAGTCTGAATGAAGATGATTGGTAGCTTTTAAGTGATAAGGGAAGAACTTAAAGCAAAAAAGCTAAAATAAAAAAAACAATACTCATAGAGCTACCTTAGGGCTCCTTAGAAAGTGCACGGGAAAGCTTCATAGTAAGGGTGGGCAAACTGACATTGTCCGGCTGGGTCCATTTGAAATTTGGTTTTGGGGTGAACCTGAAATTTGGGGGTGGACCTACTTAAATTTGGCGGCGGGTCAGCGGGAGATTTTCGGTTGGGCCAATGTCCAGTTGCACGCCGCCGAGTTATGAACACCTCGCGGACAAGCGAACGCGTTGAGACGCTTGGCCCGTTTTCATTGGGCCTTACTGGGGCGTAGTCAGGCGCCAGCAAGAGCTTGCGTGGACAAGGAACGCGCGCATAACACAGTCTTTTGATAGCGAGAGTGACATGACGTCGCGGCGATGCACTCTCCACTCAGGCAACGCCTCACGCGCCACTGCGGCAGCTGGTGTTCGCTTTCGACCGCAATGCTCCGTCGAGGTGCACTTGTGGCCGGCGTTTCGGCTCAATTGGCACGATTGCATTGTAAAGGCCGGATGCGGCGAGATAATGTGCCAATTCTCTACAATAGCCTAACCATTATTTGCCACCGGAAAGACCACGGGTAGACGCGCACGAGCTAGGAAAAGCAAGTAAGGAAAACGAAGCGAAAACGAAGCCGCAGCCGAGCCAAACGATACTTACGCATGCGTAGATAATTCTCATTATCTCTGTGGCTTTATTTTCTCCCGTCGACGCAATCCGCATTAGAGGTCAGCCAGGAGTCTGTACAGCTTCGGCAATGAAAGCAGACGCCGTGGGGCAGCAGCTCCGCCACTGAGGGCGAGAGAGACAAAACGTGTTTATTGAGCAGTTCAGTATATGGGGCTGATCCTTATTCCCAATGTGGCGTCTTGGATCGACCAGCAGTAGTTCATCATGATGTAGGGAGTTGGACAGCAGTGCTCTCCGTAACTAATAACAGCCAGCCAGGCCCGTTCTCTAACGCAGCTGCAGCTACACTGTTCGAGCGAGGCAGTGAACTAGCAAACAGACCCACAGTACTTTCCATGGGTGTGAAAACTCACCTTTCGCAGTCTTGCACGTATCAGTTGCCATGTTGACATATATTGGCGAACAATGTTTTTTTTTCTGTTTGGTGTGCTGGTTTACTTCCTGCTACATTTACATTGAACAACACGAAAAAGAGTTCCCGTAGCTGATAGTTGGTAAGGCATCATTTTAGTTTCTTGGAGCAGTTTTCACTAATGACACAACTCTAGCATAGCCAAGGACACCCAACTGCGCGTCTGTCACCTGCTTATTACTAAAAAAGTCACATGGGCGCGGGATGCTTTACCCTTGTTATGCCTATACTGCCTCTCAAAAAGTTTGCGTGTTGAATGCCACCACACTGTTGAAGAGGAAAGAAGACGAACTGTCACAACAGTCCCATTTTACAGTAAGAAAATTAGTAACAATAATAAACACGTAGCAAGAAAATCGAAAATTCTGGGTATCTCGCGATGTGTACGCTGCGTGCACTTCAGTGCCTCTTTTTTGTGCGTCATCTCTGAAAAATGATGTAGAACGCCTCGTGCGCTAATTGTTCACGTCCTTATATCACGTCCTGAGAAATAATCAGCTGCATTTAAAATGGCTGAGCTGGCGTTATCTACACAGCTCGTACTATTAACCAAGCATTAGGCGCTATAAGACGAGTACTAGACTAACTCTGTTTTGCTTTTTGACTCAATAACACCGACAAAGTATTTTCACATGAGCGCAGATGAAACCAGCACCCGAAGTTCGGCGCTGCAATAAGTTTTACTTCTGGCCTTGAAGCATACAACCATGAATTTTTGTTCGAGACAGTGTTAAAGCAAACGTTACAACACAAGACTGGACAGCATGAAAAAAAAACACACAGTCAGCACCAATTTATTCCAAAAATACTTTTCTAGAGAAACGTATCACATCGTCACAGCCGGTTTATTATGTTGAGGCAAAGCCCGAAAGACCACCCAGGAAAAGCGCAAGAGACGAAGACACAGCGCTTCTGTCTCCTTCTGTCGACCTTCGAGCTCTTTTGCGATTTACCTCAAGTTGTCCAGTAACAACTAGGCCACAAGTAGGTTCTGATCTTTTTTTAAACCAGGCTCAAAAGCAGGAGTATAACCACTTGGAGACACGTGCGCAGTGTAGCATGAGAGCAGCCAAAAGACGGAAGCATCAACTTTCTTTTTTCGGCTAAACCAATTTTCGTGATGTAGTGAAGACAATTGATGCTCTGACGTATTCTCGTGCCAGAGACGCATTATAAGCACACTAAAAAAAAAGGGGTTTTCGGTTCCAGGTTTGTTTACTGATTTCACATGTTTGAGTAAACTGGATAAAAAAAATTAACAAATTAGGTACCGAAGTAAAATGGTTCACGTGGCCTCTTGCCATGATGATCATTGCTATTTCTTGCTTTTTACCGTTAAGGACCAACTGTAAATCATCTTTGTATGCCGTTCGCATCGCCTTCTGTTCTAGTTTCCAACTGTAAAATCGAGATACCACCAACTTCAGCTTTAGGCTTAGCGAGCTGCCCTTGGTTAAATCTCCCGCAGTGGCCGCCCTCCTTGTCCTGTGCTACTCTGCCGCAGTCATCGGCAAGTCGGCTGCTCCAGGAGGCCCATTGAAGCTCCACTACGATGACGTGGATGGTTTCAAGGTGAATAGCAGGGCAGCGATGTCTTTTCTGGTGCTAATATATTTCGCGCTTCGTCAGTGGCCAAAACAACGACCCACCCGTGCAATCAATCGAATCAGCCGGCCGCGCATGCAGGACGGGGAGTGACATGTGGAATCGAGCGGAAGGCATCGCTAAAAGATCGCGGCTCAGCCTTGCAAAAGAACAGTTCCATTTTTTTTTCAGAGAGTCACCAGCTAAGCTTTGACTGGACTCTTTGTCCCGTCCTCGGGAAATTATTCCGCTGAATGGAACCTTTGCCGACGTACAACTCCGGGCGTGCTCGGACTATCGCGCCGTGCTGAAAGGTAATAGTAAAAGGCAGTAAGGATATCGGAAGTCTTTTCGAATATGCGCTAGATACAGTGTAGATAGTTGTAAGGCCATTAATCTGGGAAAGTACTAAAGCCAGTAATTATAGTTAACCGGAGAGTAAGTAACTGATTTCGAAAAGGCAAAATTGTCGGCCTGAGATGTAGCTTCTTTTGGCCTGCTACTGTGCGTTATAGAAGAGGGACGGGAAAGAATGATGATGATGATGATGATGATGATGATGATGATGATGACGACGACGACGACGATGATGATGATGATGATGATGATGATGACGTCCAAACGAATGAAGTACTTATACACAGCTTTGCCACGCTGTGAAATCTCTGAAGCCGGTGCATATTCAGCGCTGATTAACAGTAGTCATCCGCAAGGAGGATTTTCAGGCAACACAAAATACGGGGTAGAATTTCTAATCCACAAGCACCCACTTCCAGATACATTGACTACTACTACAGTATTGTGATGCTATAACACTGCGTCGAAAGAGCGATGTACGATTCAACATCCTGCACAATGCTACAGTTGCCACAGAGTATGCAATCTATTTCATCTCCTGTTTCCCGTGTGGGCTTTTCCATGTTCACTTAATGTTAATGTGATTCCAGAAAATGTATACATCATTCTCAATCAAGCAATTTTTTTTCAATCCTACCAAAACGTCTCCTGTACTATTTGTACAGTCGATATCGTATTTCCCAACTAGCTGTTTTTTAGTCTGTGTTTCACCATGTTCGTACTGAAGCCGCCCATGTCTAAAGTACACTGTGTTTTAACCTTTCGTCATTGCTAATTCAATTTCCTCATAAAACTGTGCTAGATATTCATCACGGGCAATGTCGCATAGGTTGACACTATTTTATTTCTATCTGTTTTTAGCTCTACTACGGAGGCTTCTACTTTGTTGCTAATATTGTAGAGCTGAAAATTGGCAAGTTGTAATCTTCATTATTTAACAAGAGCGAAGAATCAAAGCCCCTTTCTTAAAGAAAGATGGTGGAACGCGAAGCTTTCCCCTAATGCAAACTGAATCAAAGACAAAGTCCAAAGTCAACGACCACGCAACCAACCCAAGAAATACTGAGCGACCCAATTTTATTCATATCTGATTTGATTGCTTGTTTAGGATTGTGTTTTTTGGACGTTGAAGTTTAATGAAGACGGATTTCATTAAGCTGCATAGCCTTTGTTTTAGGCCATGTCGCACTTGATCACACGCACTCACACTTTCAAGGACGACTCCACGCTAGCGCAGTATTGTCTTGTGATCGCCGTGGTAGACGCTCAGTGGCGCTGCCGTCGTAACGTGACACAGCTGCTTGCAAACTTGAGATCAATGCAGGGACGGTGTTGCGTGGTGGGTCTCTGTAGCGTCTTCACTTTCAACGAGTAGCGATCTAGCATGAAACTCTCGATCCATAGGCCGTGTTCTTTCGCCACATCGATGTTAAAGTCATCGCACACGAGGATCGGCGTACTATGTGGCGTTGAGGTCTTCATCGTTTCTGCCAGGAACCTTATCGCGTCACACCGCGATGGGCTCGGTCTGATGTACACGCTCACGATCACAAGACCAGTAGGCACCTCGACTGCACAAGCGTCTCCCACATGGCTTCTGCATGCCGTTGCCGATACACGGGATCCGCCTTACGGGCACGATCGCCCTCGCGCTTACGTTTGCGTACGGCAGCCTCTTCTGCCATGCGCTGCACCCGTGGCCTACCCATGGTGACAGCTGAGAATGCATTGCGTGAAGTGCGTAATGCCATGCAGATATATACACTTCGTCTGGGTAGCGTGACGATCCACCATCTTTCTTTAAGAAAGGGGGCTCAGATTTTGTGCGAGCTGATATTCACGCGCACTTGCTGCCTCAGATAAGCAGGAAAGCTCAGTTAATCGCGACAGGAGTGATATCATGCCTAGCAGACGCAACTTGCGCGTCCAGAGCCCTTTGTGAGCATGCGCTACTCTTGCTGAGCTTCTCTCTTCGCGCCGTTATCAGGCACTGACCAGCTGGCCAGTCGACGCTGGCACTGTACTGCGAATGTAAACTGGTGTTCCACGCAGATGTCTAAGTTGGCTTTTCTGCAATGCGTTTTCGGCTGTCACGGACGAATCAGTGAGACATAGAAAGTGTCGCCTTAGAACGAGGAAATTGATGTTTCAATGTCCGAAGTGCTGTGTATGTAATGTTACGTGCCGCACCATCTCCGCCAATGGGGAGACGACGAGGTTCGTTCTACCGTCTCGAGTTTACTGCGGGCTTCCGAGGCAGGGCATCGCTTCCCATGGGGAATGCAGACGACGGCGGTTGTGTTGCGGTCGCACCGTAGCGGAGCTGGCTTCGTTCTCCACCCGTTGGGCCCCGCGTGCTCCCGTAGCTGGCGGAAGCAAGAGAACGCTCAAAGGCTACGATGCCTGCAGTAAGTTAAACGGAACAATAACGATGACTAACCACTGCCCGCTGCACCGATGGTTCACATGTACTTATACTTTTGTGTATATGAAGCCTATAAATTTGCATTTTCTCTGCCTGTGTTATGTCAGGTATTCCAGAGCTTCCCCAATCCTGTGGCTATCATAGACTCGAATGACGACACCTATTTTGATTGCTGGACAGTGAATCGTACGGAAATTGACAATGAGACACAAACAGCGGCGTATGAATCTCTTCATCCGACGGTTGGGTATGTTGCTTTCGCTGATGCGCTTCAACATTATCTACGTTAGTGACTACATATTTTTTTAATTCCTTGTAAAGTGGCATGAAGACTGTGCTCTATCATCCTCAAAACCGCTAGCAGCTTAGAAGCATAATCATTTTTCAAGCCAGTTATTTTTACTAAATTGCAGGTTCCAAACGCAAACGGTAACTTCAGTTTAAGTACAACAGGCACGGGCTGAAGACACCATCTGTATGTTTGGGGTCAAAATAGCCGGGTTCCTCCTTATGTTTTTTGGCGTAAAAACCGCCATTTCATGCCAAGCACAGATTCGAATGTGCACATCCTGCGGTATAGGCTGGCACGTTAATGCTATACGCCCGGTTTTCTTCCTAACTAGTAATATTCAAAACGTAGCTCACGATTAGTTTCTGTTGGTTGTGACGACCAAATGGTTCAAATCAAACTATTGTCAATTTTCATAAATGTCTATGACAGGATTATGCCTAAACGACTTCCATAGAGCTCCGATTGCATTAGGCTTGAAATCTGAAGCAAAGTGTGAAACCGGACTAGTTGGTTTTTCATGATGGCATAACCAGCGCCAGAGTTGACACGGAACACAAAAAGAAGCGACAAGGAGAAGCGCTCTCCTGGACGCTTCGTTTTGTGTTCCATGTCAACTCTCACGCTGCTTATGTCATTTTGAAATCTGAGATGATGCAATTGTTTCCGTGTTATCTTGAAAAGGAAATTAAGACAATGTTTATTATGATGTTCAAGGAGTTCCACAAACCACAAGGAGAGCAGAAGGTGTATGCCACTCATGAAAATTCCGCTCTCTTATCGTAATATAAATCGGAATGTCTTAAGGGTAACTGTGGATTTTATAAGAACAATGAGCTAATTAATGGCAACAATCATAGCTTTATATGTTTCAAGAGCTCAAGTATATGCGAAAAATATTTGGCACGTAATCCCGCCAAAATATTAGCTACATTACCGCAAATCAATACGCAAAAGTTTGCAATGTACTTCCATTTGAGAAATAAGATCGTTCATCTCTAACAAATAGCTCTAATACGAAGCACGGATCCCGAGAGCTTCTAAAAGAGAGTTCAAGGCACTAAACACCATCAGCGCAATTAGTGCAAAACCTATCAGCATCGAAGCGCCTATATCGCCCAATTCCAATTCTTTCTAAATTCTCAGAGTGAAAATCCAAAGGAATGCGTAATTTCCCAGAAAAGCGTTTTCAAATAGAAGGCTTCGCAAAGCACATCTTTACCTTGTTTTACTACCAAACTCCTGACTTCATAGTAAATTAGTCACATTAAAATAACTTTATTGAGATGCGGGTTACCGAACTCTGCTGCATCCCCCAAGAGTGTCGCCGAGAGTCCTTTGAACACGTAGACAAGATTTAATATCTCTTCCAGTCAGGTTAGGCCATTTCTGGCCAGCTCGACGTTCTTACCGCGTGCATTACATGATTGCTATTCTGAGCATAGTCAAGATAGATCAGGTAGTGTTAAATGGGGTCTGTAACTTCTTAATTTGGAAGCAGTACGGCTCCGGCTACTTGATTGCACTGTTATGCAAAAACTAATTTTACTTTAAGAAGAATAGAAAGCTTAAATATTCATAATAAAACGGGCACTTCTACACGGACAAACACTAACACGTACGAGAGTAAACGAAAGAAAAGACAAAACGTCAACACCAATGGTAATTCCCTGCAGAAAATTGACCCTTGTATTTCGAGCGACCGCGCGTGCGCATTAAAAACAAAAAAAAAAAGATTTCACTGCTCTGGAAGCTATTGTTTATACGCCGCTAACTGGCCATGGTCCAACTATCGTACCAATTTACACTGAATGATAGCGCAAGGCCTTTAGAATGAAGAGCATCTGTTGACTTTGCCAACATATAGGGGGCACTCCACCAACAGGCTGTATATTGTCAAATTCGCCATTTTCAAAGTTTCGATTGGCTCACAGGGCTGCTACAGTATCTGTGATTGGCTCAAAATTCCAACGTGGTAGAGTTCGAAGTCGTCCTCAGTAGCACCACGGCTCGAGCCATTCCACTTCACGGCCAGCATACGGCCAACGCTAACCCCCAGAGTGGTCCCACAAATTATAGTGCAACTTCATTTTTTTAGTGTAGGAGGAGTATTGTGGTGTCCTTCGAGCACTGTATTCAAAATTTAAATAATCTATATATAATAACCACACCCGTTGTTCATTTTTATTTTATTGCTTCTGTGCAGAAAAACCATAATCTTTTATGTCAAAGCTGGAAAGAACTCTCCGAAGTACACGTTTACAGTTGATGACGGTGAGTTGAGTTTCACGGAATATAAGAAAACGTGCACTTGTGGTGTTTATGTCATGCAAGGAACTTTCCTAACTGAATTTTAGGAGTGGTGCGAGCAGAACCATTGTGGAATGAGCAAATTAAGCATAATAATCAATCGCAGAAATGCTTTTCAAGTAGGAAAGACTATTAATTTTAGTGAACTGCACCTCCTCTCGAAGTAGTCCATACTTGTTTTTGTTAAAGGTCTTGCTACAGGTAAAAAAAAACAGAGTAATCCATTGGAGAAATGCCGTTTAAGCTGGAAAAATGGTTAATTTTTGTTAACTGCACCTTCTGGCCGATGTACTCTATAGTTGTTTTTGTTAAAGTTCTTACTACAGGTTAAAAAAATGACTGATCTAAAATTTGGCATTCTGCGCAGTAGCGTCCCCTTTTTCCAGTAGTGATCAGAGCAGCGTATCGGCTAGCAATGTTATATAAAGCCGCCACATGGAATGCCTGAATCTCACTTGCTTTCATCAACGTGGAATTTATTGTTCTGATAGTGCCACTGCAAAAAAAAAATATTTTACGTCAAAAGAAAATCCTAATTCACATCGAACTAGGAATCAGGAAAACATTCCTATTACAGAACCTAGTCAGTTTGCTTCGCAAAATAACACGTTAACCAATCAAATGACCCTATGAGCAAACAAAAAAGGACAAATCGAGAATATAACGTTAAACGTATTGATGTACGATCCGTGGTTCTCTTCTCTTCGTGACTGGTGTTGAACGTCGTGTAAGGCTTATTTCTTTAATTGTTCGACTTGAACTACAGTAACGCACGTTTCATGCTACCCAACGCGAAATGTTTGCAAGAATGTCTCAATATGATAACTAGTGTAAACCGAGCGTGCTGGCACAAAGTAAGACATTTAAGCGCGTATCTTGCAGATCCGACCGTTCATGAAGGCACGATCTACTACACCGACTACGAGAACTGCATCGTCCAGTTTCTTGAATACCACGGGCATCGTGAGTTCAATTGCAGAATCGTTCTATTCGGACAAACCGATTCTGAGAACTGTCTGCCAGGATACACTATCAGAGTAGCGTATAGCATTACTAAGAAGCAGTGAAAAAAAAAGAATATTTCAAAAAGAATAGTTGGACGTAGTAATACAGTATTGTACAATCATGCAGGACGTCCAGCCGCACTATTTTCGGCTTCGTTTAGGGTGCAGGTTCATACTTTTTGGTTCATTTCAGGCTTTTCTTCATATAGAAATTATAATGGTTCGAACGGGATCGCGGCTGTGTGAACGGGTTCATTCGGATTCAAACGGGTTCAAACCAAAAAAATAACACACAATCGCGTGCTACTGGGTTCCCGGAAAGCGTGTAGTGCTCTTGCAGGAACCTACAAATTCGCTTGGGCACTGTGCGCAGAATTACAGAAGACGGTTTTCGTCTGTGTGCGCCTAAAGATAAAAAAAAAAAACAAAGAATAAATCGCAGAAATCCGACGCCATATATTGTTGTACACAAGCGTGTCGGAATCTATACATTGAGTGGGTTTGATGATGCCCTGCGCGGTTATCCAATGAATTGCTCCACCACCAGCCCACCCGAAACTTTCACGTAGGTGCATTGATTCTTAAGTAGTGTTGGCACCACGGTATTGTCCGGCTATTTATTGCAATACCAATATAGGCGGACTTCACCCAATTTGGAGGTATCTAGCAGAATATATGTGCCGATCCCAAAGGCAGTGTAGTCTAACACGGCGTACGAATGCACTAGCTGTCACGAGAGAAGAATGCAAGGAAATGTCACGTGACGCACGTGCCAGAGGTCAGAAAGAGCGAGCTTGCACTAGAGAAGCTCCATTACGATCGTGGTCTAATAGATAGAGGGTTGAACTGCTGTACTGGCACACCGAGCTCCGATCCCACCATCGGTTACGCATTTCTTTATAGCATTATAGGCGCACTTTGGCATTTTGGAGGTATCTAGCAGTAAACTCGAGGGGTCTTGAGCGCACGCCAGCGAGCAACAGCGGGCATGCAAATGTCCCTTCGATAACTGACAGCGTGCAAGGTCTGCCGTGTCGCACGAGCAAGCAGCTGTCGAGACGTAATAATCATCACATTCTAAGTATGCTTTCGCATACTTAGGGAGCAACAGGCGCAGGTCTGGTTCTTTTTCTTTGTCGGATGGTCCTATGATATGACGTACAATAAGGCAGTATGCGTATGCCGCAAGCAGGCGATCCCCTTCCTCGATGCCCTTGTTTTATTTATTATTATTTTATTTACATATACTGCAGCCCAGTATAGGGCTACGGAGGAGTGAGAACATTATGCATCACTGTACATCAGACATTAAAAACACACTTACACAAAAATTAATGATCAAAAAGAAGCGGTTTATATGTTAGCGAAGTGCTTACCAGTGTTAACTATAAAATCATTTAGGGATATTGAACGAATGTTACCAGGTAAAGAATTCCAAAGCTCTATTGTATGTGGAAAAAACTCTATTTGAATGTGTTAGTACGAGCATAAATAGGTGTTATTTTCAAGGCGTGGGAGCTACGGATACAACTGGCGTTAGTAAATTTGATATAATTACTGTAACAAAAACCAGAGGTGGAGTTATTAATTGCATATAAAAGTTTTAAGGCTTGAATGTGATAACGTGAATGTAATAACCCAATGCTCAGTAACTGCTGAGCCTGTGTTGCTAATGGGAATCATCCGCCTGACCTGGCAGCTCGAGGAAGTCTATGAACTCCATTTTATCATATACAACGATGACATCATGGCCTGGACGTCTTTTGAAGGATACCTAGTCCATCCATGATGGTTATTTAAGCAATGTTGGACATGGTGACAGTATTACTGAAAAATACGTGACTGAGTCGCTCCCCCGAGAAGACCACATACATGGCCATCAGCGGCCGCGACGAACGCCAGCCCAAAATGGTCTCACATTTCACGGGCACGTCCATTTATTCAGCGTCTGAATGCTACGTTAAAATGCTTGTAAATCTTGCAGTTATGCCACACTTGGCGTCATATACTTCATTTGATACGCCGAATATCGCGGTGCATCGGAGGAGCGGGATCCAAGGCAAGCCCGCCCGCTCGTCCTGGCTACGCTGGAGTGCCGTGCAACATAGGACTGCTTGAGCAGACTGACGAAACAACACGTCCACCAGCGGGTGGCGCTGTGCAATGAAGCGTGGTCACTCGATTGCCCAGCCACGTGCGGCTGAACGACTTGTGACGCTAAGCACAGTTGCCTACACTACAACATATTCATGAACATCGGGGCACAATGCTTACGAGCTCAGCCACCACTCAGCGCACCGGAGCCGCGCTCTCCTACGCGCTCTTGGCAAAGCATATCTTTTGTTTGAGCTAGTCTGTCAGACATATTTCTACAAGTAATCAGCTGTGAATAAACGGAGCAAAAGAAACACACATAAACAAGACGAACGCCCACTAATACCAGCTGATTTTATTCCTTATGAAATCAGGGCACTGGTTATAGCTGGCGAGAATTTATAGTTGGCGATCATTTTACAGTTTCTATAGCTTAAATTCGGCGCTCATCCTGTTTATTTGCGTCTCTTCGTCTCCGTTTTCGCACGTCTTAACACTTATACCATCTTCCTTAGCGAAACCACAGACTCGCATTTAGAACGAGCTCCACTGATGCCACCATGGCAAACTCACCCACATCTGTTCAAGTCACTATCTTTGCCAGAACGTACGAACCCGCGCCGACACCCGGAGCGCGTGCAAGTGTGACGCAAGCGGTAACACGGAGAGCCTGTTCAGATCTAGTGCCACTTACTTTTACGTGGACGCTGCCTTCCGAACCACACCCGACGATATGCGGGACTCATTTGAATACCACCACAGGAACCACACGCGCCCTAGAGTACGTGTTTAGCGATCAAGAGCCCGCAGATGTACTCACGGTCCCACTGCTGACTGTCCGTGACGCGCTGCACGGTGACCTCGAAAAGCCTGCCGACGTAACATCTATGAGGATATATGCCGACAATGTGACTGCGCGCCTGTTACGCGACCTCCACCCCTACCCGGTCTCCAGTAAAATAGCTGTGGTGGCCAGGATTCTACGAAAATCAATTGTAAGGGGTTGCCGGCCACTGCGGCATGCCAGGGAACAACGATAACGAGAGGTACACGCCTCTGCCAGCGCGATACTAGCTTTTAGCCGCCACAGCGACGCATCAACTTTTGTGCGTTGTGAATGTGGTGGAACTGCAGAGAAGTTCTTAAAACAGTGATAGGGATGACAACGCTCCGTAAACACCTAAGACAACATACGCGGAAGGAAGACCGACTGCGTGCTGGCTTGTTTGTTTGTTTGCTGATACTGTTAACCTCGAAACGGTCATTACAGGGTGAGTAATACTGAACATAAGACATAATATGTGTCACTTTCAAGTAAAATACAAGTTAACATAAGTCAAGACAAAAGTAGTATATGTGTGTTGCTCATATTAGGCAGTAAAAGTCACAAAAACAAAGATTTTTTGTTCACATAGCTGGGAGAAGAGAGCGCACAGTGAATAATTATACCTAATCATCAGTAAACTGCCATTTTACAGAATTGCACCATCGAGATAAATAAATGATTCAAGCAGCGCTAGAAATTCATTTGCAGAATAAGCTGTTACCACTGATTTGGGAAGCGTGTTCCATTCTCTAATTACCCTGGGGAAATAGCTGCATTTAAAGGCATCGTACGATGTGAATGGTAACCCGCCGTGGTTGCTCAGTGGCTATGGTGTTGGGCTGCTGAGCACGAGGTCGCGGGATCGAATCCCGGCCACGGCGGCCGCATTTCGATGGGGGTGAAATGCGAAAACACCCGTGTGCTTAGATTTAGGTGCACGTTAAAGAACCCCAGGTGGTCAAAATTTCCGGAGTCCTCCACTACGGCGTGCCTCATAATCAGAAAGTGGTTTTGGCACGTAAAACCTCAAATATTTTTATTATTATGTGAATGGTAGCGGGATATGCATACTACGTGGATGTCTGGAACGCTTAATTGGCTGAAATTAAGGAAAGTTAGGAGCACTGATTTTGAGTTCATTATTGATTATTCGGAAGAGAAATTTTAGTCTCCCGAACGTTGTTCTCGGTTTTAACGTAGGTAAATTTGCTGATCTGTAAAGATCTGTAGATGAATGAAAGCGGCGATATTGATTAAAAATTAGCCTTGAGACTAGGCGCTATACTCTGTCTAGTTTTTGGCGATTAGTTCCTGTGTACGAATCCCAAAATATTTTCGTATATTCTGTAATAGGCCTTATGAGTGTCTTATAAGCCAAGCTATTCCCTTCAGGTGTCGTACTTTACAAATTACGTCTTAGGCTACAAGGCGATCTATTCGCACGATTACATATTGCATCAATGTGTGTATTACACGTAAGATCTGAAGCATGACCTAGACCTACATATGAATGTTCAGTTACCATATTTAGTTTGCTATCTCCAATACTATGCTGATAACCTCGGGTCATATTTTTTTTCTTGTTATAGAGGTAAAAATTGATTTTCCTGGGCTAAGCGCCATTTGTCATTCGTCACACTATTCCCCAATTTTCTACAAATTATTTTTAATTCTAAACTATTCTAAGGAGAGTCTACCTTGTTACAGAAAACGCAGTGGTCTGCAAATAATATTAGTGGGACTGTAATGCCACTAACCAAATCATTAATAAATAATAACTAAAGAAGAAGCCCAATACATTGCCTTAAAGCACGCCAGATTTCGCCGAAAGAAATGCAGATCTTATACCACTTACCTCTGCATATTGCTCTCGACATCGCTATATGGTGTCAACCATTTTGTTATTTTGATGTTTTCAAAAATTGCGTCTATTTGGAGCAAGTGTTTTGGGCGGGAGACTTTGTCAAATGCCTTCACAAGCTGAAGGAATATAAAATATATCTGACCGCTTTATTTGTTTCTGACAGACCGTGTACTACTTCAACTAGCTGCGTTGTAATCAACAGTCCCGTTCAAAACATATGCTCAGCTCTACACTATAAATTGTGTTTGTCAAGGTGCTGCTATGGGTGCATGCTAATATTATGCTCCATTAACGTGGAGCAAGTACTTGTAAAAGAAATCAGTCAATAGTTATCAACTTCTGGCGCACTGCCGCATTCATGAATTGGTACCATTTTTCCTCGTTCACAGACTGACACGAAGTTACCTTCGCTCAGAGATGATTAAAAAATTAATGTGTGGTATTTAGATACCCATCCAGAGTATCTGTATAACTCGTTCGGAAAGCCGACCGGGCCAGTGCTCTTTTTAATGTTGACGTTGAGAAAAATTTTAAATGCCTGTTTCACTAATTTCCATATTTGACAAAAGAGGAAGCGAGATACACAAGGCAAATCAAGTGTAGTTTCCTTTATCGCAAGTAAAAACCGAGGAAAATAAAATATTAAAGTCATCAGCCCGTTTTAATGTAGCATATTTATCCTGGTTAGAGGGGGGCCTTGGTAAAGGGGTTTGCACAGCGCGAGAACTTCACCGGTGCTGCAGAGAAGATTTTCAATGTTAGATTAAAATTGGCGGCTTTATTTCAGGATAAGGCGTCCTAGTTCGTGAATCATTTCACGAAGGGTACTTCTGTTTTCATGGCTTGGATTTTCGGAAGAAGCTTTCCGTTGTTCTTGAACTTTTTCTTTCGCGCGCATTATTTCTCTGGTAATCCAATGCTTTCTGTTTTTACACTTTTCGATGCACTTTGGAACAAATTTTCAATGCGACGGGCAGTAACAGAAGCAAATTCCATAGTTTGTCACCGGCACCTTGCGCGTGATAGATTACTCTACAATCATCAAAACAACATTCAAGGTAATCTAACGTGCTAGTGTCGACCCCGGCGTTGAAATTAAACGTAAGTCCCAGTCGTTCTTTAACAAGCCAGAAATTAACTCTATAGTTAGTGTAACAATTTTGTGATCGGATAATCCTTGATGTACGCAGCATTTGTTCAGATCCTGGTTTGTTTCAGTAGACACAAAAGCCAGGTCTAGAATTGACGACCTGGTCACACACGCCCTGGTGTATTCATTTCTAGATTGCTGCAAGCCATAGCAATATATATTAGCTTCAGAAACTGTTCACTAATGGTCGTTTCCGTTGGGCCCGGTGACTGTCAACTCCATCAATACTGAGAAGATTAAAATCTGCCAAGAATATGATAGTCTCATTGTGTTTCATATTATGCCCCATAAATTTTTCAAACTTATGATTTATTGTACTGACGAGTTACTAGCTCTGTATATTCCTCCAGTGAATGCACTACATTTTTTTCGTTAATTTTCATCCATATGTCCTGGATATCGTTTGGAGATATTACTGTAGAAAATGCAATGACTTTTTTAGTCATAATAGCCACGTCTCGCCTCTCCTTTCTCTGTCTTGTCTATCTTATACCCTCATGGATTGACCTCGGCATTTGGTATGCATGTATGCAGTCAAGTCTCTAAATGCAAGGACGTCAGGTTCATGGTCCATGACCCATGCTTCTAATGCATTTGCTTTGTTTAATATGCTTCTAGCCTTCACAATTATGATTTTGATACCTTAATGTTCAACTTTCTCGCCGGAACCTTTGTTGCTTCCAGACGTACATCCCCATTTATATCTTTCGTTACTGTCTTCATTCCAGGAATAATACAAATTATTGACTTTCAGTTTAGATTCTTTCCCCTCCGTCTTTCCTTGGCTGCAGGGTTCCACAACTTCTTTTGGGATATCTGCAACTCTTTGAGAGAAATCTTAACTAAGGCTGTATTGTAAGTCCCTAAGGTTAGTGCAACTGTTCACTACTTTTCGTTTATCCCTGTAGTCTGATACTTTTAAAATCGCCGGGCGTGTTTTGCCGAGTAATTTCTGTCCAATCGAAAAAACTTTTTTTAAATTTTAATTGCCTCCACCTTCATAATAACGCCAAAAATATCATGATTCATTTCATTAGCAGCACAACAACTTCACTTTCGTGGTGTTCTTCCGCTATTCCTCTAATTAAAATATTGTTTCACCTGGAGCGATTATTCAAATCTTCCAGTTGCCTTGCTAGACTGGTCGTAGCGTCACTGCATTTAGTGAGAATCGACGTTTATTAAATTAGTATTCGTGAGCCTGCTGTGAGCTCCATCAGTGCTGCTTGCCTTATATCGAGCAAAGTCGGTTTCGTAAGTAATGCAACTTTGTCTCAAAGCAATAATGATTTGTTTGCAGCGATGTAAGTTTCCATAGCATGTCTTTCTGATTCTGATATATTTCTTTAAACATCTGCTCGGTGACAAGCCAAAGGTTCCCTTCTAAGTCCCCGATTGCGTCAGCAACTGGCTCACCAACGAAAAAAAGTCAATCAACCATAAAATAATTGTCCGTGGACACGACAACACTAATAACTAAGGATCATTATAATGAGAGCCATGTTCCTTGCCACCAATGTGCACAGAGTGGCACATCAGGTCACATTGTCACGGCAGCGTTGCCATGTCCACTAATGCCTGGGTGCGACTGCTTGCCTCTTGTTACCAGCAGTTCATCAGCTGTGCGCATGCTTCGTGACGTCATCGTAACCAAGGAAGGTGCGTAGAATGTAATGCCCTGCTGGGGTTGATCCGCAATGCAGATTCTTGAGAAAGGTCTGCCGAAATCACCATCCCAATGGAATGACCATGCTTAATCATGCGTAGTAGTACACCATGATGCACGCATTTTCGAAGATTGCCTCTGCGTCATAAAAGGCGAAGTTCAGGCAAGCACATAAGACCTGCATAAAAAGAAGCATATTAGGTGCCAGTGTCGCAGCAGCGCTGCCGTGTGCACTTGTCTCGCGCATACCATGTACTCGTCCACAAGGCCCGCACCGGTACTGCACTTACGCTAGAAGTACTTGCGCTTTGGCCGTGTACGTAATTAAAAAGCGTCTTTCCAATAACACGGCCGAACAGCTACCGCATATAAAAACTGGCTGTCCCGTAATCGAGAGTAGATTTAAGCATGAAATTGCCACCGCAACGCATATTCGTTGGAGATGATACCACAATCATAAAATGGGTGTAGTACATGTTCGCAACGGTACACTCCATGGCAACACACCGCACCACGCCGTACTGTGCACTGATGTGGAAGCTGCCCAGCTAGGAAAAGAAAACCGGCTGGCGGCGACACGCCAGGCAGCGCAAGACACCAAGGAGACCGAGCGCACTGCCCAGCTAGAAAAAAGAAAGCGCCTGAAGGAGGCGCGACCAAACGTCTCAGCAAATCTCGATTCTTGCTCTGTGATCTCGACGCATGAGGTGACGTGTTGGGGCGCCACTGAGCAAAGGGCTGGCTACACGGAGCGTTCGATCGCTTGCCAAGGCTGGCTGCTTGAAGTAATGCTCTTTCCTATTTTTCTTCCTTCCTCCGTGAAGGCAAAGCAGCGCATCGGACGCTGCTGGCGCCACGCTACGCCGGAGCTCGGCGAGGGTCGCACATCGAAGGTGAAGCAGCGCTTGCAGACGCGTCCGGCACCACGCAACACAGTAGCTCGGCGAGCGCAGTAGATTCGCAGCAAATTCCGTTTCCCAGAACTGACGTGTATGGTGCCCGGTACCAGCCTTTTGAACAACGCTATCGGAAATCGCAAATAAGGCTTCAGCGTCCTAGAACTTACGGCTTGAATGATATTGCGAACAAACATTCGGAGGAACTCGAAAGCAATATTTTTTGTAACTTGTTTGGGAGTGACTAGCGTATATAATGCAGTCTCGTTTTGTTCTCGCAATTCTCGTTTGAGTGCCTGGATAACGGCACTGGCTTTTGGCACAAGGTCACTTGAAGATCGCGAACAACGACACCTAAAAGCATTTCATACTTAAATGCAGCTTGCCCATCGTGCAAAACGACAGCTGCGCCAATCATCGGGCACTTGCTGTGGTTGTGCTCCAGGTACGCAGGGCTCCGACGAAAGCCGGGGAGTGGGGCGCGGGGTGGTCGGAGGATTTGATCAATCCCTCAGCGAAGGTGGAAAGTGTCATGCGAGCTCTGTATGCCTTTGCTGTGGAATCGAGCCTTATCTGCTTATCTGAATAGTGCAACCGTGCGGGGGAGCATTCCTCGTTAGCTGACCCTGTTGAGATCTCCTGATTACCCTATCATGTTAGCTTTAGTAGGCTGATGAGCTTCACCTATCACTCGTAGTTTCGTTGTACAAAGATTTCTGGCAAACACGACGTGCGACATACCTGCTTCCCCTACTCCTCATCCCGTTAATGGTGAGCCCCCGCCTTCCACCGCCTTCGACAAAAAAATTTATACCTGCCCACCGTACGGCTCACACGACCGACTCGATAGTTGATGACAATGTCTCCAGAATCGACCCAGTTTACTCAGATGGGCCAAACCACGCGAAATAAAAAGCAAAGCAAATCGATTCGGTTACGTTTTAAATCTGGTTGCATGCTGCAGACATTACTATTCACCACTTTCGAATGCCGCAAGATAGAATGCCTCAATAAATACAGCATTCACGTAACATGGGCCGCCAATGCCTTTATATCAGTATGCTCGCATGACAGTGTTCTTGTTTCTCTTTATGATATTTCTTTTTTCAGATTGTGTCCTTTGGGTCAAGAAAGAGCTCAAGAACTCGGTGCCTCAGATCTGCATGGACTACTTCGCTGACACTTGCGGCGTTGGCGCTCCCAAGTACAGCAAAGACCTTTGTGGGGACGACTGACATGGCTACTTTAATGTAACATAAGTTCGTTTAGGCCTTGTCGAATAAATATGTACTGGCAGCCTACATTTCCCACATTTACCGCAGATGTTCTGTCTTTTAAATTTGAACTGCCCCTGAAAGTGGTGTCTTCACTGCATCGCCTCTTCTTCCATTTATACTCACTTCAGCAGCCCGAATCGTGGTAGCATTGTTTGTGACAAAAATTACGACGTGGTTGACAATAAATACACCACGTGCGTTTCTTTAAGTGGCGCGAGCATCGAGCGACACTCTTCCTTCTTGCGAACTTTCGATTCACTTCCTGAGACGACTGGAGAGCAAATTCAAAATAAATCAGAAAAAAATAGAAAAAAAATAGTACACTACAATATTTATGGGTTTCAATATATATATATATATATATATATGATATCAGAGCTTACATTTCATTACAATTTGAGTTACTCAAGTGTCTAGAATAGTTCAGATTAATTCAGTACCACTGAGACGACCAGGGACAAAATTGAAAATAAGTGAGAAAAATATAGAAAAAGTAGTACAGCACAAAATTCATAGGTTTTATCATATTTATGATATCACAGCATAATTCTAGCTACAACATGCGTTACTGAAGTCTCTGGAATAATTAGCAATAGTTAGAAATCACTGGGACGAACCAGAGATGAAATTCAACATAAATCACAAGAAATACAGGAAAAAAATGTACAGCACAAAATTAATCGGCTTCATTATAGATAAATATCACTGCATTCGTTTCTTACAATTTGAGTTACTGAAGTGTTTGAAATCATTGCAATTAATTAGAAATCACTGATTACCGCACATTAAAGCAACTAATCATCGATTTTAGAGACCCGCCCCGTGAGCGTGACTTTGGCAAAATTCCTGGAAACCCGGAAGTAGAAAGCGACAGTAATGGCGTCACTGATGACTTCGCACGGAAGACAGCAGCTTGATATTTAACTGGCTAATTAGCAGAAAACATTTGCCTTCGAGTTCGGTTCGTGCGTTGCGCTCACCTATAGTTAACCTAAAAATCAGGAACGAAGTGCGATTGCCGCTAAGTGACACCTAAGTCAAAGATTAGGATCGCCTACCATATTTTTATGTTGTGTTTGAAGATAATATATAGCTAATCGCGAGGTCAGAGTGTTTTTCGCCTCTTCAGAGGCCCAATTCACAAAGCTTTTCATCCACAAGTGTTCTTCGCCATTGGCTGGCCGCCTTCGGGGTTGTCTCGCACATGCTCTTATGAATAATCCTAGCCTAAAATATTTAAATGACATGAATCAGAAATCGCAATGTCCATATAGCGAATTATTGTGCGTGGTAGTCACCTTTCTAATCAGTTACCTTAGGACACATGTTTCAATTACGAAGTTAAGGTCATGCAGTACAAAAGTCCGAAAACATTTAACAAAACTGTTAGACTATCACAACTAACGAGATTAATTAAATTGTACGGTTTTACGAGCCAAAACCACTTGCTGATTATGAGGCACGCCGTAGTGGGGGAATCCGGCAATTTGGATAACCTGGAGTTCTTTAACGTGCACCCAAATCAAAGTACCACGGGTGTTTTCGCATTTCGCCCCCATCAAAATGCAGCCGCTGTCGCCGGGATTCGATCCCGCGACCTCGTGCTTAGCAGCCCGACACTATAGCCACTAAGCAACCACGGCGGGTCGACTAACGAGATAAAACCTACTAGAAGATCCATCGGAGTTCCGTTCAAGATGGCCCCAACTTGCTAAAATGGACATACTAGATAAAGTGTTACTGGAATGTCAATGTACTTCCTAGTAGACTTTGAGTTCCGATATCTGAAAACTGGTGCTTGTCTTACGATTGCGGTCAAACAGACATAACGTCCCTACTACATTCAGCATCACATTCCGACATTCATCCCGTGTCCCGATTTCAAACGACAAAAGTTTAATTAAAGACCTGCGGACGCCACCCACTGTGAGAGTCGATATAAGCGAAGCTTTGTACGCTGTTTGATTTGATTGACGATAATTAATTGTGATGTTGGCGGTGAGTGTATAATTTCTTCAGCATTTAGTCCAATACGATAGTTGCGAGTTGATATTAAACGTCACCATGCGTGCACAACTGCTGTTTTTCTACACGCATAGTCCACAGAACACACAGGGAGACGTGATAGCTTTAGGCGTTGCTGTGCGTCAATGTTGATAATCTCTGAGAGGGTTGAGTGTTATCATTGCCTCACATGACACATCGCATTGTGGCGGAAGTGTTAAACTTTAATTGAATCATCGGGCTGTACGTAGTTCAAATAATTATTATACATGTAAGTATAGATGCATTCGCGGCCTGCAGCACGTTTCACTGCAAGCGCTCTGTTCAGGCTATGGACGATTGTGGTGTTGGCACTATCACAGCCCAGCACGCGACATCCACAGCTCAGGACTTGCGTTTTCGTCACATAGCAAACGAAGCACACAACGCACAGCACGTGCAATACGCAAAAACTGTGAAACGCTGCCGCGGTGGCGTCGGCCAGGATGGATGGATGGAATGGATGGAAAATAGGAGCGTCCCCTTTGAAACGGGGTGATGGCTGTAGCCACTTCCTCAGCTTTTTATTTTTGTAGAACTGTGTTGTAAGTTATTAAAATTCGCCATTTTCTTTAAATACGTCTTGCTACACTTTTAACCTTATGTCACCTCTCTGCTTTTGAGCCACCAATCCTCCAATCGCATTTTGCTAATTTCCACCGCATATTTATTTATATGACTATTGTTGTCTCTGAACCCTAGGGCCACAGGAAGCGTGACTGTGCCCACATCGACATCGGGATGGATACCATCACACTTTAGTACGAGGTGTTCTATTGTTTATACAGATTTACCACACACAGTACATGTGTCTTCTTCTTCGTTAAATTTCGTTTTATAGCTCCACGTTCTAAGACATCCTGACCTAGCTTCCAAGAGTAGGGCACTGCCTCTTGAGTTACCATAAAACGCTTGCTTCCTGATCTGCTGTTTCCAGTATCGATATAGTTCAACGCTATGCTTCTTTTCCTTTGAATTTATCTAATTTTTACCTTCCGCGTTTTTAACCTTTCGTTTAATGCTCTGTATTTCTCCGTCATCGTGTCTGGCATACTTACTGGTTAGCTTCCTAGTTCTTTTCAGCCATTGTGAATCAACGCTCTTTCTGTATAGGTATTTAAGTACCTTAGCTGCCCACCTGTTATCGTCCTTCGAACCATACCCTGCCGATATCCCCCTGTACTGCTTCTTTTGTGGTTTTTCCGTGGGCACCTAGTGCTAATCTTCCAACAGCTCTCTGATTTACTTCTAGTCTCAACTGAACTTCTGCCCTTAAGCATAGGACCGCATTTCCGAAAGTAAGCCCCGGCACCATTACTCCCTTCCATATACCTCTCAGTACCTCATACCTGTTGTAACCCCACAATTCCCTATTTTTCATTAACCCGGCATCTCTTCACCCTTTTGCTATGAGAGACTGTTCGTGCTTTTCCGTGTACATCTGCCCTTTGTTTATCCATACCAGGATATATTTGTATTGAGCCACTCGGGGTATTTCATGGCCTTGTATTGTAAGCTCCTGATCAGTTGTATCGTTGAAAAAGATCACACCGGACTTAGCTGCAATAAAACTGAAACCTAAACTGTATCCATTGTCCCCACAGTAGTTTGCAAATCTCCCTGGCTATCTGCTAACAGTACAATATCGTCCACATACATTAAACCCGGTAGTCCTTGCACAACAACCTTTCCGCCTAATCTGTACGACAGACTATACCCTAAATTCCTTCCTTCTAGTCTTCGTTCCATACTTATCATATAAAGCGCGAACAGCAGCTGTGATAGAGGACAACTTTGCCTTAATTCTTTGTTTACCTCGACTGTTTCGTACTCTTAATTCCTTCCCATGTTATTTCAACATTATTTTCTCGATATATTTCCTGTAGGAAATCAACTACTTCATGACCGATATCTTCATATTTTAGAGGAATCTGCACGCACGTGGTTTCAAAACCACGAAGCGTCGCTATCATCGTGGAATGACTTCCGACGAGAGCTGCTTGCTACGTACCCGAGCACGGACCGGAGCATGGAGCACGGAGTACATTGAAGACATGACCCACCTCTTCCACCGAGCCGAGCCAAACATGGCTGAGGACAAGAAAATGCAGCATCTGATGCGCGGTGTGAAACAGGAAGTCTTTGCCGGCCTGGTTCGTAATCCGCTCCGCACTGTAGCCGAATTTCGATCAGAGGTGACGACGATGGGAAAGACGCTGCAGCAGCGGCGAGGCAGTACAACAGAGATGTAAGCGTCGCATCATTTGACGTTGGGTCAGGAGCCCTCCCCAACAACATGAAAATTCTACGCGAAATGGTGAGTTCTGGCGTAAGGGAAGAGCTGCAGAAACTGCAGCTGGCCCAATGCCCTCCTACGGTGTCCTCACTTGCTGATGTCATACGCGAAGAAGTCCGGCAAGTAATTTGTGAGCCAGAGCCTCAGGTACGGCCCCGCGCACAGCCAGAGCGTCAGCCGCGGATATCCTACGCTCAAGTTTTACGTCAGGACCTAGGACGCACCGACTTTGGACGAACGGCCACATTACCCCAGGTACTTCCTCGCAATGGGCCGCCCATGCCAGAAGGAAGCCCACGTAAAAGCGATGTATGGAGCACTGCAGACCGGCGTCCCCTCTGCTACCACTGTAGAGAGGCTGGTCACCTATACCGGGAATGCCAGTATCGCCGAGTAGGACTGCGTGGCTTCTCTGTGATTGCGCCTTGCCCTCGAGACGGTAAGCGCCCTTATGAAATTCAATCATATTTATCTACGTGCCAAAATATTCGGAACCCCCAGCAACATGAACCTCAATCGGCAACACCTATGCGTCATAGGTCGCCCAGTCCACGACCCCCTTTCATTTCACCGAGGCGTCGCTCACAAAGTCCGCGACGGGAACACTAGAGCCAGCGAGCTGTGGAGGCAAGGCCGCTGACGCCCGGAACACCGAAGGCCCTCCATCGCCAATCCGACAAGACGACGCCAGTGACGAAACGAAGAACAAGTGCAGCGATGCCGCCGTTACTTCCGAGTTGTGCGTCATCATCGACGACTTCGAAGTGACTGCGTTGACAGGCACTGGTGCGGACTATTCAGTTAGTAACAGTGTACTCGCCAGAAAATTGAAAAAGGTATTGAGCAATTGGACCGGATCTCCAATACGTGCAGCGGGGGACACTCAGTCGACACCGTAGGAAGGTGCACCGCAAGAATCGGAAGTAGAGGCTTTACATACGTCATCAGCTTTATTGTTCTCCTTGAGCGTTCCCGTGATCTGATACTGGGCATGGACTTTTTGTAAACGAATGGTACAATTATCGACTTGCAATAATCACGCGGGTTGTTTTCCACAGAAAGTGCTGTTGCCGTTTCTGATACAGCAGAGCCACATATTTCCTCTCTCCGTATTGTGGATGAATACGTGATGGTGCCGGCACGGTGCAGTGTGACTGTCGTTGTAAGGAGCGACGTATATCGTGACCATAAGGGACTTGCAGACGGGAATATCGGGCTGCTACTGGAAAAGCAAATATGCGTGGCAAGAGGCCTAGTTCACCTGCGTAACGAGTGTGGGGATGCTCTCTTGACTAACCTTGGCAATGAGGCACAACACGTGGCGAAGGGAACAGCCATAGCATCTATGACTATGCACAACTTGCAGTTGTGTCAACCCTCGATGCAGCGTCACCAGCTTTTGTCACTTTAGACAGTGTCCTTACCTCTATCGACATTAACCGAGAGCTGTCATCACTACAAAGAGATAAGATTGTGAGCTTGGTCACAGAGCTTGCAGATTGCTTTTCGACTTCATCGAAAGTCCGTCGTACTCCCATCGCAAAACACCGCATTGTGGTCGAGGAACCTGCAAGACCAGTGCGCCAACACCCGTACCGAGTGGCTCCCAAAGAAAAAGAAGCTATAAGAAGCCAAGTACAGGAAATGCTCAAGGAGGATGTAATACAGCCATCCAATAGCCCGTGGGCATCTGCGGTAGTCCTGGTGTCAAAAGAAGGATAACACCCTGCGATTTTGTGTTGATTACAGGAAACTCAACCTCGTCACGAAGCGGGATGTTTATCCACCCCCACGCATCGACGACACCTTGGACAAACTACGCAATGCTTACTTCTTCTCCTCTTTGGACCTCAAAAGAGGATACTGACAGATAGAAGTGGGCGAGCGAGATCGCAAAAAAGCGGCATTTGTGACACCGGATGGTCTATACGAGTTTAAGGTGCTTCCATTTGGTCTGTGTTTTCCCCCGCCACATTCCAGCGGATGATTGACACTGTTCTCTCCGGACTGAAATCGCAGTCGTGCCTCGTCTACCTTGATGATGTGATGGTCTTCTCCACTACATTCGAGTAGCACGTGCAGCGACTGAGAGCAGTTCTGGATGCTATTCGCACGGCGGGATTGACCATAAAACACGAAGAATGCCACTTCGGCTTTCGCGAGCTCCGCTTCCTCGGACACATTGTCAGTGCTGAAGGCGTCCGCCCTGTTCCTGTGAAGATCACTGCAGTAGAAATGTTTCCCAAGCCAAGAGACAGAAAAGCTATTAGACGTTTCCTAGGACTGTGCGCCTACTACAGGCGTTTCGTAGAAAATTTTCCTAAAATTGCCAAACCACCCACGTGACTGAAGAAAGCAGATGTCCCTTTCGTGTGGGAGAAAGAACAAGAAGACGCCTTCTCTGAGCTACGACGGCGTTTGCAGAGTCCTCCTATACTTGCCCATATTGATGAAAATGCCGAAACGGACATCCACACCGACGCGAGTAACGTTGGTCTCGGTGCCATACTTGTTCAGTAGCAGAATGGAGAAGAAAAAGTCATTGCGTACGCCAGCCCTACCTTATCGGAAGCCGAAACAAATTACTCAGCTAGAGAAAAGGAATGCCTGGCGGTTATATGGGCCATCAGTAAGTTCCGGCCACACTTATATGGCAGACCGTTTCGAGCCATAAGCGACCATCACTCATTGTGCTGGCTGGAGAACCTCAAGGATCCTTCTGGAAGACTCGCTAGATGGAGTTTGCGTCTACAGCAGTATGACATCATGGTCGTTTACAAGTCCGGTCTCAAGCACAATGATGCTAATTGCTTACCACGCGCACGAATCGAAGCTACGATTTCCCATTTCTTGGGGCTGTGAATACGACGGAAATGGCTCATCATCAGCGTACTGATCCGGAATTACTCCTGCTCATCGAGTACCTGGAGGGTCGACAAGTGAAAGTGCCTCGAGTTTTCGTCCGCGGATTGTGTTCGTATGTCCTCCGGAACAACGTCCTCTACAAACGAAACTTCGAGCACAGTGATGAGACGCTTCTACTTCTCGTACCATCGTCGCTGAAGAATAAATTGTTGCGCCAAAAAAGGAAAATAAATACTTGGGAAGGAAGAGTACGAAACGACAGATTGAGCGCTGAACTTCAACTGATTTTATTCTTACAGCAGGGCAGGAAGAATGAACAAATGCGCATGCTACGTCAATGTTGCCTAGAGCGATTCCAGTAACGTTTGTAACAGTTGCAACTCGTTTTCAAACAGAAAAACAGACGTGTCACTAATACAACTCGTGCCTCTCTCTTTAATGTGATATGCCTCCAAAAGTTCTCCTGCTAACGTATCACCACTCCTGCCAAGTATCTTTATCTCACGCAGCAGTGGCTGCCATCTGCCTTCCAGGCAAACCGTGCAATGCGCAGGTAAATGCGCATTACCTTTATTGATTACAGACAATTCATGCTCCAGGGACCGGTCATTAACACATCTCCCCGTTTGTCCAACGTAGGATTTCCCATATTTTAGCGGTATTTCGTATATAACGCCCGTCACGCATTTGACCTACTGTCTAGTGTGCTTTTTCTGGTATCCTGACTTTTTGTCAACGTGGCTTCTGCGCGGACACAGTCCAGCCAACTTGCGTGGTGCCGAGAAAACAGCTGGCACACCAAACCTAGTAGCGACTTTCTTCAAGTTGTGGGAAAGCTTGTGGACGTATGGCACTACTGCGGGTTCACCTCGTTTTTGGTCGGGTCTAGGCGCATGCCTTTTTCCCTTCACCTTCTGGAGCAATGTTTTAGACACCGCCCCAACGACCGAGCTCGGGTAGCCGGCTGTGTGTAATGGTAATGCGCATTTACCTGCGCATTGCACGGTTTGCCTGGAAGGCAGATGCCAGCCACTGCTGCGTGTGATAAAGATGCTTGGCAGGAGTGGTGATACGTTAGCAAGAGAACTTTTGGAGGCATATCACATTAAAGAGAGAGGCACGAGTTGTATTAGTGACACGTCTGTTTTTCTGTTTGAAAACGAGTTGCAACTGTTAAAAACGTCACTGGAATCGCTCTAGGCAACACAGATGCACGCATGCACATTTGATCATTCTCCCTGCCCTGCTGTAAGAATAAAATCAGTTGAAGTTCAGCGCTCAATCTGTCGTTTAGTACTCTTCCTTCCCAAGTCTTTATTTTCCTTTTTTGGCGCAACAATGTATTCTTTAGATTCCAACCAACTCGCCCAGCCACAAGTTCTACCCATCATCGCTGCGAGCTGAGATCTTAGAAGCTTGCCATGATGACACTGCAGCTGGCCACTTAGGCGTTAGTAGGACTCTGGCGGGAATCCGCCAGAAATATTACTGGCCGAAGTTGATGTATTCAGTGCAGCACTATGTCAAATCGTGCCGAGATTGTCAAAGACGAAAAACACCGCCACTCAAACCAGCATGTTTTCTGCAACCGATACAGCCACCAGCAGCGCCATTTGAATAAATAGGAAAGGATCTACTTGGACCATTTCCCTTTCCAACCTCAAGAAAGTGGCGGATTGTGGTAGCAACCGATTATCTGA